>NC_028641.1:15436926-15549005 GCF_001406875.1 Solanum pennellii | reverse complement strand
CCACTTCAAATTTGATCACCTCCATTTCCCTACACAAATAAGATATTGGCAGTTATATAGAAGAGGTAAGAAGTTCAGATTGCAATAATATAGAGAGGCAAGAAATCCAGCAGTTACAGAAAATTAGATTGCATCTTTTGATGTTCAAAGTAGATGCCTACTTGCCTTTTGATGTTCAAAGTAGATGATCTTCCCTTAGGTGTGTAGAATTCCAAATGAGTTCAACAACATTGAATAATTGCATTAGGGTTCAAACTTCATAAGGAACAATATAAAATATTTGGTGTTATACAATAACCATGATGCACGCAAACTAACACGAACACTAAAGAAAAAAGGAATTAATGAGGAGACACAAACAATTAGATTCTCCTAATAATTATTTGTTTATTTGTTTGTAGTTATTGAAGCATGCCTTCTACAAGGATGTCAAAAGTTATGGTTATAACATGGATATTCTATATAATAAGAAAGAAAATAGACTTTACTGACAGAAATATTTATATATAGAAGCAGCAGTTACAGAAAACATTAACAACAAATCTGCAGATTGCAGATTCCATACCATGCCAATGTTTGTTTGCAAAGGTTTAGACAGACCAGTTTGCAAGCTAGTACAGACCTATAGCATGCTATAATGTTCTATACAAATGCCAAAAAAACAGTGAAACAAAAGAAGCAAGACCTTAGCTCAATTTAAACCAAATACATTAACAACAACTAAAGAGAGACATGTCCAGATTGTAAGTTACAGAAAATATTAACAACAAATCTGCAGATTGGAAGATGGGGAAGTCTGACCAAGTGTAGGGTTACGGAAAGCATGACGGACCGTCGTAGCCATGACGGTCTGTCCTGCAGGTTCGTCATGAAGATCAGAGAAGTAGCCCCAGTACCCATATTCCAAGAGTTCAAGTGTTTTGGAACGGAGACCCCCGACGGACTGTTGTGCTCGTAACGATCCGTCATACCTGCCGTCGAGGGTAATGAAGAGAGCAGCTGAAGAAACCTGCAAGTATGGGACGACGGAGTCCACGACGGCCCGTCATGACCACGACGACCCATCATGACCACGGCCCGTCATGACCACGACGGCCCGTCATGACCACGACGGCCCGTCGCGAGGTCCACGACGGCCCGTCATGGCCACGACATTCCGTCGCGAGGTCCGTCGACCCAGCCGCGTTTTGACAGATTTCCAGCAAGTAGAGTTACTATCTATACTTATGGCCAAAACGACTGAATTAGCTAAAGTTACTATCTATACTTGAAAATGCACTAGACAAACAACAAAATGACTTCTTCACTCTTCAAGACATACAGTCGAAAATAAAAAAATTATTCCAGCAAACAGAGACAAGACAAAATCATTTTGATTAATAAGTGAACAAACAAATATTAAGGCGAGCACAGTAAAAGAAGCAGTGACCACATATTAAAACAAACATTATAGCAAGAAAGATCTTAAACATGGACAAGCAACAGTTCAGCAATCAGAATAAGAACAAGGAAAATCTTAAGCATCTGCAGAAATTAGCATGAAAAGTAAAGGAAAATCTAAATGTTTACGAGCTACACTCCAAAAATCAACTGATGAAACTAAAATACAAGTCACACTCCCAAAAATTGCATAAAAACACAAGAATATAAAAACCTTAAAGTCAAAATGTAGAATTTCAAAAAGAAATTTCTTACGTGATAAACCCAAATCCAACAAAATCACTTTGAAATCGTGTTCTTCAATGAGACACTTGAGAGAAAAGTGTGACGGAGAGACTAATTAGCTTCAGTTCATCATCATGTCAACAACCCAACAATATTCATTTCTTCTATACACAAAACAAAAAATCAAACACTTCAGCTAACAAGAAGACTGTTTTAGAAGTACCACTTCAGCTAAAAATCAAACACTTCAGCTAAAAATCAAATAAGTTTCGAAAAACATAATCGTTCTTACTCTTAAAGAAATCGTTCTTACTCTTCAAGGAATCGTTCAACTCTTCAGCTTAGTTCATCGAATCTTTAGCTTATATCAGAAAAGAGAACTACTTCTTCAGCTATCTTCACCTCTCTTCACTTCGAACCTTTAGTTCTTCAGCTTGTATCGGAACCTTTAGTCAGCCAATTCTTCTGCTGAAAAGAGAAACGTGAAAAGGAAAGTCTGAAAGAGGAAAGTGAAGTCAAAATGTTTTGTTAATGTTTAATTTTTTTGGCCAATAAAAATGGGAGGGAGTGTTAAAAATATTGGAGGGAATATAATATTTTAGTGAAAAATTTTAAGGCAACACTTATAAAGTGTTGTTTTTTCAATTATAAAAATAGGACATTTTAGAAGTGTGGTCATATATGTAAATAGGTGTTGCCAATTACATCATATTTTAACAACACTTACAAAGTGTATCTTATATTATTAAAGAGTACACTTTTGAAGTGTTGCCAAAATTATTGTAGCTAAAAGTTAAAAATTTTAGCTACGCTTTAAAAGCGTTCCCAAAACTACTTTAGGCAACACTTTACAAGTGTAGTCCAGAATAAGTGTGTTCGTAGGCCTAAAATGGTGTAGTGTGATCTACACTTTGGACCATATAAGGCTTTATATGGTTCCATTGTAATGCTCGAATGGTAGCTATTGTTATAACGACATTCAATAAGTGGTAGGTGATCATCTCAACTACCTTTGAACTCTAATATACAAGCTTGCAGAATATCCTCAAGCGTGTGAATTGTACGTTCTGTCTAACCATCCGTTTGAGGGTGAAAGGTTGTACTTAAATTCACTAGTATTCCCAAACTCCTTTGAAATGACTTTAAAGTTTTTGCAGTGAACTGTGATCCTCTATGAGATATTATAGAGATTGGCATTCCATGTATTCGAATTATCTCTTTAATGTACAACATCGCCTACTCTTCAACTCTATAAGTAGTCTTCACTAGCAAGAAGTGTACTGCTTTGGTGAGTCTATCGACTATTACCCATATGGAGTCAAACTTCCGATATGAGCGAGGAAAACCAGTGAAAATATCATGTTGATCATGTCCCATTTCCAAATCGGAAAATCTATACGCGGCCTATATCCTCCAGGCCTCTGGTGTTCTACTTTTACCTGTTGACATTTTGTACATTGAGCCACAAATTCTACAATGCTCCTCTTTATGTTCCCCCACCAATTATTTCTTCCATGTCATGATACATTTTAGTTTACCCCAGATGAACAAAGTATCTTGAATGATGTGCTTCAATCATGATCCTCTTTCTTAGTTCATCTACATTAGGTACACACAATCTGTTTTTTCATTGAAGTACTCCCTCTTGTGAAAGTTCAAATGCCTTTGTCATACAATGTTGTTGTACATTCTCCTTGAGTTATAAAAGAATAGGATCAGTGTATTGCTTCTCTATCACTTCAATTACTAATGAGGATTCTGTCGCATTATGCACAATAACCCCTTCATCTTGAGATTCAAGAAGACGAATCCCAAAGCTAGCTCTAGTTGGCATAGATCCATAGTTATTCCTTGTTGTTCCACAGACTGCCTATAAGTATTTGCTCGTATTTTACGGCTTAAAGCATCATCTACTACATTTGCTTTACTGGGATGATACAAGATATCAATGTTATAATCTTTTAAAAGCTCAAGCCACCTTTGCTTCCTCAGAGTTAAGTCCTTTTGCTTAAAGATATATTGCAAACTCTTGTGATCAGTGTATATGTCAACATGAATTCCATACAAGTAGTGGTGACATATCTTCAAAGCAAACACATTTGCTGCTAGCTGTAGATCATGGGTTGGATAATTTTTCTCATGTGACCGCAACTTCCCTGAGCCATAAGATATAACTTTACCAAGCTGCATCAATACACAACCTAATCCTACTCCCGAATCATCAAAATATATTGCATAACCTTATGTTCCATCTGGAAGTATCAATACAGGTATAGAAGTTAATTTACTCTTCAACTCTTGGAAGCTTCTTTCACACTCATCACTCAACTCAAAAATTGTTTCATTGTGTGTTAGCTTTGTTAAGGGTGAAACAATTGAACCTCAACAAATCTTCTGTAATAACATGCCAATGTAAAAAAGCTATGGATCTCCGTAGGCGTTGTAGGTCTTGGACAATTTTTCATGGCTTTTATTTTCTGGTTATCAATCCTTATTCCTTCCTCGGATAAAATATGACCTAGGAATGCCAAAGATTTCCACATGAATTACATTTAGAGAACTTTTGATAATGTTTACGATAACGGAGAATTTTTAAAACCTGCCGCAAGTGATTAACATAATCCTCTTCGGATCTTGAATACACAAAAATGTCATCTATGAACACTATCACGAACACATATAAAATGGTATTAACACGTTATTCATCAAATCCATAAAAGTTGATGGTGCATTTGTTAACCCGAATGACATGACTAAGAACTCAAAGTGACCATACTATGTTCGAAAAGCTATGTTGGGTATATCTTTGTCCTTGACCCTCACTTGGTGATAACCTAACCTCATGTCTATCTTTAAAAAACACCTAGAACCTTGTAATTGATCAAACAAATCATCAATTCTAAGGAGAGGATAGTTATTCTTCATCATTACCTTATTCAACTGCTGGTAGTCAATAAAAATTCTTAACGAGCCATCTGTTTTGCGTACAAGTAAAATTGGTGCTCCCCATGGGTACATAGTAGGCCTTATGAATCATTTTTCTAATAAGTCTTTTAATTGCTCCTTCGACTCCTGTTATTCTTCCGGAGCCATTCTATTTGGAGGAATTGAGATAGGTTGAGTATCTAGACGCATCGTAAACACAAAACTCTACTTGTCTTTCTAGAGGCAAACCTTGAAGATCTTTAGGAAACATAGTTGCAAAATCATTTACCATCAGAATTGATTGAAGGGTTTGTGGCTCCGCATCTACATTTTTCACTCTTACCAGATGAAATATGTATCCTTTCGAAATCATCTTATTTGCCTTAAGATAAGAAATAAAATTACCTCTTGGCGCCCCAATATTACCTTTCCTTTCGAGGAATACCTCTTTCGAAAACTGAAAATGCACTATCTTAGATCGGCAATCTATCGTGGCATAAGAAGAAGCTAACCAATCCATACCCATTATAACATCAAAATCTACCATGCTTAGCTCAACAAGGTAGACCAATGTATCGTGATCACAAATAGTTACAATGCATTTATGATAAACTCTTCTAGCTATAGTAGACTCACCAATCGGTGGACACTTCAAATGGCTTCACTAATAATGATGGTGTTCGTTTGAATATCCCAACAATCAATGGTGTAACATATGATAGTGTACATCGCAGATCAATTAATGCATACACAGTATGTGAAATTATGGACAATGTACCTGTAACCACATCCGGCAAGGCTTCTGAATTTTGTCGATCCGCTAGTGCATATGTGTGATTCTGTCCTCCACTAGAACTAGCTGATCCCCTAGATCATCTACCACAACCTATAGGCATATGTAGCCCCCTACAAAAATAAGGTGTTGATGAGTTTGATGAAACAACTGGTCTAGTTGGTTGTGCAACGCTACCCACGCCCTTGTGAGGGCAGTTTCTAATCATATGCCCTGGTGTGACACACCAAAATGAAATATCTTCCCAAACCTGTATACAAGGCTGTCAAGGAGGCCTTGATCGGATCGTATTTCTTTTCTCTTGATGAACCACTATTTGTGAGCCTTGTCTTTCACTTCTTTTCCCAAACTGATTACCCCTAAACCCTTCAAACTATGGTGGAACACTAGTTGTAGATTACAAAGATGATGGCCTAAGTGGTCTGTTAAAGAAACAAGGTCTAAACTCACCTTGGAATGGTGTAAAATGCCCCATGGATCTGGCCCTCTTAGATTGCCCTGTTTCTATCTGGCCCTCTTAGAATGCCCTGTTTCTGACTCTTGTATCCTTCTTCTTTGCCTTTGATCCTCAAACTTTTACTCAATGGCATGCATCCTATATCCATATCTTTATTCAATGAAGCAACGGTACAATGTCTAACTAAACATGAGTCTAATATATCCACATATTGATGAACTCTAACCTCCATGGTAGCTGCTACATTAAGAGAATATCTGGCCAAGGAATTGAATCTGAGACTGTATTCTCTCACGCTCATACCTCCTTGGTGGAGATTCAGGAACCGATCCGCACGGGCCTCTCAGATCTCCAATGGAATATAATGGTCAAGGAATGCCTTTTTGAATTCTTTCCACATAGCTGAAGGTGCATTTGTTCACCTAGATGCTTCCAAGATTCATACCATAATATAGCCACACCCTTTAATCTATATGCTGCTAGCTAAAGTGCTTCTTTACCACTTACATGCATAATATTCAAAGTGTATTTGATTTGGAGGCCTGAAATGCCTCAAAGAAAGCTGAGAAGATCAGGAAAGAGTGATGAGTTAAATATTTTCTTTTAGACAACAAAGAGGATGATTTTTATTGACGTATCTCCATTGAAAAGATTAATGACTCAGTATAATCCTAAAAAGAATGGCTCTCGCATTTGAAAAAGATAAGTTCGATACAGATATAGAAAAGTCACATAATTTCTTTACTTACAGTTGGGATTTTTATGTAACCTAGAGGAGCATGAAGTGTCAGGAATTGCATTAACGGATACCATTTAATAAAGGACTACATATAACCAATTTTTTGAGTCATACATTTGAGAAGTGCCTGTATAAGGGACGTTTTGGAGGATATTTCAGCCACATATGACACTTAGGAGACTTATTCTGTAAAATTTCACAAAAGACTATTTTCTTATTATAGTTTACCATTTCTAGGTAAAAAGGCACTTACATATGTTTACACTATAAGAATATTGATTTGCCATAGGTGAATTGGCACGCGTGATGCATAACCATGTCATTTCCACTTCAGATTCAAGTTTTGAAGAAATTGGTACATGTCAATATCCTTCTTCTGAATCTTGGATACATAAAGAAACTGAACTTCATTTAAAGGTTTTGTGAAATGAAAACAGCACACCCTTTTTTTAATATGTGCTTAGTCTCAAGTATACATTTAGTATATGAAGATAGATAATACGGGATGAACTACATTTTGTATTTTGGTTTTAGGAGTACATTTTTTGTTTTATAGCTGAGCATATCAATCTGAAGGTGTTACTCAACTGTATTACAATAGAACATTGAGGCGGCATGTGAAACACTGGACCAGTTTCAGAGAAGCTGAAACACACCTTCCATGAAGAAAAGGAAAATCCTTTGTCAGATAACTGAGAGAAATTCAAGTTTTATATGATATTAATGCATATGCATGAGGAGATAGAGGTAGGCCCTAGCAAGGTAAGTGAAGAAAGAGGGATAACTTGTTTTATGGAAAGTTTACAAAGTCATATGAGGAAGAAATAGTTATTATGGCTAGAGAAGTTTGGTTAGACAACCAGTCAATTATAGGCCATGTGTGTCCAGAACCTGATTCTGCTTAAACATAATTCAATACCTATAACCAACTCCCCCACCCCAGATAATTCCTCTTCCCATAGGCGTAACATCTGTATCGATGCAATATAGCATCAATCAATGAAGAGGAATGTACTTCTCGATAGTTTTTTAATTCCATAATATACTTTAAATCCTATGAATGACTATCTTGTTACATGCAATTCGGAAAAAGAAATTCAATATTTCATGCAGCAATTACTGAACTGTAGAACTAACTTGATTCCTTTCCTTCAATTTTGGGAAAAAGTCATCTCCCAGAAGTTGAAGCAAATGGTCACTCATCTCATCATTGGTCACAAGAAAGCACCGAAATTTTATTACTTCATGCATCAACTATATGAGGAAACGAGTACATTTCCCACTGGGATGACAAATTAGAAAAAGAACCAAATACAACGCATTAAGCATCTACAACGAAAAATGACCTTGAAATAAAAGATTACAGGTCTCACCAATCATCATTTGATCTAGTAGGTGTTGCATAGACCACATCTTCCTTTTTCCACTTCTCAACTAACAATCTATTTAATGGTTTATCCATCTTATCACCATTAAATAAGTCTATTGTGCAAAACTATTAGTGTCCATCTTTTTGAAGGAAAGATCCCACAAATTCCATTGGCAACAAATTAGACCTGAATGTAAATTATCTACTAGAGAAAGAACAAGACCTGAACTTTTGAAAAATATCATATATCATTAATGAGGCACCCAATACATTACCTTATGGCTTAAACATTCATTGTCTGTAAAGACCATCTTTTGCACCATCAATAACAACTTCAGATGGTCCCTAGTAATCAAGCCGCTCTGTAGTAATCCAAATATGATTCACCCTCAGAAGAGACATTAATGATCCAAGAACAACTATTAACTAATCATCAGAGAAGTTAGTAAAGCGTACTTGAAATTTCTTGAAGCTCAAATTTCTTTCACTCTCTGCGCAACTATAGAAGCAATTGACCTAGCAAATATTTCAGTTTCTTCAAGATCAAGATCAATGGTCACGAGCTTCTCAGCAAAGCATTTGCAGCAGCAATCACAGCCAACGATTGCACTTGATACAGTCAATTTTCTATTAACCAACCAGCTTTGCCCATTCAAGGCACAACCTCCATTTTTAATACGTTTATGTATGGATCTTACATCCTATTTTCTTTTTTCCACACTTGAAGCTACCTTGTTGTGGAACCACTTTTCAATAAAAATCTGCAGTAGAAGGTGCGACTTATCAAAATCCTTCTCTAGGCTTATGCAACAAATAGTACACATTTTCACTCCTACCAGCTTGTATACATACTTTTAAAAGTGCCTCCAGCTCAAGTCATCTGGATAGCTACCATTTCCTACATGTGTTGTTCTACTATAAATGCCTTGTCGACATCCTGCTTATTGCAGAATACGGATAAGGCACGACCATACGATCGTAATTTGGGATTTACTCCATCTTCTTTCATTTTCTTTACAATATCAAATGCCAAAAAATTCCTTAATGCCATTGTCAATCTTGTAACATATTTGAGGATTGTTTCATTCATCTGTACCTGATATGAGACCATTTTCTCATAGATTTCAAAACAATTTGTAAGTGCATAATGTCTTATATGATACTCATTCGTACAGTAATCTAATTAATTTGCACATTTTAATATAAATAAATGCTCAAAACATGTTCAAATCTCTTTAGTTTGCCATTTTATGCTACTTCCCTTTACTTAACTTACTTGAAGTGCTAACTAAACTAAAAACAATTGTCATTCAAATTATCTAAAAAAAATAAGAACAGTAGGAGTTCATTATTCAACATATTCAGGAAAAACTTAACAGAGCTCTAGGCATGGTCAAGTTCTAGAATATTTTGTCATTTCTCCACAGTCAAAGATTTATTATATTATAGAGAAAGAAAGTCGATACACTGAGAAAAGAAAATAAAGTCCCCCCTCATTACAAAATTGATTTCACAAAATAGACAATATTAATGCAAATAAAATACTACAGTCTTGAGGGACAGGCAAGCTAACAAGTAACACTATCAATGAAATTAACTAATTTTTCGTGCACAAAAAAAAAATGTACAGTAAATAGTTTCAAGAGTAACCATATCGAAAAATAGTCATACCTGTAATTGTATCTCGAGTAGAGAGCGTGAGTGATATTATATCTCAGACAGAGAATTGCGACAACACAAGGAAGAATATGCATGCCCCGAGTTTAGGGCATAGTTGCGACGGAAAACAACCCATAGACAATTCCGTTATCTCATCCAAACAATATCGAAATTCTCTCAACTGTTTTTGCAATTTCACAAAGAAAGGCGTAGATGAAGAAGAGAGAAACATATAGTAACAACAAGACCTGTAGAAAGAAGAACCAGATAAAGTTACAGTAGAGAATTTATTCTGATAAAATTTGAAAGTGATGGAAATATTTTTTTTTTTCGAAGTGACTTTGTTGAGCAAATCCTATTTTGATTTGGGGAAAAGGGTACGAGTGAGATTTTTATTTTTTTTATGAATTCTATTTTTTTGGCCAATTAGTAATTGAAGGGTTTGTTAAATATATTGGAGGGATTACCATAATTTTAGAAAAAACTATTACCTACACTTGTAAAGTGTAGTTTTTAGAATTATAAGAACAACACACTTTAAAAGTGTAGTCATATGTGTAAATAAGTATTACTAATTGCATCATGATATGACGAAGCTTATAAGTGTAGCATATACCGATAAAGAGCATGATTTAAAAGTGTTTATAAATTCATTTGTTTCTTAAAACTAAAACCTAAGGCTACACTTTAAAAGCATACCCAAAAATATTTTAAGCAACACTTTACAAGGGTTGTCAAGATTATGTGTGACCTTAGGCCTAAAATGGTGTAGTGGGCCTCCTGTTTATTGATGAGGTCAATGACACATCCATGAGCAAGACTCTACACAGACACATTTTTTAGACTCCCTAGGATGACCTGCTCTGATACCAAAACTGTCACGCCTCAAAACCCATTAAGACGGACAAGCACCCGATTCCCTAAACGCTCGAGAGAACCAACATGTAACCTGTTCTTACTACGCATATAACTATAAAAATTGTGAAAAGTTCGCCTAGGATATAGCGATACGAAACAACAATCTCAAAGATTTGAAGATTCTAAGTGAAGAAATCTATAAAAATATGGGTGGCATTCCAGGGGTGAAAGCCTAGCATAGAATAGAACTTATGAGATTCACTTCATTGGTATTAATCGGAAGTATTAGATTTCATACCAAAGGGATATAGAATTGAATAGTCTTACATACCTTATGCTTTGACTGATATACTATCATGATTTAGCCTACCTTTTTTGTTTTTTTTCTCTATAATTTAAGTCATGGTAAACTAAAATTAGCCGCTATCACGCCGTGAGCCTCATAAAAAAGTAGTTAACTTTGACATATAATGAGCCCATACAGACCTTAACATAATGTGTATCACTAGACCCTCATTGTCTGTCCATCATATACATTATGCATCCTTTCCCCAAGATCAACCAAGCTGCGCCAATAGTAATACACATAGAACAACCCCAAATATTCCTTTTCATACAACCAAGTATTGATCTTACCACCCCTTTGACTTCTTCATGACAACACACTACTAATTCCTCACTCAAAATCATACATAAGGAAGAAAAAAATGGAGCAGTCACCTTACATCAATTTCTCTAACTTCTCCTTATAACTTGAATTCTTTTAGAACTTCAGCTTCCCTTTACTAAAACCAAAGAAGAAAAAAAGATAGTTTAATAACTAAGGAAGTGAGCAGTAGCTGCTGGAAATATTCTGCCTTTATAGTTATATTAGATTATGAATAACATGGTCTCCTAACCATTCATGGGAGAATTAAGCTAAATCCATGATTTTTAACTTACCTTTGTTTGCAGTTATGAAGGTTTCTTCAAGAACCCTATAAAACATTAAGGCTACTGGTTTAATCTGTAAGAGAAAAGAGAGAGATAGCTGGAGTTAATTCTAATTTTTATGTGTTCAAATGGGTGAAGAATATCTGCTCATATTGGATATATAAGGAGTTTTATTGAGCACCAAAATATCCTCTAGACCATTATTTTTTGGGGTACATTTTCAGCCACTAACTAGTAAAGTAGATGATGCACCTGCTTATGCACATCAAGCAGCTCAAAAGGTCAAACTAGGGGATGCACCTAGTTGCTTTCACTTGAACTTTATCTATATTGGGCCTCGGTAGATTTGGCTGCTGGGCTTTCTTTAATTTTTAATTTCATTTAATAGGTTTGGGCTTCAAGTGATCCCATTACTATAATTCTAAATCTAGTCCATCAAGATTGGACCCTTTTACAGTATCCATATAGCTCAAGTAGGTTATGCAGCTGCTAGCTTAATAAAGGCAAGCAAGCAGCTCAATTATTTTATTCCATTTTATGAATATTACATCATTTTACTTCAACTTAGAACTTAACTTTCAAATATAAGCTCAATTACCACCTTACTATCTCAAGTTTAAATACAGCTGGCGGAGTCAACTTACAATAAACACTATGAAATGTGCATGGCATGATACAACACTTTCCGGCTTGTTTAAACCAACACTTATCATATAAGGAACATGGTCCCTCACCTATACTATAAGGAAAGCAATATCACAAGAATAGTGTCACATCCCGAAACCACACCCTAGAAATTAGGGAAATCTCGGATTGCAACAGGCATAGTTGACCTCTTGAAGGTATTGTACAAGCCCTTACATATCATTCATCGCATAAACACAGTTAAGTGTAGTGGGGAACTAAAACTTTTAACAGAATATAAGATAGTCTTTAAAAACTATTTCATATAAAGAAATAGGAAATACTAATTTTGATGGCCTGTATTATGTATATGCTAGTTTTATTCATGTGATACTTGAAAGAGACTTAAAGTGTAGGTTAGGGATTATGTTTCTTATATGGTTAATGTTAGTTTAAACTAGCTCGAAAAGTGATGTAACGCCTTGCACGTTTTAGCATGTGTATTGCAGATATAGTAAGGTAGTAATTGAGCTAAAAGTTAAAAGTTAAGATAAGGGGCGAAAGGCTAGCATGGGCCGGTCCCTATTGGTATAGAAGGGTGGAAGCTCTGGGGCGAAAGCCTAGCACGGGCCGATCCCTATTGGTAAAGAAGGGTTGCTACTCAGGGGCGAAAGCCTAGCATGGGTCGATCCCAAGTTGTGTAATGATGAAGACCACATCCCAGGGGTTAATACGCCTAGCATGGGTCATCCTCTTCTACCAGTGATCAGATGGTCACTTGTATCATATGCCCTAAAAAGATTATAACATACAGAAAAGTAAAGAAAAGAATGTAACTTACTTGATCCCACAAGAGTAAGAAAAGGTGGTCTTCTCTCCTTCTATATTCACTCATATGTTGCTATTTGATTTCATTTGATCTCTCGTATTACATATGCTATTGCATTACATATTCAGTACATTTTTTTGTACAGACGTCCCTCGCGGGGGTGCTGCATTTCATGCTGCAGGCATAAGTACTCCAGCTAGTAGACCTCCTTAGTAGGTGCACACGAAACTCTGCTACTTTTAGGTGAGCTCCAAGATGATTCGGAGCTTTATTTAGTCTTTGGTAAATTCATTTTGGTATTGTAGCGTAGTTAAGGGTAAGGAGGGGTCTGTCTCGACCTACTCTAGTCTTCTATCATTTAGCGGCTTTGTAGATGTATCTACATGGCTCGGTTGTGTCTTAAGGAGTTGTGGTCTCAATGGTCAAGTTTTGTATATAACTATTTTACCTACTTATTTTGCTTTGTATCGCTGCATTTTAGGTTAATTTGTCACAGTTATTATAGTTATATGCATAGTAAGAACAAGTTGCAGGTTGGTTCTCTCGGGCTTTTAGGGCATCGGGTGACAGTCTGTCTTAAAGGGTTTTAAGGCGTCACACTAAGCCTCAATCTCATCATCTTAAGACACAAGAATACTTGAAACACGACCCATACTTCAATACAAAAATAGGAATAGTTAGTCCATTACAATACTTCCATAAGAAACATAAAGACATATATGCCCTTGAGTCAAATGAGGACATACTTCAACTTCTCTTGAACGATTCAATGGTCTAAGTCTTCATTCCAAAAATCTCCTCACCTACCAGGAACTATTTAGATAGATGAAAGCGTGGAGTTAGTACAACCACATGTATAATTATGGTATTATGCATAAAAATCATGAAAAAGGACATTTATTGGAAATATGCATCATTTTATTTAAAAATCATATTATAATCATAAGAACAACTTTTAACAACATAAATACATATAGGAAAATATTTAAATAACACTTCATAAATAAGAACCCATCTTACAGTGAGTTCAATTAACTGTACAATGAAATACCTGACTGTTACAGTGAATTTACTTCCTTTCATGTTAATCACTTTCTAGCATGTTGTTATCCACTCAAAGTTATCCTAAGATTCACTTGAGTCACACAAAGAGAGACCGCCCATACACCCTCCCTAGATGTGCTTAAACGACCCTTAAGATTTCTTATAATGAGTCAAGTACATACTTACAAAGCATCTTAAACATCAACGTAAGATTCTCCTACCAAAGGTGAATCTAAGTCTCACTTGAGTGAGTTGTAAAGCAACCTCCCATACAATCCCCTACACATACACTCAAGAGATCCATTAGACTACCTTGGATAGAATCATTCTCACCAAGTGTATTAACACATAGATATTATAATATTTCCTCATCAAAGGTAATCAAAAAGACTTACTTAAGTAGATCATGAAGATAATGTCCATGATTGACCTCTTCAACGCTACGTAAATCCTTAAGACTTCTTATGTTTGGATCATGTCCACATAATCAACATCTTCCCTAACTAGAGTCATTCTTAAGACTCATCTAGGTAAGATACGAAGTGACCATTCATATGCCCCCTTCACACCTTAACTAGACAACCCTTAACTACCCTAGATAGGTACAGATTCCATTTACATACTTCATAAGACAAGTCATTCCTTCATTAAGACTCACATCACATAATGATATTCAACTAATGGTCTTGGACAAGACCTAGGGACTCTAACTAACACGTTTAGAGACTATTGTGCAATGTCTAGATAGCGTCCATTCCCACTACTTAAACTTCATAGATCTTCTCTTATGTTAGTAAGTATCCCACATGATGAGAATAGGCTATAACCAACATATACCATGATAGCTAGACATGTAATCCGGAGTTCTAACCTACTCCGATGAGGGAGTTCTACTTGACAAGGGTAGAACTAGGACACATCCCATTTAGGCACATGGTTAAGGAATATGAAGGGCTTTTATACACTCTAGTCTGATTCTCAAGTAGAGGTACATTGTTCTCTAGTCTCATTCTCAAGTAGAGACACTTACCATAACATAATCACTCGGTTCTACCCTTGGTTCTCATAGAGTGATTGACATTAAAGGGTTACATGAAGAGGGTTCCTTATCTAGTTTAAAACCTAATCATATTCACCCTACCAAAGAGGTCCACTAGGGCTACCTTTCAATCTCAACTAAGAGAGCTGATTATGTCTTTCCTAAGAATTCATATGATGCCGTTCCAGCCAATTAACCGTAAGTCCTCCATTTCATAACATGAAGGACACCATTACGACTCTCGACTTCAACATTCACAACATAACCTTTACCACGTACATTACCTTCTTAACATCCTCTAGGGTCTCCCATATATTTCATTCATACATCACAAGGATTCAAATAAGTCTACCTATTCAAGACATCTTATATTCACATATAATTCATACATATATCAAGTAAGGGACACAAGTCTACCAAACAAGAGAGCACATTATTTCTCCTTATCACATATAGCATATCATTCCTTAAACACTTAGGAATGACTATTATCTTCTTAATTTCATCCTAAACAATAATATATCATAATCAATATAACCATCATATCTCATATAGTAAAGTAGGAAAAATAATGTATCGACATCTAAGACTACACATATAAGCACATAGTCATAGTCTAACATGATCGCCTACATAACATTAATAAATCACATATACTTTCACATTGCTTAACAAGTAGATACATATAATTTTACTTCACATAATCAATTACACAAATAGCTACATTACTTCAAGTAGTGCCGACAAGGCCATGATCATCATATTGCATAAAGTAATGCCGACAAGGACATATCAATTGCAAGTAAAGCACACAACACCGCCACCATAAATGGACCATACCCATCACACATAATTGAAATATAAATAACATAAAAATAAGGGAAATGGGGAAGCTTACAAAGACCACATCCTCATCACCTCAATTTGATGCTAAATCATCCAATTAAACACCATAAGGCCCTCACCAATTGCCATGAACAATAATTCAATGTGAAAACTATGATAATCAATGAAACTAGGTAAATTAAATAGAGATTCATCCATCTGAGATAACATAGATATCAATTGAATACAATTCTGACATCATTAGAAAGCCCATAGAAATCTACATCAAAATTCATCAACATTAGATCAATATCAAGTAATCCATAACATAGTCAAAATCTAGGGTTCATCCAATTCATGGGTTCATAGGTAATTTAGGTTAAAATAATAAATACAATATCAATTAAATAATTATTCAATTTTTAGAAATCATTAATGCAAGAACCCATGGTAGAATCATGAAATTGGACAATTCAACTTGAAAACTTTAGAGAAAATCTTGAGAATTGGGGCTCTATGATGGAATGAGTTTCAAGGATCAATATCCATACCTTTATGAAGCTAATTATTCACTTTGATGAAGAATCTCCACTCAAAACGTCACACCAAGTACTTCCTTGATTTTGGACTTCAATGGAGTCTTTTTTGAGTTCTTAAGGGATTTTGGGGTTTTTATTTGGAAGAATGAAAAATTTTAAGTGTTAAAAAGTTATATACATGTTTAAAATACACAAAAGACCCTTAATAAACATCCAAGACTATAATTTGGAAGTTGGGTGAAATTACAATATCACCCCTAACTTAACAGTGAACCTGCGCATAAACACAGGCTCACAGACGACTGCCTATCAACGGGGCGTCAGTCTACAAACGGACTGTGCTATCCTCCGTGAATGGGTTAGATCCTGGAAAATGGAAGATTTGCTTCCCAGGATAAGTCCAAGACGACGATATGCCACCAACGTGGCGTCGATTTACCAACTGGGCGTTGACTGCCTCCATGATTTGGACTGTCTTGGGCAGCCTTGACACCAAGCTTTGGGTCCTTCCTCAAGGACCCTTGGTTTGTCCTTGGGGATAGTTTCCCAGACGTTTCCGACCCAATTATGATCTTCTATGATTTTATCACCTCACACATGTTTATCATCCAAAACGAACACGTAAAACTCAACGAAACATGACAAGACACCCAAGGTCATTTCAAGGAACATCTTTCGAACGTCACGGACGTTCTTGGATTGACCTCCAAACTCTACGAAACTTGACACACTTCCTATATATGCTACAATGAATCATTTAAGGACTTTATAAGCTCTTTAATAACATATAAATAATAACACCACATATGAGGCATATAGGTGACTAGTCGTCGAACGTCTTGATCGTTCCTTGACGATTGACTTCCAATGCACCTAATACTTTAGCTACTGCCTCTATGCCATATATTATACCTATTTAGGACCTTAGACCATCGATACCAACATGTTAGGCTCTAGTTAACCTAAGTCATTTTCGGGGTCTTACAATCTCACCCACTTGGACATCATTTGTCCTCGAATGACACTTGTAACTGTCCGAACACTTACAAGAATAGAGATTCAACTAGAAGCTAATAACCATACCATACAACACATAACCAAGAAGAAATCATCAATTCAACAAAGTCAAGAGATTTAAACACAACAAGAACTCTAAACAAAATATATATTCATCATGCTTCAAAACTCACACGCTTCATTCCAAATAGTAAAAACTCATTTTACATTCAATATTATGCCTATATACATCAACTCTAACCACATTACAACAATTTTAGACCAAAGAATCAATTAATCACTTTTCCAAATTTTAACAGTGAACTGTTTTAATGTTACAGTAATTTTACAAATTTTCCAAATGATGCAACTTATAGGCAATTCATGATATAAACATGCTAATATGCAAAGTAACATCATATAAACACATCTTACAACATTATCATAGCTTCATAAAATACACAATGCAAGAAGTTAATGAAATTCAATTTCTACAAAACTCCTAAACATCATGCACATGCAACATGCTTCTACATCATTTTATCCCATTTACTAATCACACTCCCCCACTTCGAAGGAACTCATATTACAACAAGAATAAAAGAGAACTTAGAAATATCATCATCACTCTCATTCTCATCCGTGTTTGATCCTCTTACCCAGCGTGCATAGAAACGCCTATTTATTGGAGCATCTACCTTTGGGGCACTAGGAGCAATTTCCTTACTCTCCCTTCCTCTAGACGCAATGGTAGGACAATATCACACCTTATGATTATCCTTACCACAACCATATCAACAAATCGTACTGGCTAGACACTTCCCATTGTGCCTTTTCCACAAGTCACACATGTTGGATTTTCATTTTGAGAACCACCTACTTTAAAAAACCTCACCTTAACTCTCCTAGGTTCTTCTTGAGTTTGAGCCCTCTTCTTAACCTTTGCTCATGATCACTAGAACCGCCCCTTTTAAATTTTCTAGCCATCCTCCTAGGCTTACACTCTTCAATTGATTTTACATACACTACGAGTCTAGCGACGTTCATATCATCATATAACATCGTCGTACGAGATTCTTCCCTTACTAAGTCGGTTACACCCATCTCGAAACGACTCATTTCATCCCTTGGATTTGACACAAGGAAGGGAGCATATTTTGACAACTTGGAGAACTTTAAAGAGTATTCTTCAACACTCATATTTCCTTGCTTGAGATTTATAAATTCCTCTACCTTAACTTACCTCATCTTAAAGGTAGAGTACTTACCAAGAAAAACTTCCTTAAGTTCTTCCCACTCAATAAGACCCGAATTCTCCATCCTATTTCCTTTCCATAGTGTGTAGCACACTTGAGCCACATATTTCAATTGATACGAAGCCAACTCCGCTTTGTCCCTAGATGTCACTCCCATAGCATGCACTATCTTGTACACCTCATCTATAAACTCTAGGGGATCCTCTCCCACCTTAGAGCCAAGAAAGATAGGAGGATTCATCCTCACAAAATTTCTCAACCTAGAGGTCATAGTTCTCTCCACCACATTCATCCTAGGCACCATACTCAAATTTACTTGAGTAGTTACAGCTCAGGCTAAAGCAAGAAAATCCTCTCTAATATCCCCATTACTGAAATCCGGATGAACCCCCGAAACCTCATTACCTCCTTCAATATTAGGGACTTGAGCACCTTGAGGAACATGCTCAACTTCCTCAACTTGAGGAGGAATTTTCTCTTGCACCTCATTATCCTCAACTCTCCTAGCCTGTGTCCTCGTCGTGTTCATTTTCCAAGAAACACAATGAAAACCATATTAAAAGAGTACTAATAAATTTTACTCTACGGTACGACATAGGGGTAGAAAAGAAGAATATCTCTATCGTCCTATAGCCTCTCGCCTATAGATGTGTCGCGACTCACACCAATGGTCAAGACTCTACTAGATGTGACTTGATGAGATTATTCGATTCCTCATACTACTTTCACAATTTATGCTCTGATAGCAAGCTTGTCACATCCCGAAACCACACCGTAGAAGTTAGGACAATCTCGGATTGCAACCAGCGTACTTGACCTTTCGAAGGTCTTGTACAAGCTCGTACATATCATTCATCGCATAAACAAAGTTAAAAGTAGTGTGGAATGAAATCTTTTCACAGAACATAACATAATCTTTAAAAACACTTACAAATAAAGCAATAGGAAATACTAAATCTCAACCTCATCATTTTAAGACACAAGAACACTTGTGACACAGACCATACTTCAATACGAAAATAGAAATACTTAGTCTATTACAATATTTTAATAAGAAACATAAAAGAAATATGTGCCCTCGAGTTAAATGAGAATATCCTTTAACTTCTCATGAACAATGCAACGGTCCAAGTCTTCCTTCCCAAAAGCTCCTCACCTACCAAGAACTATAAAGATAGAAAAGCATGGAATTAGTACAACCATATATAAAATCATGATAACGGACATTTATTGGAAATATGCATCTTTTTCATTTAAAAATTATATTATAATCATAAGAACAACTTTTAACCACATAAGAACATATAGTAAAATATTTAAAAAAAAATTCATAATTAATAACCCATCTTATAGTGAGTTCAATTCACTGTACAGTGAAATACCTCACAGTTACAATGAATTTACTTCCTTTTATGATAACTACTTTCTAGCATGTTGTTCTACCACTCAAAGTTTATTTTAAGATTCATTTAAGTGACACAAAGAGATAACTCCCATACACCATCCCTAGATGTGCCTAAACAACCCTTAAGATTTCTTATAATGAGTCACATACATACTTACAAAGCATCATAAACATCAATGTAAAATTCTCCTAATAAAGGTGACTCTAAGTCTCAGTTGAGTGAGTTTTAAAGCAACCACCCATACAATCCCTTACACACACACACTCAAGAGATCCTTTAGACTACCTTGGATAGAATCATTCTCACCAAGTGTATCAACATATAGATTCTATGACATTTCCTCATCAAAGGCAATCGAAAAGACTTATTTGAGTAGATAAAAAAGATAAAGTCCATGATTGACCTATTCAAGGCAACCTAAATAATTCTTAAGACATCCTATGTTCAGATAATGTCCACATAATCAAAATCTTCCCTAACTAGAGTCATTCTTAACACTCATCTAGGTAAGATATGAAATGACCATTCCTATGCACGCGTGACACCTTAACTAGACAACTCATAACTACCCTAGATAGGTAACAATTCCATTTACATGCTTCATAAGACAAGTCATTATATCATTAGTTCATTAAGACTCACATCACATAAATGATATTCAAGTAATGGTCTTAGACAAGACCTAGGGACTCTAATTAACACGTTTAAATACTATTGTTCGATGTCTAGATAGCATCCATTACAACTACCTAAACTTCATATATCTTCTCCTATGTTAGTAAGTATCCCACATGATGAGAATAGGCAATAACCGACATAGACCATGATAGCTAGACATGTAATCCGGAGTTCTAACCTACTCCGATGAGGGAGTTCTACTTGCCAAGGGCAGAACTAGGACACATCTCATGTAGGCACATGGTGAAGGAATATGAAGGGCTTTTATGCACTCTAGTCTCATTCTCAAGTAGAGGTACAATGTACTCTAGTCTTATTCTCATGTTGAGGCACTTCCCATATTGTAATAACTCTGTGCTAGCCTTGGTTCTAATAGAGTAATTGACATTAAAGGATGACATGAAGAGGGTTCCTTATCTTGTTTAAAACCTAATCACATTCACCCTACAAAAGAGGTCCACTAGGGCTAGTTCCCAATGGCGACTAAGATAGGTCATTATGACTTTCGTAAGGATTAATATGATGTCGTTCTAGCCAATTAACCTTAAGTCCACCATTTCTTTACATGGGATACCATTACGGCTCTCGACTTCGACATTCATAACATAACCTTTACCACGTACATGACCTTCTTAACATCCTCTAGGGCCTCACATATCTTTCATTCATACATGACAAGACTTCAATAAATCTACCTATTCAAGACATCTTATATTCACATATAATTCATACATATATCAAGTAAGGGACACAAGTCTACCAAACAAGACACCACATTATTTTTCCTTATAACATATAGCATATCATTCCTTAAACAATTAGGAATGACCCTTATTTACTTAATGTCATTCTATACCTTACTATATCATTATTAATATAACCATCATATCTCATATATTCAAGTAGGAACAATCATGTATCAACATCTAAGACTACACATATAAGCACATAGTCATAGTCTAACATTTTAAACTACACAACATTAATAGATCACATATACTTTCACATTGCTTAACATGTATATAGATATCATCATACTTCACATAATCAATTATACAAATATCGACATGACTTCAATTAGTGCATATAATAACTTGATCATCATATTGCATAAAGTAACGGCGACAAGGCCACGTCAATTGCAAGTAAATCCCATAACACCGCAAACATAAATGGACCATACCAATCACAAGATAATTGATGTAATAATAACATCAAAATAAGGGAAATAGGGCAGATTACCACCACCACATCCTCCTCACCTCAATTCGATGCTAAATCATCCTATTCAAATCCATATGGCCCTTACCAATGACCATGAACAATAATTAAATGTAGAAACTATGATAATCAATGAAACTAGGTCAATTCAATAGAGATTCATCCATCTAACATAACGTAGATATCAATTAAATACAATTCTTACATCATTAGAAAGCCCATAGAAGTCTACATCAAAATTCATCAACATTAGATCAATATCAACTAACCCATAACTTAGTCAAAATCTAGGGTTCATCCAATTCACGGGTTCATAGATAATTTAGGCTAAAATAATCAATATAATATCAATTAAATCATTATTCAATGTTAAGAAATCATTAATGCAAGATTCCATGGTAGAATCATGAAATTGAACAATTCAATTTGAAAACATCTTGAGAATTGGGGATCCTTGATAAAACGAGTTTGAAGGATCATCCATACCTTGATAAATTTAATTCTTATCTTTGATGAAGAATCTCCACTCAAAACGTCACACCAAGATCTTCCATGATTTTTGACTTCAATGGAGTCTTTGGGGGTTTTAAAGGGATTATGGGGTTTTGATTTGGAAGAATAAAACATTTCTAAGTGTTAAACACTTATATACATGATCAAAAATACCCAAAATACCCTTTATAAACCTCCATTACTCTTATTTGGAAGTGGGGTGAAATAACAATATCACCCTTAACTTAACAATGAACCTGCACAGGAACACTTGCCCACAGATGACTACCCTTCGACGGGGCGCCAGTCCACAAACGGACCATGCTATCCTCCATTGATTGGGTAAGATCATGGAAATGGAAGCTTTACTTCTTAGGCTATGTCCCAGACAACGACATGCCACTAGCGGGGCGTCGATTGACCCACTGGGCACCGACTGCCTCCGTGATTTGGTCTGTCTTCGGCAACCTTGACACCAAGTTGTGTCCTTCCTCAAGGACCCTTGGTTGGTCCTTAGGGATGTTTTCCAGGACGTTTCCAACCAAGACCCACATTAGTTTCATCAAAAAACAAACATGTAAAACTCGACGAAACATGTCTAGACACACAAGGTCATTTCAAGGCACATCTTTCGAACGTCATGGACGTTCTTGGACATTTGACCTCCAAAATCCACGAAACTTGACACACTGCCTATATATGATATAATGACTCATTTAAGGACATTATAAATTAATTAACCACACATAAAAAGATAACACCACATATGAGGCTCATAGGTGACTTAGTCGTCGAACATCTTGGTCGTCCCTTGACGTTTGAGCTCCAATGCACCTAATATTTTAGCTACTACCTCTATACCATATATTAGACCTATTTAGGACCTTATAAAATCAAGAAAAACATATTAGGCTGTAGTTAACCTAAGTCATTTTCGGGGTCTTACAAATAGAACAAGCATACGCGTACGATGGTCTGTTAAAAAAACACCCTTTAAAATCTCGGATTGACATTTCCTTAATCCAACAAAACAACTTCAAATGGGCATATCTCAGTCAGATGATGTCGAAATCACGCAAAATAAGAGATGTTGGAAATATTGTTCAAAGATATTTCCACCCATATCATGAAGTACCTCTATATCAGCTAGAAATAATGACTGTTTGTAAATGACCAAAATTCCCTTTTTTAACTTAGAATAATTTTTTCAGAATTTCTTATTCTCTTCAAAAATAAGTATTCAGATTTTAAACTCTTTACTGTTTCTTTCTATTTACCATATGTTACAATTAATTTTGAGAATGACTAAGAAACATGAACCAAAGAATATCAACAATGAGAGAAGTACCTCAAGCTAGAATATGTTCAAAGGGAAAAAGATTAGTATAATGGTACATCATATCGTCCTTGGCCTCCCAAGGAGAACTCTCATCCCTTTCATTCTTCCACAAAACTTTCATGGATCCACTACCATATTTCTTAGATTTTTAATTTGCCAGAATAAATTCTCAAAGAGAACTGCGTCATATGAAATACTATTTTTATACAAATACTCTCCAATTATACAATAGATGTCGGATTACTAACACATTTCTTCAAAAAAAAGACATGGAAAACTGGATGTAACAATGCTAAATCATTAGAAAAATCAAATTCATAAGAAATCTTATCGATAAGCCTTACTACTTGATATAGACTTACATAATGCGGTAAACATTCCTTTATTACTAAATCCCAAAACTCCTTCGAAGGTGAAATTTTTAAGTAAACCCGATACTTGAAACTCAAGATCTCTTATTATAACATTGACATGTATGGCTTTTAAACTTTTATCAAATTTCAAACATTCTCTAATAAGTCGAACGTTGTTCATGGCCTCATGTAGCAACTCAAACCTATTAAAAGAACCTCGCGATCGTTAAACCAACCTATAGGAGGTGTACACCTACAACCATGGAGAGCAACAAATAGAGTCATACGAATGCTTCAATTATAGATATTACAATACAAAAATTCAATAAAAGGCAAATGATCATTCGTGTTACCCTTGAAGTCAATATATAAGATCTGAACTTATATTTTGAAGTTTATATAGTATGCTTCCCTTTCCTATCGATATCATTATAAAAAGTTTTTTACTAATCTTGACACGTATACTAAGACCTTTTTGGAAAGATTTCAAAAATATATATGTACATTAAGTACTATGGTAAGAGATAATTAATATGGGGACTAAATCAAACCTAACCATTTCCCTTAGTTACAAATTAACGTAGTCTTTCGCAAAATATAAGATCTTGATGGTGATGAACAAGATTACTTTTTCATACAATAAAATATAACCCATATTGAGTTATGTTGCCACCTGGTGGGGTAAATCAACAAAAAAGTCTATAGTCAAATCCTTCCAATTCAAAGTATGGAATCTAATATTTTGGAAAACTTTCTCCGATTTTGGTGATCAATATAAACATGTTCACAATTAATATATTTTGCAAAAAATTCTGATAAATCCTTATTCATCACATTCGACCATGAGACCTCATGCAAGTCACTGGAAATATTTGTGGCTACCCGGTGAATGGAATATCGAGAATAATGAGTTTTAGATATAATCAACTCCCTCAAGTTATTAACATTAGAAACACATAAATGACCTTAATATCGAAACAAATAATCTACTCTTTACTGAAAAATCCTCAATGGAACTTTAAGCACCGCTTCCTTTAACTCACCCATGATCGGGACAAGAGCTTTTTAGAATATTACAATCGATACAAATGATGATTCGAAACGATTATTAATTATCACATGCCCTTATAAGAATGAACCAACTGAACACCTCTAGCCATGTAAGTATATGAATATCACTAACCAAATCTTTGTTATAATTCTTATCTTGTGCCACATATTCATGGACAACTGACTTAAGACACTGTCATGTAAGTTTCATTTGCCTGAGTGATATAAGACTCTCAAATCATAGTCCTTCAAGAGTTCCGAATATCTACATTTATGATGATAAATATCATTTTGATTGAACATATTTCAAACTTTTGTTCTCAGTAAAAAAATCAACATCGAAACCATGCGAATAATTCCTCAAAAACATTAAGGCTAAAACAACTGTCGCTTATTTATGATCATTGGTATGATAGTTCTTATCTTGAATCTCAAGTTTCTTTCAATCATAAGCATTAACTTTACGATTATTCATAAGAACACAATCTGATATAATTTGAAAAGCATTACTTTTTAAAAAGAAAACCCATCAGATCCTTTCGTTAAAGTCAACACCAGAGAAATGGTAACCTTATCTTTTAACTCTTTAAAAGTCTTTACCCATTGTTTCTTACTATAAGGACTAAACCTTTTTTAAGTAAGTGAGTTCAATGGAGAGGTAATAAAAGAAAACCCTCCCACTAGCCTTCTGTACTAACAAGCCGACTCAAGAAGTTTCTAATATTCGAAACAGATAGAGGTATATGCCAACTATTAACCACCTATATCTTTTTAGAATCAACCTCAATTTCATTATTTGATACAATATGAATGATAACGTTCAACTACAGTTCATCCGATTCTAATTGTTGGCGGCCGCTAACAATGATAAACCCAATTATGAGTAAGGGTCGATCACACAGGGAGTTATACGTTAAAGAATTCAATTAACTAGTAAAATTATATGTTCTAATTGTTTTTACATGTAGATATTTTTGCAACAACAAAGTAAATGACAAGGTTTTGATAATTGATGTTAATGGGGGTTGGGGGCGGTATTTGATTAACGAAATTATGATTACCAAAATAGGGATAAACAAATAGAGAGGGTTTCTTGGGAGTGTGATTAATTAAATGTCCATTTCGTAAAATGGGAAATTATTATTGAATAAATATTGTTGAATCTCAAAAGGTAGGCTAGACTTTGGATGCAATATCCATTTCTCAATCAACTACTATGAATCAAGCGAGTTTTGTCGAACTTCGACAAGCACAACACAGATTAACAACTCATTACCTTAATCAATCTATTTTAAAATCTAGATTTTCAAGATTGAATCCAGACCCACTTTATCTAGTTAAATTTGTTACAACACAATCACACCAATTATAACCTAATAATATAACTCTTACACTTTTTTCTCAAAGAAGCTTAGGGTACTAAACTAGAATTGCATTTGCAAATACAATTACTCAACTAAAACACAAACTACTAATGAACCCACTTTTAATCAATAATAAAATAATTAAATAACAACGCAATTGGATAATTAACGCATTAAACAACATAATCACACACCCACGAATAAGGTTTTAGCGAAGGATAATAAAGAATAAGAGATCCTTACCAACAAAGTGTTCCATCAGGTTGGGCAACAATCCAAAAATCTCCAAATTGTCAAAATTGAGCAAAAAATAAAATTTACCCTAAATATCTACTAAAACAGTGTAAAAAAAAATGTTTTAGAATATTAAAGATCAAGAATCCTAAAGTAGACAATGTGGGAACTCTTTTTATTCTTTTGAATATTGCATTTATACGCTCCAAAAATTACAACATTGGAGTCACTCGGTGAAGTAAGTCGGTCTTCACCAACCTGGTTGGATATGTACCAAGTGATCCCCTTCTTGCCTTTTTGGCTTCTCTTTTTCAACCATGTTGTTTTGTAACTTTAGGCAATTAATATCGTCCTCGACTATTTGTTTATAGTGTCACCAAAAACACTTGTTTGCTCTCCATGTTTGTTTTGTCCATGTGCTAAACTGCTAAAACTTTAGGTGAGTTGAAGGTCCGCTCGGTGAGCGACCAAGTGGATTTGGCGTGTGACAACTTTTCTTTCCTTCAACATTTTTAGCATTTTCGCCAATGTTTGCATCATAATGTCCTTGCCTTGCTCTTTTTCCTTTATTGCTGCAAATTAACATTTTAACATCAGTTATAAGCCTAAAATAAGGATTGAGAATACTAAATCTTTGATTATTAAGCCCTAAATGAGTTGAAATGTCTGACTCATCAGCCCCCCAAACTTAAACTTTTGTTTTTCCTAACGTAAAAGCAAAAAAATCAGTAGGTTCAATAGAGGTGTCTACAAATAGTGTTACTTGAGACTGAATATGAATGACGTGAGATTTAATGTGCCAAATGAATGTTCTATTGTTCACTACTAGTTTTAAACTATGACTAGTCATCATAAAGTAGAAGTAATGCTCACCATGCTCGCTTCAAATGCAAATTCAAGTTCAACAATAGTATTCTAATGCCTTCACATATTAAATGATACCGTGCCCACATAAATATCATCAAAATATAAGAATACACGAATAAAAATATACTCTCACACTCTCAATGACAAACAAATGCATTATTCTGCAAGTATGCTTACTCGTATTTTCGCATAAACATGTCAGTCGGCTCAATCAACAAAGATTTATTTTCGTAGATGGACGTCTCAAATGATTTTCTCCATAATTTTTCTACAAATACATTAGGATATGCATTTTGTTTAAAAAATATTTTTTTTACAAAGCAATATTCTAACCAAATGTTCCTATATATATAAAATAAACTAGTTCTATGTATCACCCTTAATATGCACAAGAGAAATGAAATCTTTTGAAACATATCCTCTTACCAACCTTAATTAGGTAATTCTTATTACAACCAAATAGTACTTTTTTTCGTTTAAAACATCATTCATTCGGTAGAATTAGTCACTAACTCCAAAACCAACCAATTATTTTACCATCAATTTCAGCCTTATGAAAACTTTCTTGTGTTCTATCATATTATATGTGTGAGATAATATTAAAATCCAGTAAAATGTCAAGTCAAAAAAATGTAGTTCTCAAGTCAAGAGAAACATAAAATATGAAGTTGCCACACTCACAAAACCATTAATAATGATATTGAAACAAAAGGTCCACTATGTATCTTAATAAAACTATGTATCTTAATAAAGAAAGTAGAACATTAAGCATATAATAACAACAATTGTTTTTAATGCTCCTTGTCATCGACGAGTTATGATATCATCTTCCAAATTTGATATTTCATACTCGAAAGTCATTCTATTCTTACTTGTAGCCAACAAAAAGCATATGGTTATCTACATCAAATATAAACAAATTTTATGTCCTTTTATTTGATTTCATAATAATAATAACTGGCGAGTTTCATTAATAAAAAGAAATGTGGAGACCCGCCATCTACTAGCATTGTGGTTCTTAATTATTTCTTTATCAATGAACCACCCTTTATTTGAACCATGTAAATTATCGAATGTAAAGATATGAACTGAGAGTCATTTTATGAGTAACTGAGAACAAAGAGAGTGCTAGAAACTTCAAGTAGAGTTTTTGTAGAGTATCTTCAAGGCTTCTTCATTTCAATTACCTTCATTAAATAAACTCTCATTTAAAAGTATTCAAGTGATAACATTTATTCGGGTGGTACTTATGTCCTAAAGAACAGAAACTTTACTTTAACTAATTATCACCATAGAACATGTAATCACCTATATTATTTGATTGAGTTATTTAATTCATAGGAAAAATTAAGCTAATCTGGTAACATGATGGGAGAAGGTTCTGATACCACAAAACATGTACAAAATGAAAATTTTGTTTTTATTGCGGCACATCAGTCAAGGTCATTGAATTTTTAACTTTCCAATTTTAGAGGTGTTTCAAACTTCCAAATTAAAACATATTTCTAATATCAATTTCCCACAATGGAGGGTAATTATCCATTATTTCTATCACCCTAAAATAAAGAACTTGTATCAATTTAAAGTAAGTAAATAGTGTATTTAATTGGATGAATAGAAATGGGATGTAAGCTTCACTATCTTGTTGAACAATGGAGAGTCGTCCTTTGGTAATAGATTATTATTCTGTAAATTCAATCATAATTTTTTTTCATTTACATATAGATGGTTAATTATCATCATTGTTGTAAATAAATTAAGTTAAATGTTACACAAGCCTTAGTAAAGATAGACATACCTCTATTTAAAGTAATCATTGGAGATGAAATAACTTTTTTGATTTACCATATCCACTTGATGTTGGTACTAATATTCAAACAGGCTAATTAAGACACATAGAACTTGTTAAATTAGTTAAAGTTATCCATGTTCCCTCGATTAAGTGATAGAGGTGCAAATAACGATTTATGTCGCCGCAAAATAACGTCTTACGAAATGGTAGAAGAGAAACTATAATAAACGAAAGTAAATAAATTTATGAAGGTATATATTTTTGTTTACAAGTTACATTATGTGAAGTTTATTTTTTTATACTTTCATGTAGCTAACAAAGCATTTGAAGTTTGAAGCATATTTTCATTTTCTGCATGACATAACGACAGAAGAAGGCAATGTGTTATTTGAATATTGCAACAGTCATATCTTTATGATTCAAATGTTATAGCTAGTTTTTTCAATAGATGTAATTGTTTTATTTCTAGTAATATTTGTGCATACCTAGTATCATGTAACATATTTCTATTTGTACGTTGTTCTTCATTTACGATTCCAGCTTCCTGGAGAACAATGCTTTTATTTGTCAACATTTGTGTTGATAGTAATTTTCGATCTTGTTTACATTATTTTTTCATATATTTATCTTATGTAATCAATCAAAATTCATTAACTATATGAACTCTTGGATATCAAAAAAAAGTGTCTCAGCTACTCTAAATTTCAGGGAATAAAATGTACATGACTCTAATCCTACATATAAAACATGACAATCTGATCTAATCATAAATAATACTACTTTTGCCTATGAGTATAAATTTCTAAACTACAAAACTAATATTAGCACACTATATATTGAAAATGTTTTCAAAGAGGTGTTATAGAACCTGTGATGACCATGCTCACAATGGTGTTTTGTGATCGCAAAAAGTCAATTTTGTAGTAATAGTTCAACCACAACAGAATAAAAAGAGAATAGAATAAATAAGCATCCTTCACAAATTTTTACAAATTCAATAGATTTATGCGATTATGTGAGAGCTAAGTCAATTTTCTAGTAGTAGTTCAACCACAAGAGAATCAAAAGAGAAGATAACAAATAAGAATCTCTCACAAATTTCCACAAATTCACTACGATATATGTGCCTTGGGGTGTCGAATGGGAGGATTGGGTTGAAATAGAAATAAGGTTGGTCTTGACGCGCCCATGTTTATTTTGGGTCAAATGGGCTAAAAAATGGGTTACGTCTTGACCTGCCCAATTTGACCCGATTAATCTCAATAATTTAACTTATTGATATTTAATTTTTATAATCACAATTTGAAAATTGAGTTGAATAACTTCTTTAAAAAAACATAACAAATGGATAGATAAATCTTAAATGATGTTAAATAGATACTAATTCATACCTTAATTATAGGAACACATCTTAATAAAAAGTTTTAAAACGGGTTGAAATTGGAGATTTAATTGGGATCAATTGAGGATTCTCTCTTCAATTGGCTTAGGCTTGAATGGTTTGAGATTAAAACAAATTCAAATTATTTTGAGCCAAACCATTCAAATTGTTGACGAAATGGGCGGGTTACCTATGTTTGGGTTTATTTATTAGACCCTTATACGTGCCCATCACATAAAGAGCCTAGGATTACATGGTGTTAATAAAATGGTGAAACTAACCAACTTGGACCACATTGTCACAAATACCGATAAATGTGTGTACTATATTACTGGAAGCACAATTTCGATCATCAATTTCTTGCGATTATCAATTTCTTAGATAGACAAATGAGGATTTTAAACAACATTTATTGTATGAGGAAATATAGAGCTTAATATTCCTATAAGAAGAAAAATATAAGAGAAGTTCTAATTACTGATCATAAGCAAATTCATTATTGGAACTTAAACTTCAATGTAATGATACCTTTTACTCCACTAAATTGAAAAAAAAATTAGTTGAGTTCTAATAATACTTTATGAAATAAACTAGCCAATGATGAAAATTGCAAATATGAATTACATAAGAGAAAGGAAACGAAGTTTAGTAGCAAATCGAAAAAATACAAATAGGAGGAAGAAGGAAGGAAGAAAGGAAGGAAGGAGCGAATGAATTGTTTGTGGAAAAGAATCGAGGCAACATATCAGATAGAATGCAGAATAAAGGAATAGTCATGATTTGCACGAATTCTTTGAGAACGCCTATAGTGAATAACTTTATACTTAAAGTAACAAATGACCTAATTGAACTTTAAAAAGCATTCCTAATAAGTAATAACTAACATAGATACATCATATTGCATTCTTACCTCCATTTTACCATTCATGAACTTCGGGAGGGTATGCATAAGAAATTTAATACAAGTTGTATTCTATTTGAAAATTGGGAACTCTCGTTTAGTGTTTATTGTGCATCATTTCTTCTATTTTATTTTACGTTGATTTTTCACTTCTACACTCAATTATATGAAACATGAATATAACAGATAAGAATATGCCAGAACTTGAAGAAAGAAATTACTTTGGTTTAACATTTGCATAGAGGGAATTCAATGTTATGTTAATGATTGATGACAAAGAAGAAAAAAGTTTGAACATGTTTGTATAATGTCTCCGTCATAGGATATTGACTTACACCATGTGGTTATTATTGTGAAGAAGGATCACCTATCCTAAGTCATGCTGGTGTCTTATGTACTGGATATCTCAGTTATAATAATATTCAGTAGAAAGACAAAGAATAGCTAAAAAGGAATCGAGCAAGTGTTACTTTATTGCGTTGCTGCAAGCTCTCTTTATAAAAGTGAATCACAAAGACTTAGTGCAGAAAAATAAGAACCAAAGTAAGGGGTAGCTTAAAAACTGCTAACAGTTAAAGCTAAAATATCCTACTCAGTTACCTACTGCAAATCAAACTCTAGAATCGGAACTACACATATTCAATAGAAACCTACTACCAATAAGCTCCTATTAACTAGGATAGAAGCTAACAAAGTCACGTATGTCAATAATTTTGCAAATTATACGTTAACTATGGATGTAACTGTCAAGAAACTAAAATGATAGTAAACTTTTATTAACATCCAATGCATACCTTAGTACACCAAATCATTCAAAATAAATAAATAAGTGTCACGACATTTGAGTTCACATTCTCTTATAATCCTTTAGGGGATCGGGATTTTTACAAAATAATATACGCATTAGGAAATCATAATAGTAATGATAGCACACATATATTGATAACAAATACAACTTAGTAATATTAAATGGTGTACCTTGTAAATGTCGATCTTGAGGAACACATGTGAAAAGAAAAATAAAATGATCAATGAATAATATCAAAGAAGAAAAACTTCACAAAATAGAAGAAATTACAAAGGTATTAGAAAATGCCTTAATTGTAGTGCTTACATGTGAGCAAATTAGGAGCAACCAAATTAGTAAATGGAAAAAAAATACAATAGAGATACAACATCTAAGAAAAGCATCCCAACTCTTTCTGAAGATGCCTTAACTAAAACTATAAAATACTTAAACAGAAAAATCATCAAAATTTAGATCCAAATATAAAACTAAGAAACAATATGCTATGAAGCTGAAACTATCCATCAAAGTCGTTTAAAATATAGTTTAAACACATGCAAAACTAAAATAAAAATAATCTATTAAGAGGAACCCTATGAAGAAGTTTGAATTGAAAATTCGAATACAAAAGTTAATCGTATAATGGAAAGACATCGGTTTCAAAGTACCTACATGTGGTAAAATTATTCGTTATAAAATACAATTATCAAAGCCTTTGGTAAACTCACCTACAATTGTGTTCATGCAACCTTTTATTCACTTATATTTGGCAAAAAGAACTGTGCAACACTTTTCTATTCAGATCAATAAAATAACCCTAAATAAAAGTACAATCCAAACAACATGTTGTATAATTAGATATTGAATTGTTCGTCCTTTTTCTTGTTGGCATATATGATAGAAAAAATTTCATCTAATGTATGGCATCTTCTTTTAAAATCTCTTGATATTTTGATTGCATTATGTTTTAAAAAATCTCATTATTATTTTTGAAACAAATATTAAACTTACGATAAGTTTTAAATTATTTGTTAATACACTAAGTTTTCATATATCCTTTTGTTAATAAATTCTAACACTTTAATTGAGAGTATAATTTATATATTTATTTAAAAAAATTCTAACCTTTGATCTTTTTCACCTTTATCCTTTGTTTTGAAGATAGAAAAAATGCAAGTTATTGTTGCATTGTTTAAATTCTAATATATTCACTAGTTGTTTTTTAGTTAACATTTTTTATTGATTTTATTAGTTTATGGATAGTGAATTACAGGCATATTTTTAGATAAATTATGTAAAAATTGATAGTGATGTACAATTGTCATCCTGATTAATATTTTCAAGTATTGTTTTTACTCTATATTCAGATGAAGCGTGGGTGAATTTACCAGCAGTAGGTAATCTAAAACAAAAAGGTACATGAAATTATTGTTTTCTCTTTTATAATTAATTACTCTTTGTAAAATGGATAAAAACATTAAATATGAATTAAATACTTAGAAAATGTGGATGTGCAAGGGTAGGTAGGTATGCCTTTTAATTTTTCTATATAATAAGAAAATTTGGATAGATTTTCTTCATCACAAACATTTAATTCTAATTTTCTTGCAAGTAAAACATTTTATCAACCCGTTAATTTCTCCATAAGATGTCTTACTCTTTTTTTGACCATTTGTCCCCACTCTACTCTCAAAGAAAACATTTGTATATAATAAGAAGTAGTCATATCAATAGATATAATAATTGTTTATCAAAACATAGGCATGGAAATTTCTGAAAATATTACTGGAATTCCTTTAATGAACATTTAACGGTTGATTATCGAAAAATTTCTCTATAGAATTTTCTAGTTGCCCACTAGGAATAACGAAATTATAGAGCTATAGACATGAACAAAAATGATAACCAACAACTGAAGTTAAATTCCATTCAACCAGTTAGATTTGACAAACAAATATCTTTCTTACATCACAAACAACAATAGCGTGTGTGTCACAAACAACTACAACACAACAAGAATTCATCCATTTTCAATAAAAACATGAGATAGGGTCTAACATTTATCATAATAGAGATTTTCCCTCAAGGACTTATCTGATCCAAACAAGTGAAAGTTAACCACTCTCTTCTCAAAATTTTATGTCTCTAACACTTTTGATTTGTGTTCTTTTTATTTGAAAGTTGAAAAAATCCGCCGGTAACGATTACCAATCAATTATTGCTAGAGGAACTCATTGATGATACATGAAAATGACACAAGTACGAACATAAGTATAGATGAATTTTATATTTTATGCACGGATTATTATTCATAAAAAGCTTTTCATAATTAATGCAACTATACATAAAATAATGATCAACTCTTACTAACTTGTTTTTACATATGTAGATTGAATGTTTATTGCTGAGCGTCAAAATTAGTCTATTATATTTCCACCATACATACATACATACATACATATGTATATACATACATATATACATACATACATACATACATACATACATATATATACATACATATATATATGTATATTAGATTCATCGCACGTGGGTTCCTAGTCTCTGGATGTGAACAATTGTGAAACATTAATGCATCACTTTGTTCTATATATGGAATATGTCTTCAAGGTTTTTCTCGGTATGGATGTTTTTTAGTTACTAAATGTTAGTTCAGGCCTGGAATTGTGAAGCATTAAAGCATGCACACTCTCTATGTTCAATATATTACATATGTCTTAAGAGATTTGTTTGTTTGCATGTTTGTTAGTTACAAAATGTTTGTTTATAAATAATACCCCATTTAGTCTGAAAATGTCTTGAAGTAATTAAATGTATTTAACGGTGGTGTGGGAGTTCAAAACAATAATCGGATACGTAATACTAGTGAAGCTATATTTTGTTGTATATATGACATTCTTCCATAATAAAGGATATCTTCCACGAGCTTGGATTTATTCGTATCATAATTATCAATATAATTTTTTTTAAAATAACTTTATTTCCTTCGGAAGTGCATTATGTTGGTAAGCTCATCCTTTTTTAAACTGGACCTCTAAATATGACAAAAGACATTTTCATTCGCTTCATGTAATGTAATATGTTAGCTTTGTTGAAACCTGATTATGATAATAATGATTTAATGGGTCGCTAACGTATACTTCCTTGTTTACGATATTTCTTGTATATATCATGTTCTCATATCTGGTTGTTAACTCATAACCAATACATTTGTTGTTGTCATTGAGATTCCTCTTGATAATGCTACATATAGTTTCCCATGGGAGAAAACATGTTGGGGAAGATATATCCAACATTTGGTATTGTTTGACCTTGAGCCTTATTTATTGTCATGGAAAACAAATATGTATTGGAAATGGATTCCGGATAAATTTGAAAGAATATCTCTTGTTCTAAGGCAATGATAATTTGATTCTTGGTATAAACACGTGTTTTGTTGCAAATTCTCCTGTTGTTATTTCTGCATGTAGGACATTGTTTTCAAAGACTCTACAAATAAATTGTGTCCTATTACATAAACCATTTGATAGACACATTCTCTTTCAGAAGCAACCTACAATGTTGAATTCAAAGATACATATGATATTATATATTTTGCCACACCTTTGTAGTTGATGTGGTACGTGAATTCAATCTAATAAAATAATTAAAATGTTAATTATAGATTAGGTATATTATATACCTACGTGGAAGAAAACCATTTGGAGTTAATGTATTCATGTATTCTTCTTGATAGTAATTTTCAAGTTGAAATTTGTAACACCCCGTATCCAAAACAGATCAAGGAACAGTTTTTCACAAAATATGTTAATGCATCGACAGTTGCCATCGACTGACCGTAGCCCGACCCATGGTCTTTCCTGCACATCTGCCGATGGTGTTAGAAACTCCAAAATCTTAGCCAAGGAAAATTTGACTAATTGTCGAACGATGGACGGACCTACGGTCTGTAATCTGTGTTCGTCGATCAACACCTCATTTACCCACTCTTAGATATGAACCATGATTGACCGGCAGGGTTCGTAATTCGACCTACGGACCGTAGGTGGAAATTAACAGATAGTTAGGGGGGAATGTAGTTGGGTCAACGTCAATTGATCATAACTGTTAGAAAAAAAATGAATTAGGTGTCCCATAACATACACAGATAGATGATTGAATTAGCTTTCCATAGCCACAAACCTTTCAAAAATCAGACCTCCGAGTAAAAAAGTTATGCTCGTTTCAGTAAAGGCCTGTTGAACAGACCCAACCTACGGGCCCAAATGACGGACCTTCGATTGAAAGACGGACCATCAGTCCAAGTCAACGTTTGGTCCGACGGAACTTAACTCAGGGGTCTTTTGATCTTTTCCCACTCTATTTAAACCCTCAGATACATCGTTTTGACCCTAAATAATCATATTTTCGTCAGTTTAAGCCTATAAACATAACTAAAAAATACCTAAGTCAAAATCATAAATCAACACTTAGAAAATTAGAAGTAAGAAATGAGAAAATGGTCAAGAACTCTAGTTCAAGAATGCAACAAGATTCAATAAGTTCTAGCCCCGAAATCTAAATATTTCTCCGTGGATTTCATAACCTGGTATGTGGGAATTCACTAGTGGGTTCCTTTCACCCATTGGGTCCCTAGTTTTCAGTCAGATTCTATATTCCCATATCATGATTAGACCTAGGGTTTCTAGAAGTTCAACAGAACTTCATGAATTTATTTGTTATTTCCAAATAAGATTATCATGTTATTACTCCGATTATTGTAGGAATTTTAAAACCTTAGCTATGTATTTCTTTAGTTCTTGAATTACATATTCTAGGTCAGATATTTTAGTTACTTAAAATAAACATGACTCAGTCATAAATGCATAATTACCAAATTAATTGTTGCATTCTCAGTTATCATATTCAGTTTTGAGCTATCCAATATTTACAAAAACTATGTCATAATCGGTTAATTACATAATTCATTGGGAGTAGCATTAATATCGAGTTTTACTAGGGTTCAGCATACCCAGTTAGTCGCACAACTACTAGCCAAGTAGATTGTAAGTCCCCTCTGTGGGCAATCAGTTTAGTGATCATGCTAGCATGCCCTATACCTTTGGAAGGGTCTGTTTGATCCTCTCGATGGGGCGTATACAATAGACTCCACATTTAGCTCATGTGATTTTATTATCGGTTATTAGAAGCTCCCACAGTTCAGTTAGAGTTTCTTTAATTGACCATTTATCAGTATATTCAATATTAAGTTTTAGCATGTTATAAATTGGTAATTGTATCCAATTAACTCATAATTCATTATATCATATTCTGATCATTAATCTTGCTTTTGTGCTTGTTCAATTATGTTTTATTTCGGCTTTAATCTATCCTACATGCTAAGTACGTTCAAGTACTAACGCACACATGCGCTAAATCTTCTCGTAATGTAGGTTCAGGTTCTCAGCGTCCAGATCACGCATAGAATTGTTTCTGATCTTCAGATCCGCAAATTCAGTGGTGAGTCCTTATTCTCCGAGGACAATAGTCATGAGTTTATATTCAGTCATTTAGTTTCACTTTTTGCTAGACTTAGCTGGGCTTGTCCCAGTATTTCTAGTCAATTAGAGGCTTATTTTAGACATGGTTAGTTTCACCTTAGTATTGAGTTAATAACTTCTTTGTATTAAATTCATTAGTATTTAATTTATCTCTATTATAGAATATGGGTATTCCCCATCTTTTCAATTTAAATTATGATTTATCTTCCGCATTATGTTAATTATCTTTAGTATGCTTATGATCATGCCAACAGGGTTAGCTTGGGATCATTTGTGGTACTAGGTTCCATGTCCGCGTCTTGGGGGTAGCTCAGGGCGTGACAAAATATGGTATCAGAGCCCTAGGTTTAAGAGTCCTAGGATGTCTGAAAAGCCACACTAAGAAGAGTACTTTTTATGGGTGTAAAGTGCACCACATCTAATGAGAGGGAGGCTATGAAGTTTTATAGGAAACACTTCACTTTCTTATTACTCGTATCATACGTGAGGTATGATTTTATTCCATTCTAACTTGACGTTCTACATTTCAGATCATGCCTCCTCGTAGAGCTAACGCTAGGAATATGATTGCCAGGAATGGGAACACAACTCCTCCTGTCCTTAATCAGGAAGTCTCCAATGCTGAGTTCAAAAATGCTATACAAATGTTTGCTCAGAGTATGATCAACCAGAACAATCGGGTTCATGCTCATGTGAATGAAAATGGTGGATCAGTACTAACAGGGGTCCATGACTTTGTTAGGATGAATCTGCCTGAGTTTTTAGGATCAGAAATTAATGAGGATCCGCAGAACTTCTTGGATGATGTCAAGAAGATCTTTGAGGTAATAGAAGTCACTGTGGTTGGTCGGGTTAAGCTGGCATCATTCAAGTTGAGGGATGTTTGGCATATATGGTACACTCAGTGGAAGGAAAATAGAGGTACAGATGCAACTCCTATTACATGGGATTGCTTTAGTAAGACCTTTCTAGACAGTTTTTTCCCAATAGAGTTGAGAGAAGAAAAAGCCCAAGAATTCTTGAACTTAAGGCAGGGAAACATGACGGTCCAAGAGTGTGGGCTGAAGTTTCACCAACTCTATAGGTATGCTCCTTACATGGTTGCTGACTCTAGGGTCAGTTAAATAAGTTCTTGTATGGAGTGTCGGATTTGGTGAAATATAAGTGAAGAAGTGCTATGTTACTTGGAGATATGAACATCTATAGGCTTATGACTCATGCTCAGCAGGTTGAGGGTGATAAGCTCAGGGAACAGGCTAAGGAGAATAAGAAGGTTAGGATTGGGAACTATGACTATTCTCAGCAGAAATCGGGGTTGTGGAAATTGCTCATAGAGTCAACAAAAGTTTTCATCTCCAGCCCCTTCATTAGCTAGTGTTCTATCATCCACAATTAGGTATGACCAGAAGGGTAGAGCACCAGGCTCTAAGTCTCAGGGAAGTGTTTCAGGTACCAAGACTTACCCCACTTTCCCAAAGTGTGTAAGAACCATCCGAGCGGGTGTCTCGTAGGAAAAGAATGTTTTTTTGGGGGCGGTCAGTCTGGTCACAGGTTGAGGGATTGTCCTTCTAGACAGGGTCAAGGAGGTTGAAATAGTAGAGCGCAACCTACAGCTTCCAGCACCAGCAAGTCGCCCGACTCAGTAGGGTAACTCATCTGGTATAGGTGTAGGTTAGCGCCAAAACATGTTGTATGTTGTTCAGGATCACCAGGATCAGGAAGGTTCTCCGGATGTAATTACTGGTACGTTATGAGTCTTTGACTTTGATGTTTATGCATTGTTAGATCCAGGGGATACTCTTTCCTTTGTGACTCCTTACATAGCAGTCCATTTCAGTTCTAGTACAGAAACTCTCTTAGAACCTTTCTTAGTCTCTACTCTACTTGGTGACCCAGGTATAGCTAGAAGGAAAAACAGAAATTGACATGTCACAGTATCTCAGAAAGTCACCTCAGCAGAGTTTGTAGAGTAAGAAATTCTAGACTTTGATGTTATTCTAGGCATGGATTAGTTACATCCTGTTATGCCTCAGTCGATTGTAGAACTAGGATTATTAATTTTAAGTTTCCAGACGAACCAATCTTAGAATGGAAGGGTAGTAGCTTAGCGCCTATAGGTTGATTGATTTCTTAACTTAATGCCAAGTTAATCTCTAAGGGTTATCTCTATCATCTAGTTCTTTTTATGGATTCTAGCTCTGAAACCGCAACTCTTGAGTCAGTTCCAGTAGTATTTGAGTTTCCAGAAGTATTTCCAAAAGATCTTCCCGGAGTCCCTCGTGAATGGGAAATTGACTTTGGAATAGATCTCCTCTGAGATACTCAGCGTATTTATATTCCTCCATACAGAACATAGCTTAAGAAGTTGAAAGAGCAGTTGAAAGACCTTCTAGATAAGGGCTTCATTAGACCTAGTATTTCACCATGGGGTGCGCTAGTGTTGTTCGTAAAGAACAAAGATGGTTCTCTCAAAATGTGCATTAATTATAGACGGTTCAACAAGGTCACAATCAAGAATAAGTATACCATCCCCAGTATTGATGACTTGTTTGACCAAATTCAAGTTGCTAGTCATTTCTCAAAGATAGACCTCAGATCAGGTAATCATCAGCTTAGAGTTAAAATACAACCTTCAGAACTCGGTATGGTCAGTATGAATTTGAAGTTATGTTATTTGGACTAACTAATGCTCCTGTAGATTTCATGGATTTGATTAATAGAGTGTTCAAATAGTACTTAGACTTTTTCATTATCGTCTTTATTAATGATATCTTCATTTATTCTAGGAATGAGGAAGAATATGCGAGTCATTTAAGAATTCTTCTACAAACTGTCAAGGATCTCCAGTTATTTGCTAAGTTTAGCAAATGTGAGTTCTGGTTGCAATCTATTGCTTTCCTTGGTTACATTGTATCTATATAAGGGATCTGAGTGGATTAAAATAAGATAGAAGCAGTTAAACAATGGCCAATACCGACATCTCCTACAGATATAAGAAGTTTCTTAGGTCTAGCGGTTTATTACAGAAGGTTTGTGGAAGGATTTTCATCCATAGCCTCACCATTGAATGGGTTAACTAAGAAGATGGTCAAGTTACAATGGTAGGATTATTATGTGAAAAGTTTTGCAGAATTGAAAAATAGATTGACTACAACTCGTGTCTTGACAATACCAGAGGGTTCAGATGGTTATTTTATCAATTGTGATGCATCCACAGATCGCCCAGGTTGTGTATTGATGCAGGGAGATAAGATTATAATTTATGATTCTAGACAACTTAAGGTTAATGAGAAGAACTACCCAACCCATGACCTTGAGCTTGCAGTAGTGGTGTTTGCACTCAAGATCTAGAGACACTACTTGTATGGTGTTCACATAGATGTGTTCATTGATCATAAGAGTCTTCAGTATGTGTTCACCCACAAATAGTTGAATCTTTACCAGAGGAGATGGCTTGAGTTCCTTAAGGATTATGATATGAGTGTGCATTATCATCCTTGTAAGGCGAATGTAGTAGCAGATGCTCTTAATAGATTATATATAGGTAGTGTAGCCCATGTTAAAGAAGAAAGGAAGGATCTAGTGAAGGATGTTCATAGGCTTGCTCTCTTAGGAGTCCGCCATATGAGCATATCAGACAATGGTTTAATAGTTCAAAATGGGGTAAAATATTCTTTAATAGTGGAGGTTAAGGAAAAATCAAGACAATGATCAAATCTTGCTTGAACTTAAGGTGTAGTCCACAATCACAGAGTGGAGGTTTTATCCCAAGGGGGAGATGGTGTAATTCGCTACTAGGATGGATTGTGTGTTCTTGATGTGGGTTAGTTGAGAAAGCATATCCTTGCTGAAGCCCATAGATCAGGATATTCTATTCACCCAGGTGCCACTAAGAGGTACTATGATCTGTGGAAAGTCTATTGGTGTAATGGCATGAAGAGGGATATAACATATTTTGTGAGTAAGTGCCCCATTTGACAACAATTCAAGGTAGAAGATTATAAACCAGTAGGTATGACTAAAGAGACCGATATTCCTACTTTGAAGTGTGAAGTGATCAATATGGATTTCATCGTTGGGTTACCTCGTACTCTCAGATAACATCACTTAATTTGAGATATAGTTGATAGGATTACTATGTCCTCTTGCTTTTTAGCGGTAAAGACTACAGATTCGGTAAAGGACTATGCAAAGCTTTACATTAATGAAATTCTGAGGCTACATGGGTTTCCTTTGTCTATCATCTCAGATGGAGGTCTTCAGTTTACCTTTCATTTCTGTAAGTAATTTAAGAAGGGTCTTGATACTGAAGTTAACCTTAGTACAACATTTCATCCACAGACGGATGGACAGGTAGAGCGTACCATTCAAACCCTAAAATATATGTTGAGAGCTTGTGTGATCTATTTCAAGTGTAGTTGGGATGATCGCCTTCCTCTGATTGAGTTGGCCTAGAACAATAGCTACCATTCAAGCATTCAGACGGCCCCTTATGACGCATTGTATGGGCGTATATGTAGATCTCATGTTTGTTGGTTTGAAGTAGGTGAAGCATCTTTAATAGGGAAAGAGTCATTCCTTTATGCTATGGATAAAGTGCAACTCATTAGATATAGACTTAAGACAGCCCAAAGTCATCAGAAATCTTTTGCAGATGTGATAAGAAGGAAACTAGAGTTCTAACTTGATGATTGGGTTTTCTTGAAAGTGTTACCTATTAAAGGGGTTATGAGATTTGACAAGAAAGGGAAGCTCAATCCTAGATATGTAGGCCCTTAAAAGATATTGAAATGGGTTGTCAAGGTGGCATATTAGTTGGAGTTGCTAGCAGAATTAGCAGCAATGCATCCGGTCTTCCAAATCTCACTATTGAAGAAATGTGTGGGTAATCCAGCCTCTTTAGTGCCATCAGAGAGTGTGGCAGTGAAAGATAGTCTTTCTTATGAGGATGTACCAGTTGAAATTCTTGACCGTCAAGTTAGAAGGTTGAGAAACAAAAAAGTGGCTTCAATCAAGGTTTTGTGGAGGAGTCAATCCGTAGAGAGTGCTACTTGAGGAGCAGAAGCACCCATGAAAACCAAGTATCCTCAAATCTTTCCTTCCGATTCCACTCCAGATTGAGGTAATAGTTCCTCATTAGTTTTTCAGGCATTCATGCGTTAATTCAGCCTTAGAATCATGTTCCCTCGATTTGTACTTGCATTTTAAGCGTATTTGTCTATTCTGAGAACTCAATTCAGTCAGAAATTCAGTTCTAAGTGTTTAGTAGTAGGGTTCACAACTCTCTCCCTCTATTCTAGCTAGTTTAGTCTTCATTAAAGGATGATATTCCCAAGGGGGAGATAATGTAACACCCCGTATCAAAAATATACCAAAAAGTAATTTTTCAGAAAATCTGCAGGTGCATCGACGGTTGCCATCGACGGACCGTAGCTTGAGCACATTTCATCCTGCATATCTGTTGATGGAGTCAGAAACCCCCAAAATCTCAGCCAAGGAAAATTTGACTAAGTGTTAAACGATGGACGAACCTGCAGTCTATAGTCTGCGTCCTTCTATCAATACCACATTTACCTACTCTCTATATGAACTACGATTGACCAGCATGGACCGTCGTTTGACCTACGGACCATAGGTGGAAATTAACCTATAGTTAGGGTGGAAATGTAGTTGGTTCAACTTCAATTAATGATAACTCGTATCACAAAGTGAATTAGGTGTCGCATAGCATACCCACCGATAGATAATTGAATTAGCTTTCCATAGCCACTATCCCTGCTAAAATCAGACCTCCAAGTAAAATGTTATGCCTATTTTAGTGAAGGCTTGTCGAACAGACCCAACCTATGGACCCAAACGATGGACCGTCGATTGAATGACTGATCGTTAGTCCAGGTCATCGTTTGTTCTGAAAACACTTAACTTTGGGGTCTTTTGGTCTTTTTCCACTTCGTTTAAACGCTAAGATATGTCGTTTTAACCCTAAATCATCAAATTTTAGTCATATTAATCCTAGAAACATAACTAAAACATACCTAAGTCAAAATCGTAAATCAAAACTTAGAAAATTTGGAGCAAGAAAGGCGAAAAAAGTCAAGAAACCTAGTTCAAGAACGCAACAAGATTCGAGTAGTTCGAGCTCCAAAATCTAAATATTTCCCCGTGGATTTCATCACTAGGTATGTGGGATTTCACTAGTTAGGGTACTAAACTAGAATTGCACATGAAGCTACAATTACTCAATTAAAACACAAACTATTATATGAGCTCACTTTAAATCAATAATAAAATAAGTAAACAACAACCCCATTGTCTAATTAGCACATTCAACTACATAATCACACCCCCAAGAATGTGGGATTAAGCCAAGCATATTAAAGAATTAGAAATTCTTACCAACAAAGTTTTCCATTAGGTTTGGCAACAATCCACAAGTCTCAAAATGGTAAAATTTAAAAAAAAATTACCCTAAATATCTACTCAAAATGTGTAAAAATTGTGTTTGAATATTAAAGATCAAGAATCCAGAACTAGACAATGTGGGAACTATTTTTCTTCTCTTAACAATTGCATTTGTACGCTCCCTAAAATTTAGCATCTGAGTCTGTCATATCCGGGGAGCACCCTCTAGACGTAACCGGTGTCGTCGTCCTCTTTGAGGACTAAGACTAGCCTCTTTGCTTACATCATTACATTCATAGGTTAAAATGCAAAAATTTTAAAAACTTTTTCATTACTTCTACATTGAGGTTTACATAACCTCTACATACACATAATGTTTATATAGAGTATACTAGACCCTACGTATAGGGAGTTTACTTAGTCTTCTACTTTTATTGCACATAAATATATGTAAAATATAACATAGACTCAAATGGATGTCTTATCATATAAACCATCTAAACATGAGAGTATATATTGGGCATATCCCACACATCAAAGTAATAAGGCCACATATAGGCTATACAATGTTTATTATCCAAATGAAAAGGAAAGAACGTAAGAGTCTTAAAACTAAAACAACTTCATAAGCTTGATGTTGGCATTGACCTCGGAAAGTGAGGACCTACCCAACTTGGATGAGTGAGAATTACAAGTCTTCCTTCAAAGTCATCTCAAAAGCCATTCAACCAATGATATCTATAATGTTTGGGAAAAAGGGAGAAAATATGCATATATATCATAATCCATGCAAAGAAAAGGGACAATTCATAAAGGTATGAAATTTATTTTTAAAAAACTTATGCACACTCAGCAAGACCATACAAAATCAATGAGACACATTCAGTAAGTCCAAAGCATGTACATCAGAAGACCAACAATACTAAGTCTAGTAAGGTCAACATTCATATCATATAATGGAACACATAACCGAGGCAACTCTATCATCAAGTTATAATAACAACAAGCATCGATAAGAGTTCATAACAACATTACAAAAACAACACAATTACTCATGAACCATCCTTAAGTCAAATACTGGAATTACCATGCAAAGCCCCGTAACCTTACTCAATCAATTAAACCCAACCAGAATCATGACTAACGTTAAACTTCACATAGTATGGCATTTTAAAAGTACGTATCATCATACCTTAGAATTAGAGACCAAAAACATATTCATAAGGGAAACCAACCATCATATAGTATCACCAATGTGTAAGGTCATCATATGCATATCATGAACAATTATAAGCCTATACATACATAAGAACATCTTCCCAAGACGCCCTTCAAGGATAACTAGTGCAATGTATTGGTAGAGTCTCATACCCCTACCTAAACTAAGTTAAAACCCTTAGGTAATCCTAGATAGAGTTCATACGTTTTGTTCGTTTTACCTTTTTTGGAACATCTTGCCTTAACTGACATAGACCACATGAGCTAATGTGTAATCCAGCGTCATAGAACCCTACACCGAAGGAAGCACTAGCTAGTATTCCTATGGGGGAACATAGTTCAAAACTAAGATATATTGTTGGGACCCTATTTAAGCTACATTCATTACTTTCTCCAATCTCAAGAGTAAATTAGTGATCTTACCTTCCCTATGTGGGAAGGGACACTCCAAGTGAACTAGAGTCCTTTTTGAAATATCTTTACTATCTCTATTGATCCTCATAACTTAATATAGTACATAGGGTATATCCCTTATATAATCATCATCATCATAGCTCAATAATAATTTCATGAGTATAGTCCTTTGATTACAATTCATATAAGTAAGGTTAGCACATTTACATAATCACTTTATAATAAGGCACATTGGTAAATTATCATCATCCTTATAACATTTACATCATAGCCAACACCTCACAATCCATATTCAAGACATTTCAATTAAACGTCATGCAAACCCTATTGAACTTAATACAAGGTATACTCCAATACAACATCATGACTTAATCACAATTAACCATAATTGAAGTAAAGAATAGGGATCACAAGACTTACCAAGCCTCCTTCATAATCCATCATCGAGGTCTCACCATCGACCATTAACTCCACTCAATAAGGGTGAGATATCATCAAACAACAATAACCAACATATTTACAAGGCTAATTGAATCACTACATCACAATCCAGCACTAGCTCATAGCTTAAGATAAGAGACTTAGGTAAAATTCATAATCTGTTTCACAACCTCGATCAATTACGCAAGAACTAGAATGATAGGACTATAATTCATGTTAAACTATTAAAAATTGACACAATAACATTATCTAGTAGTAATTCAACCAATAACATAGTCAATTGAACAAACATTGCACAATTCATGTTAAGATCATAACCTAGGGTTAAGGGAAATAGGTCATCTTAGACAAACTAGACTAATCCATTAAGACATAACATAATTAAGTTATAATACATGTTAATCTACTCAAAATATCCAACATACATCATAAAAAAATAAATTCATAACATTAATTTTATTTTGGATGAAAACTCACTTGAATTTCCTATTTTTGAAATCAATGTGATGGAACACTTTGAGGAAAAAAGTGTCAAAGGTGAAAGGAATCCCATACCTTATTGTATGATGAATATTGATGGAGAAACTTGACTGTTTGAAGACCTTGAACCCATATCTAGCTTTGTCTTCAATGGGGTTTCATTGGGAGAAATAAAGAATAGAGAAGGAAGAGAGTTTTGGGTTTGGGATTTATGAGGTCTTAGGTTAGTCTAATTACGTTAGGGTCTTTATATAGGTTGTTAATAAACATTATTAGGCCTCCCTTAATCCATAAATTATTGAATAATAACCTAATTAATAAATTTGTCTAACTTAAAAGCGTGCAGCAAAAACAGTCCTCACAAACGAAACCCCAACCAACGCCCCGTTTGTCAATCGACGGACCAAGGACCCTCGGCCCTGTTGGTCTGTCGTTTTGGTCAGAGACTTGTACAGAACAGGTCTTGGCCAATTTTTCTAAGTGTCCATTGATTGAGGTAATCTACGCCCCGTCGATTGAGACACGATTCATTGATGGGAACCGTCTATGGTCACTACCTTTTCAAACCTCTTGCCAAATAGCAAGGGTCCTCCTCAAGGGCCTTTGGTTGGTCCTTGGGAGTTTTGCATGGAGTTTTCAACTATGAATCAAATCTAATACGTGTTAGACACCCTTATGCCAATTTTCATCATTTTCCAACTCTTAAAACTTAGCCAAATAGGTTAAGGCACACTAGAACCTCATTGAACTTGTTTGCGGACGTCATGGACGTTCTTTGACGTTATAATTTCTACACTTACTAAATGACTTATCTTCAAAAAAATAGGCCTTAAAACAGCTATAACACGTCTTAGCTTTTCAAAGTGTTACATTATCCCCCCTTAGGGACATTCTTCCCAGAATGACATTAAAATCAGTGAAAGGAAGGAATAGACTCAAGAGTAGAAGTCCAACAAAAAACAATACATTAAAATATTATTTTCAACATCAATTATATCATTTACACATGGCAATTCAAAACATCAATTACCATACATATGGCTCAACATCACATTATGAGGAATATCCTTCTCCCAACAACAAGAACTCAACATATCATACATGAGTCAATTATGCAAAAACTTAACTTACCAATATGTGCAATATCATTTCATAAATACTCACCATATAAAAATGAACAGCATAACTCAAAACAAGCAAAATTGCAAAATTTCAAGTATATAGGAATACTTCACTATAATGACATCTAAAATGCACATTTTTTCAAAACATCTGAAGTAATCAAAGAAACTTCAATTTTATTCATTATTTTCATTATTATAAAGAATAAATAACCATAATTAGGAAATATATGAGGATAACGTGACTTCATGTTAGCCTCGACCTCTCATGTTGCTCTCTCAACTAAGTGGTTTCTCTATCACACTTTTACGGAGGCCACCTCTTTCTTCCTCAACCTCTTCACTTGAAGATCAAGGATATAAACAGGAACCTCCTCATCGGAGAGGTTATACTTCCCACCAAGTGTCACACCCAGATTCATGAATCCGAATGCAATCATCGTCTCAACAAGTTGGGTTTGGGTGAATCAAATCCCATTGTGATGCGGCTTTTGATGGCCGATCAAACAGTGAAGAGGCCTATTGGTATACTCCATGATATTCTAGTGATAGTGGAGTCATTTATTTTTCCTGATGATTTTGTGATTCTTTATTGGAAGGTGAATATAACAAGTAGTGCCTTAATTTATATGGAGAAAGGGCAGAAGAAGTTTTGTTTGAACAATGAAGAAGCGACTTTCAACATTTGCAAGTCCATGAGGCAGAGTGGTGAGCTCTAATCGGTATCTGCGAAATCCTACAAGGTTGAGAGTACTTTTGAGGTACAAATAGAAGAGCGTCTTGGGGTCGAGGCATTAGCGGCAGTGATCATGAATTTATAGAGTGATTGTATCTAAGAGTATGGGTCATTGGTTGAGTCACTTGATCAATGTGATGTTTGGTTAAAACTAAAGAAATTGGATATATATATATATGAAATATCACGAATCTCCACCCACGAAACCATCTATTGAGAAGGTCCCCAAAATTTGATCTTAAGGTTCTACCACCTCATTTGAGGTATGTTTTCTTGGGTAAAGGTGATACTTTGCCGGTAATTGTTGCATCTGATTTTAATATTGAACAAGTAGAGTGTTTGGTTGAAGTGTTGAAGATTTTTAAGAGAGCTATTGGATGGACTATTACGAATATTATTGGGATCCCTCCGAGTAAAATCCAACTCATGCCTGATCATTAGCCCAATATTGAGAACCAAAGAAGTTTAAATCCACCTATTCCAGATGTAGTGAAGAAGAAAATTATTAAGTGGTTGGATGCCGGAGTCACATATCTGATCGCTGATAGTAGTTGGTTATGCCCTGTTTAGTGTGTTCCCAAGAAAGGGGGAATGATTGTGGTCCATAATGAGAAAAATTAGCTTGTTCCAATGAGGTCGGTGACCATATGGAGAGTGGGTATGGATTATCTAAAATTGAATGCATGGACTGAGAAGGACCATTTTCCTATGCCCTTCATGGATCATTTGTTGGATAGGCTTGCAAGAAAGGGATGGTATTGTTTTCTTGATGGTTATTCGGGTTAAAAGAATATCTCTTTTGCACCAAAAGATCAATAGAAAACCACTTTTACTTGTCCTTATGGAACTTTCACGTATGCCCTTCGGGTTGTGTAATGCACGCCTACTATTCGGAGATGTATTATGTCCATATTCTCTTATATGGTGGAGGACACCATTGAGGTAGTTATGGATGATTTTATTGTTGTTGGTGAGTCATTTGATCAGTGTTTGAATCACTTGTCCAAAATTCTTAAAAAAGGTGATGATTACAACCTTGTGCTAAACTGGGAAAACTGTCACTTTATGGTGAAAGAGCATATTGTATTGGGCCATCGCATCTCAGAGAAGGGTATAGAGGTTTATCGAGCTAAAGTCGAGGTGATAGAGAGACTTCCTCCACCTATCATGTTTCATAAGAACACCACCCGACCCGACTCGGGATACATCACACTATACCACGAAACTCTTTGTACACTCCGGTAGGGTCAATAAAGGAGCGGAAGTTAGCCTATCCTTTAACATTTGGAAGCTCCTTTCACATGCCTTCGACCACTAAAACTTCTTACTTCTTTTGGGTTTAAGTAGTCAAGGGAGATGCAATGGACGCAAAACCAACCACAAATATTCGATAATAACATGCTAGACCCAAGAAACTCCTAATGTCAGTTGAAGTCAATTGTCTAGGCAAATTCTTCACGCCTCGGTTTTCCTTGGATCAACCTCAACTCCCTCACTAGAGATGATATGACCATGAAACTCCATTGACCTCAACCAAAACTCACATTTGATATGCTTGCAAATAATAGAATCGGAGCACCCCATAGAGAAATACTAGGTGTAATGAAGCCTTTGTATAGTAAATCTTTGAGTTGAGCATTCAACTCTTTCAATTTGGTTTGAGTCATCCGATAAGGAGAATTTCAAATGGGATTTGTTTCCGGAAACAAATTGATACAAAAATCAATTTTCCGTTCGGGAGGAATCCCAAGAAGATCTTTAGGGAAGACCTTCGGAAATTCCCTATATGCAGGGACCAACTCAGTGGGAGTAATTTTGGAGTCTAAATCTTGGACACTTACTATATGATATAAACACCCTTTTGAGATCATATTACAAGATTTCAAACTAGAAATTATATGACCTCGAGGAATAGAATTTTCCCACTTCCACTCTAAAACGGGATAATTTGGAAAGTTAAACTTCACCACTCTCGTTGTACAATCTGTAGAGGCAAAGAAAGCTTGCAACCAATCCATACCCATTATGAAATAAAAATTAAACATATCAAGTTCTACGAGTTCAACATGAGTAACTCTATTGGGAAACATTATATGACACTTTCTATATACCCTTTTGCAACCGCTCACTCACCAACCGGGGTATTAACTTTGAAATGTTCATTTAGAATGTCAGGAAAAATCTCAAGCTTCTTATCTATCAAGGGATTAAAAAAATATAATGTAGCTCCTGATAAAGTAAAACATATAAATCAATAGAAAAGTCTTCCAACATACTGGTCACGATGTCGGGAGAAGTCTCTTGATTACCCCTGGAGCGAAGTATATAAAAAACATTCTTCTTAGGAGCATCATTCATACCACCTGCTTGCTAAATCTCCTTGTCTTTTCCAGTACATTTTGGCAGTCTCTAACGTTGTTCCCACTCTTACCTCAACGAAAACAATTATCCGTTCCCTTAAGGCAATCACCATAATGCTTCTTGCCAAACTTTCCATCAGTTGGCTTCCTGGTCGGTAAGCTAGTATCCCTTCCCTTCTTAGAATTAGGGTTAGACACTCTATCATCACGAGCCTAAGAAAACATGGAAGGAACTTTATTGGGTAACCACTTCTTTAACCTAGGCTTGTCTCGAATAGCAATCCTACCCTTTGAAGAACCACAATTAAATGACCTTGCCCTCTTGTCATCTCTATTTTTCCTCTTAACCCTTGTCTCTTCCACTTGTTGGGCATGAAACATAATAAAAGAAATGTTCATGCTGTCATGTATTATATCTGAATGACATTCCTCTTGACAGTCATCCGACACTCCCGTCACAAAGAGGTTCATTTCATCCCTAGGATTGGAAACTAAAGAAGGAGCATACTTTGAAAATTTAGTTAATTTCAAAGAGTATTCAAGTACACTCATAAATCCTTGACAAAGGTGTATGAACTCCACCACTTTCGCTTCCCTATTCTCCCTAGGAATGAATATATCAATAAAACCCTTCTTGAAAACCTCCAAAGTCACTGGTTTACCTCTTAGAGGCCTATTGTCTCTCCATTAGACGTACCAAGTTTGGGCAACATCTTTGAGTTTGTAAGTGGCTAACTCGACCTTCTCATTAGTAGTCAACCCCATAGAATAAAGGATCTTGTAGATTTCATCAATGAAATCTTGGGATTCATCCAAGAAAGTGAGAGTTTCCTAAGCATCACATAGGTTCCTATCCATAAGAGTGTTAAGCTTAACATTTCTGAATATGAATCTACGTAGATGTAGTTGAGAGAGACATTGACTCAAAAATATATATAAAACATAACATAGTCTCAAATGTCTCATTTCGTAAACCATCTAAACATGAGTGTATCAATTGGGCATATCCATACATTAAAGTAATAAGGTCACATATAGGATATACAATGTTTAGTATCCAAATGAAAGGAAAGAATATAAGAGTCTTAAAACTAAAACAACTTCATATGTTGCTCAGAAAGTGAAAAGCTACCCAACTTAGATGAGTGAGTGATACACTAAAATTAAGATTCCGTAAAGAAATATAAACGGTTGTATCAAGTACAGAACCCAACTATTATGTTGGGTTCAATCCCGCGAGGAAAATTTCTTATACTTAACTTCAATGTACAATTAGTTAGATTTAGTCAAATTCTTTCTGAAAGCAGATGCTTAAAGGGGAATTTTTTGAAGAAAAGATCTCTTAATATCTCTAAGTAAAACAAGTAATAGGATTAAAGATTTAATTTTTATCAAAATGTTAGAGAAACAAGGGTGTAAGTGTTCCCCATAGGTTCATCACGTCGTATTCCTAGCTAATAACTATTCTTCCTTACTGATTTGCATGTAGAGTGAAAAGTTACGAATGTCTAAATCCTTGGTCCAGTATTTAGAGAATTTCACCCCGTACCTTGGTTTGGCTACGTGTGTCTAAGTTGCTAACCCTTACCTTTACTTCATATTAAGCATCATATTTGATGTATGTCTTATTTATTACTTTGCACCAATCGAAACTAGCCTTTGAGATATTATCTCATAAATCTATGTTGATAATTCATTTCTATTAACTACCTCTTTGGTCCAACAAGTAGGAATTAGGCGAGTTCAAACGCGTGTACTCGTTAAAGTGAATTTTAAAGGAAAGATTGTTAGTGATCTAGGTCTAAATTGTTATTCACCCATGGCTTCCACAACCCTAGTTGTGGATTTAGTTACCCATGCATAGAAGAACACAATTCATAGTGCATAAACAGTAAATCATGAACTTACTTTGAAAAATTCGAAGAAAATCCAAAAATTCAACTAGAAAGAACAAGAAATTACTTCAAAACAAAATCCAGAAATTTGAATTAATGCTAAAGTTGCAAAAGCGCAATCTCCAACAACAAATTCTGATAAGTAATCAAATGCCCATCGTAAAAACGAGGTTTTACACCCTATTTATAGAAAATATTGTCCTAAATTAAAAGGAATTAAAATAAGGAATGTTTTCCAAAGCAGTTGTAATCGACGACCCTTACAAACGGTCTGTCAATTAAATGAGGGACCGTCGATTGCCTTCGCCAGTCCAGACATAGAATCATTTTTTCTCCTTCAGCTGAGATCTTGTGTGAATCAATCGACCGACAAACAACATGGTCCGGTAATGCCTCTAAAGTAAATCAATTCCTTTCGTGGTTCCATACGTAGACGTTCTTCAACTTCAGGTACTGAGACTCTCTCTTTTACAATCGACCATTCAACAGGAAGGTCCGTCAATCCTTCCGTAGCCCCACACTTGGTTAGATTTTTCTGAGTTTCTCCAGATGCCTACTTTCAATAGATGTTTACCATCTACGGTCCGTCGATGGACTTTGTGGGTCACCTCTACATTAAATATAAGCTTCCTTCCACTTTTTTGTTTCGGACACCTTTCCTGCAAAACAAAGATAAAAACAACATATTAAAACCTCTACAAAAAGGCTCTAGACAAACACAAATCTTAAGTCAAAAGTATTAAAAGTACCGTAAAATGATGGTACATAACCACCGTCAACTTAAATTCGTTGTTTGTCCTCAAGCAACACACTATGACTCCAAACAACACTTTATACAAAACTATCATCTTTTAAGCTTGCGCAATCACATGGCTATCAATCCCAACTTTTTCGTTGCCTTAGTGCATGCTTCTCTTCTCAGGTTTTATAAGCTAACTCATGTGGATCAGAACATGACATAAACTCACCATGCACCGACACCTCCACACTTTTGCCTCTCGCCAACGTACCAACTTTTTGATATTGCAACTAATGCTCTAACTTCAAAAGAAATCCTCTTTTTTTGCATAGTGATTTTAACATTGGGTACAAGGATTATTATTCAACACTCACGCTGAAAAAGAATTCACACCTAGGTAGTACTTGTCGACATAGACTTGCCTTTATTTTTACTTCTTAACTTCATCACATTAGACTCTTAGGATCACGAAAGGATTTTCTTGGCTTGTAGTGTAGGCTTCGTGTCAGGTATGGTACATATGGGTACATTTAATGCCTTTTTTACCTCCTTGACATTTTGGCTAAACATCCTACCTCTTTCATTATCTATCACGCCCTACTTTTCTTTTCTTGTCAGCTTTGCCTTGGTTTCTCGTTTGTTCTTTATGGAAGTGACGCTTACTTATTTTTGTTCTTTTCAACTGCTTTTTTTCTTTATTTTCTCTCTTTTCATTTAATTGATAATCTTTACTTAGTAACTTCGCTTGACCACCTTTGTTTTTCTTTTCCACATTGCTCTTTTCATACCCACTTTTCGAGGCATCCTTCATAATAGCCACCCTCAACTTATGGCTTTGCCATGAGTCGAGGTACACATTACCCAAGGTTGGGTCAGGGCCGAGACGAGGTCAGTTTCTGCATTAGCCACCTCAACTTATGCTTTTGGCCTAAGTTGATGTGCACATGTCCAAGGAGGGATCAGGGCAAAAACTCTATACCCAAGGAAGGTTAGTTGGTGATGAAAAGAAAGGTCTATTATACGCTCAACATATTTTGATAAAAAAAAGGGATAACAATTTAATTTATTTTATTTTACTTTAGGCTAGATATTTTCTAAGTTAAACAAGGGATTATGATCCTTTCCTAGTTTTCTAATAAAGATTCCTTTTTAAAGACTAACAGGGCAAGTTCTAGTTAGGTACTAATAGTGGAACAGTCAAACTTCCTTACACTCTCTTGAAACTTCTCTACCCTATCAGATTTTCGGACACCTAGTTTAAGTTTTAGATTGAGGGTCATGTACTGGGTGCCTCTCTATGTCATAATTAGAGCAAACACATTCAACTACTTTATACCTTTTCATGCAAGAATTTTCTTATAACGGGATATTATTTATTTATAGCCATCATGCTTCATATTTAACTTTCATACTTTGTACAACTTATGACATGCCGGTTCAACATCAATTAATAAGTCTTTTGGGGAAAAAGAACACATGCAAGAAAACCCCTAAGAGAGGATTGTGAGTTAGGCTACTCAAACTTCACCGTAACACTCAGTTTCCATTTACCCACCCCCAACAAAAAAAATATGCAATTGTCCCAAATGCATTTGAAATATAAAGACAGGTGATAGGTGATACACTTAAATTATACTTCCCTAAAGAAGTATAAGTGGTCGTATCAAATAAGGAACATAATTGTTAGGTTGGGGTCAATCCCACGAGGAAAATTATTTAGACTTAACTTCAATCTACGAGTACGTCTATTCAGTCAAGTCTTTTCCGAAAACAATTAAGTGGATGGGGGGGTTTTGTATAACAAAAATGTTTAATTATTTATAAGTAAGACAAATAGAAAGTTTATAATATTAGTGTTTATAAAGTGAAGATAGAAACTAGGGTGTAAGTGTTCCCGATAGGTTCATAACGCGGTAATCGTAGCTATTACAATCATTTCCTAGTATCTTGCATGCAAAGTGATAAGTTATGTATCCCTAATTCCATGGTACGGAAACTAGAGTATTTCACTCTGTACCTTAGTCCGTCTTCATGTGTCTACTTTACTAAACCTTACCTTTACCTCATATTAAGCATCATATTCAATGTATGACTAAGTTAATACTTTGCACCAATCAAAACTAGCCTATTAGATAGTGTATACTAAATCTATGGTTGATAATTCTTTTCCTATAAACTACCTCCTTGGCTCGCCAAGTAGAAATAGGGAAAGATATAAAGTGTGCACTCGTTATAAAAGACTTCTAAACGAAAGAATTATCTATAGATGCAAGACCCTATTCTAGAAATTGTTATTCAGCTAGTTTTACTTTGTTAATTACCCATTGTTCCCACAACCGTAGTTGTGGATTAAGTTACCCATGCTAAGAATTGCAAGATTAATAATTGGTAAACAAGAAAACACGTACTTAATTTGATAAGTTTGAACAAAACCCAGAAATATCACTTGAATTAACTAAAATATTGAAAGAAAGGATTCCAGAAAATTAAAGTGTTTCCCAAAAACCAAAGTTTAAATTCCAATAACAAAAATCTGAAAAATAGTAAAGAGTCTAACCCCCAAAATGAGGTCTTTAGTGATATTTATAAAAATAAATTCGTAAAACAAAAAGGATTTCTATTTTTTAAAAAAAATCTGTCCAAAACGTGTCTGCCGTCGACGACCTTACTGACGGTCCATTGGTGGAACGACGGACTATCGACAACTTCCGTCGTTCCATACTTCAAATCTTTTTCAGCTTCCACTTTTCAACACTTTTTGTTACCATCGACGGACCAACAACATATTACGTTAGTGGACCTACGGTTTGTCGATGGCCTCCGTTCCTCCATACTTAGTGCTTTCTTCAAGCCGTGTACTAGGACCACTTTCTATTACCACCGACGGTTAGCCATGACGGTCCGATAGTGGATGGACGGACCGTCACTACATATTTAGACCCACCCTTAGGCATATTTCCCCAACTTGATCTAAGCTTTTTGGACCTTCACTCGACGATCATCACCTAAAGAATGTCACAGAGTAGACGGACCATTGGTGGCTCCATAGGTCATCACTTCTGCAGATTTTGGCACAATCTTCAGCATTTTTGTGTTGGACAGTTTTCTTGCAAACGCAGAAAAAAACACAATAAAACTACAAAAAAAAGGCTTTATAGACACAATAAACTTAAGGAAAAAGCATTGGAAGTAGCGTAAAACCATGGTACATCAACACCCTCAAATTAAATTTGTTGTTCGTCCTCAAGCGATGCATTATGACTCACCACAACACCTTTGTACAAAATTATCTTCTTTTAAGCTTTCATAATTATTTTGCTATAAATCCCGATTATTTTCATTGTTTTTATGCATGATATCACTCTTAGGCTCATTCATGTGGATTCGACCATGACACAGACTCACTAAGCACTGACACTTCTCCTCTTTTATCTCTCACAAAGGTACCAACTTTCCAATATTGCAACTAGTGTCCTGACTTTAAAAATAATTTCCTCCTTTTCACACAGTGATTTCAATTTTAATATAAGGATTACTTTTCAACACTCGCTCTCAGAACCAATTCACACCTAGTTGATACTTGTCGCCATAGGTTTGCCCTTATTTTCACTGCTTGAAGTTCACCATATTAGACTCTCAGGACCACGCTAGGACTTTCTTGGCTTGTAAGTAGGGTAAAGATCAGGTAGGGTACATTTGGATGCATTTTAGTGACTTGTTTCCCTCCTTGACATAACTTCTAAGCGTCATGCCTTTTCATCGGTTATTATTCCCTACTCTTTATCTTCTTATATCTTTTGCCTTGCTTTTCTCCTTTCTTTTTCCTTTTTGTGCAAATGACCCTTGTTTCATTTTTATTTTCAAATTTTAAAATGTTTCACATGTTTTCAAATTTGATTGAGCCAATTTTCTTTTCCTCTTTCAATTATTCTTTCAACCCCTCATTCAAGGACATTTCTCATAATATCCACCTTTAACTCATGTCTTTGCCATAAGTCGAGTACACAATACCAAAGGTTGGGTCACGGCCAGGACGATATTTGTTTTCTGCATTATCCAACCTCAATTTATGCTTTTGGCATTAGCTGAGGTGCACATATCCAAAGGGAAGAGGGCTAGTACATTGTACCCTGTAAAGATGAGTTGGGTTAGAAAATAAAGGTCAAGATCAAATTATTTGGATAAAAAAGGATTATTTTCATTTTGTTTTCTTTCATTTAGGCTAAAGATTGACTATGTTGAACCAGGGCCTATGATCCTTTCCTTATTGTCTAACATAGATTACTTTTTGCAGGACTAACCGGGCAAGTTAAAGCTAGGTACCAATGGTGGTCTATTAAACTTTCCTCACACTCACTTAATACCTAATTACCGTACCAAATTATCAGACACCTAATTCGAGCGTTAGTCGAGGGTCATGAACTGGTGTATATCTATGTCATGCTTAGATCCAACACATTTAATATTCACTACGCCTAATCATGCAAACATTCATTTTAGATGGGATATTATTCTATTTTAGCAATCATGCTTCAGATTTCACACATACTTTGTACAAGGTAATAACATGCGGGTTCAACAGTAAAATAATCAGTCTCTTTGGGTAAAATAACACAGGCAAGAAAACTCCAGGAGAGGATCATGAGTTGGGCTACTCAAACTTCACCCTTGCACTCAATTTCCTTTTACCCCACCCCCAACAAAAAAACATGAAGTTATCCCCAATGCATAAGTTATATAAAACAGGGTGGTAGGTGAAATAAACCTGAGGTGCATAGCATCGACGATCAACAAGCTGGCGGGTCTGGTTTCCCAGAACCCACTTCCTAAGACATAAGGACACCACCAGTAGTGTCCGCACTAATAACGACACCCTCAAAAGTGATTCTCTTAACATCAACAATCCTTGAGCTAGATGCCCAGCAGCCAATTCATTAGCCCTTATTTACTGGTTCTCCTTATCCATTAACGAGGCTCTCCTCGCAGCTTCCAACTCTGTAATCTCTCTCTTCCTAGCACGTGCCTCATCTCCCTCTCTAGATTGACGCCTCTTGGTCTGCTCACGTGGTGGCTGTGCTGGCACAGTGGTGGTCTAGAACAGTGCGGCAAGCACTGTATCCTCAGCAGGATCTGCAAGTGTGGCCTCAGATTCGGGTACCCGCGCATGAAGGATTGCATCCACGTCATCCTTCAGACTCACCACAGCAGCAGGGAGATTCGTTAATTCTATATTAGGGTCTGGCCGGCGGAGAACTCTCAACTTGAAGGAGTCAACCCGTTGATAGACTACCAGAATCTGCTGCTCAGTCTGCTGCTCAATCTTCTTCTCAATCCGCTCCTCCACCTCACCAATGGACTTCTGCATCAAAGAGTGGATATGGTGCAGTAGTATGGCTCTCTAGGCCTCTAACTTTTGGAACCTAGCAATCGAGATCAGTGCAATAGATGGAATGGAGCAGGAGGAACTCAGGGTTGTCCTAGTAAACGGGATAGACTCGAACGGGGTGGTGCCGGTAGGCTCTGATGTACTTTTATTAGCCCCTTGGTCTTGCTCTGCCGTGTCCGCCAAGTTCTCACCTACAGGCTGCACCACTATTGTGGGCCTTCTGTGGGGTGCCACCTCAGTTTTCTCATCCCGGACGATACCTATATCAACAGTTCTAATAGGAGTCCTGAGAACGTCAATATGCCTAATGGGATCTCAGGCAGACCTATGCAACTCGAAATCAAGCCGGAGAAAGGGTACGTGGTAGTGGACTTAAAGGCCTTCTCATGAATAAATGCAAGTAACTATCTCGAAATGTCCACGTCGAACCCAGAAACCAAAGCTGCTACCAATACTGTCCTATCCCATGTAACAATGTTGTCAACATCAGTGGGGTAAAGGTAGTGATGGACCAATAGACAGATAAATTTGGCCGTAAATTTAAGGTTGGCCATCTTGATGATCCCTTTCGGATCTAACACCGAATCTGAATCCTCGCCATCCACAGAAATATGTTGGGCTATTCACCTCTTAGTGGTCTCTCTTAGCCCCAAATTATGCTCAAAATGGCCCTCCTTAATTAGCTTATACTGATAGTCAAACTCAGGGGTAAGGAGCTCCCTTGTAGAATCTTTGTCTGCGTCGTATAAGAAACGGAAAATAGTAGGCAATGAGATGTCTACCTTGCGGCCACGAACTCGAAGATCATCAAGTTGTTCCTATTTAGCGGGATTAGACCACCTATCAAGGGAAGAGTGGAGAGTCTCTACATGAGATGCGTAAAACTGTCTCACCACCTCCTTGATGTAGAGTCCATTGCTCTTGGAAATCCATTTTAGTCGATGACAGGTGAAGAGAGCATGTACACCAGGGACAGTGTGAAGACCCTGTATAAGAACTCGTTGCTCGACTGTAAGAGTCCAAGTCATGACCCCCTTATCGTAATTTCAAACCTAGATTCTAAATGACCTACAAACCCTTAGTCGGGAACAACAACATTCAAAACATAGTACATTACCAATAAACGCACAACCCATTCACTCTCCATTATTGTAAGGGACTAGTAACTCAGTTTCAACAATTCAAGCATGCAATTTTGTCAAAAAGTCAAGACCCACATCCGTATTACATCAATTTAGCATGTAAATGAACGAAAACTCATTGAGCAAAGAATAATGACATACTTGTGTACTATAGTGGAGTGAATGGGGAGACGAATTTGCCTACGAAACCACACTGATCAAAACTTTAAACACCGACCGGAAGGAAGACAAAAGCAGATGGGAATTTGGGAGAGAAAAGCTTTAGGTATTGATGGAGATTTGGGGAAGAGGGAAATCAGAGTGTTTAAGGAGGAGTAAATGGGTGAGTGAGTGGAGGATTTGAAGGAAAATGGGGAGGGAAACGGTTTGGAGGGGGATTTGAAAGAGTGGGGTAACTGAAAAGTTAAAAAAATTCAAAATATAGCAGGTCGGGTCGATTCGGGTAATTGGGTCTGGGGAACTAACGATTCCCCGTCGATAGACCGTCGACTGTGACCTAACGTAGGAAAATTAGAATCATACCCGGGATCCACTTATGACATTGAGGTTGCGTCGATAGGACAACGGTCCATCGATCAGTGCACCCGACCAATTTCTGTAGATTTCTAGTGATGTGGTCCCTGCACATTTAACACCCAATAACCTAATCCTTTTTTAATAGAAACTTTTTAGACACGGACCGTACTCTACTGTGTAACCAAAACTTCTGAAAGAAAGTTGAAGAAAATTCATATATGATATTAAGTACAAACTTAAAAAATTCACTACTCCTAGAAAATCAAGAAAAACCTATTGTTGGCTAGAAGATACATATTTTGTTGCCTCCCAATAAGCGCTTGATTTAACGTTAGGGCAGGATGTAGGACTCTCGAGTACTCATTTATCATCGAGATGGTATGCCTCAACCACTTCATTCTCATTTTTCGCATGCCCTAGGTAGATTTTGATTCTTTGTCCGTTCACCTTTAACCTTACACCCTTCTTGTTCTCCAACTCTACCGCAGCATGAAGGAAGACATGGGTGATCAAGAATGGACTAGTCCATTTGGACATGAGTTTGCTCGGAAACAAGCTCAACCTAGAGTTGAATAAAAGCACCAAATCCCCAACCAGAAAGTCGTGCTTCTCAATCTTTTGGTCATTGTACTTCTTCATCTTTTCTTTGTTGTCACAACAGGAATCTAGAACCCACACGAGACCGGCGTCATTTACCTCTCAGAGGTCACAGACAAGCCTACATAGGTCATCTTTACTTCATCTAAAATATCCCAAGTAATAGGAACCCCTCCTAAGGCTCTGCTATCCGGCCACACCTTATACCAGGATTGAGCTACATCCTTTAGCTGGTAGGATGCCAAATCATACTTTTCTACATCAATCAAACCCAATAGCGTGAGCTTGTAAGTTGATGGCTTGGTCCATCTGTACCATGGCTATCCTTATTTCTCCATCATCCAACCGAGTTGGGTTAACATGCATCTCCATTTCAGCAGCTGGGGCCTGGGGAGGAACTTGGTTGCCCCCAGCAGCTACTTCTCCTCTTCCACGATCAGCGTTCCTCCTTGTATTCATTTTTTGAAAAAGTAGAATTGATGTAAGATACACTCATAACACCAAGGAATAACACATTAGAGAAGGCACGATAAGATCAGAATAAGGGAAATTATATTACGCATCATGCAGGCTCTAATCCAAGATAGTGGTGCACTTAACAATCATGACTTAGAAACTACTCAATGTGATTGATGTGAACTTATTATTCTTGAAGTTTAACCTAGTTCTTTGATACCAACTTTGTCACGACCCGAATCTAGACCCTAGACGAGACCGGCTTCGTTGACCTCTTAGAGGTGGCAGACAAGCCTAAAAGTAGATATTTGTATTGAATTAGTACACACTTGTACTAAGTATGGGTATATGCAAGCACACACTAAGGACATGCATGAGAAAGAATATCTCTTTCCTAGCAACATGATTTATTGAATGTCAAGTCAGTGGACTTGCCAAATTTTGATTAGAAAAGTCAATGGACCTGCCAAATTTGGATTTGGAAAGTCATTCCATGAGTGTAACATGCATCATCAAATTTATCATTTTGCAAACAACACATTACATTTTTTTACATATCATATCACGTAGTTCATATCATTCTTTCATATGCCATGAGACCTTGGGATCATGGACTTGACGTTAGGACTTCCCAAAATGAGGGCTTAACATATGAGACCTCAACTAGGGAGTCTGCTTTAACAAACACAGATTCTGATTCATTCATTCATATTTACTTCATTTCTTTTCATTCATGGGCCAGTGTAAACACCAGCGAAACCTAGGATATAGTTTAAGACTTTCATCGGGTTCGTTGTGAAATGACCAAGAATGACCTAATGTCATTACATAAATCGTATTCACCTCTTGATTATCCTATCCTGACGCCTTTTGTATCATTCGTTTCATTATGTGCATCATTTGAGGTTGGTCGTATTCATTCATTGTGAACTATAACTTTAACCAATATAGATCATGTGAGCATCATGAAATCCAGTGTAATGAAATCCCACACTGAAAAGAGGTGGGATCACCGACCAAAGGGACCCAAAACATGCTAGCGTACATGGGAATTGAACCAGCCAGATCCCTATATTGGCAGTATATGTTCAAAGACTAGGAGATACAAGGAGACCCATACCCGGCATGCCGGACAATCTCATCTCATGAGAGTTACGTGAACCTCCATCCTTCCCGAAAGAAGGCATCACCGCTCATAGCTAGTCTATCGGTGCTCAGATTAAAGTACCATTACATTCAACTCATATGTCATGGAAGCTGGCTTCTAGTATGAGGAAGTCATAGCTCAATAGATGATTTCCAATCTTATCGTTAGTATTAAGTGTGTTAATCTCAATAATTTCATTAGAGTGTTCATAGAGACTGGTCTCTTTATATACTTTACACTCTCATATGTAAGTACGTTTTAGTAACATTTACTTAGGATCATTTGAGATTGTTCTCATCTTTTAAATTAGCTTCATATCATGTTGTCACCACATTAATCAACATTATCACATTTGCTCTTCATAATTACTCACCCCTTTTTACGTGAATGTTCGTTTCATCATATGCCAATGCACTTGGCCATTTGTGTATTTCACACTCTTACTTAACCCTTCTAGGGTTTCATCATTTGATTACATAATAATCATTTCATCGTATGACAATTAACTTGGCCATTTAGTGTGTTTTACACTCGTACTTAACCCTTCTAGGGTTACATTATTTCATTACATACATCTTAGGTTCACTTATTTTTAAACATATGCTAGACTTATGGGTCAATACATACAATCCATGAGGCTTCATTCATAATTTGTTTAAATGATTCATATCTTCCTAAGATTATGTGGTAAAAGACTTATACATCTTGTATGTTTGCCAAGATATCGATTTCGATCTACGTAGGTATCATTATTCTTGAAGATTTAATTCACGTATGACTTATACATCTATACGAAATTTGGGCAAGGGAACCCAATTTTGATTACTTATATTTTTTTCATTTTTTGTATTTTGGTCCACATGAAATTGGGACCCTAGATCGAGCCCTAACATGAACGTTTAATCTTTATTTTTCTCTTTTGAATTAACTCTTACTTGGCCGAGGGGTTGTGGGATCAAACCCCCACAACCCCTTTTATTTTTTAAAATATATTTCTCCTTGTCTATTACGAGTTGACTATGATGTTGTGGGATCAAACACCCACAACCTCTCTTTATTTTTCTTTTATTCTTCTCCTTAAATCTTCCTAAGAAGTCGTGGGTTCGATTCCCACACGCCTCCCCCTTTATTTTTTTTATTCTCCCCCTTAAATCCGCCTAAGAGGTTGTGAGTTCAATTCCCACACGGCTCCCCTTTATTTTTCTTTTATTCACCTCCTTAATCTTCCTAAGAGGTCTTGGGTTCGATTCCCACATGCCTACCCCTTTAGTTTTCTTTTATTGTCCTCCTTAATCTGATTGAGAGATGGTGGGTTCGAACCCCACTCCTCTCTTTTTTTTTTCTTTTAAGTTACATTTTCTAGTCAATACCATTGTTCGAATCCCTTTCACTGCGTTTCTTTTTACTTCTTTATTTACATGGTTTTTAACATGGTGACATCACGAGTTCAATCATCCATGACCTCACTTTTTTTAATTCATTTTTTTCAACATTTTGAACCCTCTTTGCTGACCGAAACTCATCACTAGAAACTGGAAATTTTATTTTAATTTTTTAGAATCCTTTCATCAAGGTACACCTTAGTTCTTAGGGGAATTTCGTAGTGCATTTAGAACATTTTAGGTGTGTTTTCATGGATTCGTTTACCCAAATAATTATCCCTCAAATCAGCCACATTTAAACTCATATGAACGTCACATTTACATCAATATGTGTACATGAAATATAAAGAACTATCATGCCATTTCAAGTCCTAAACCATAAACAATAGCCATTGCAACACACACAAACATAGTTAAATTTTCGGAAACATCAACATAAGTCACATAATTCAAAAAATACATATAAATATATAATCATAACGAAAACACGTTTCATCCCTAGTTTTCTACCAGCAAACATAACCAACCTATGATTCAATGGGAGCTGGTGACAAGGACATGCAACAGGGAACAATCCTAATTTTTAGAATAGATTCGTGTGAACCATAGGGGGTATCATGGGAAAGGGAACAAGAGAGAAGATAATACATATATTTTTGACGTTCAAACCTCGACTTTCTTCCCAAAAAAACTCCTCCAAACACATGTCCAACACCAAAAGTTCAACACCAAACTCGACGGAAAAACTTTTTTTTGCCTACGTGATTGATTAACGTTTTTTTTTTCTTATATTTTATTGTGAGTTATTCAAGTGTGAAGAAATTTGGTTTACCTATTTTTTTTAAAATTATTTTGGCAGAGAAAACATGAATGAGAGTTATAGAGACGTCAGCGAGAGAGATGAGCGTGGGAGAGAAGAGTTTTGTTAGGATTAAGAGTATAGTTTAGAACTTAGTCAAATAAGGTTTTCTTTAATTATTAAAAATCTGATTTCCTTTTATTTTAAATCAGATAATAACTAATAAATATAAATTAATTACATTAATTTACCAACTTGAATTAAAAAAAAATAATTTATTGCTTCCACCTAAGTTCGAACACGGGTGGAGCAAAACTTCACTTCAAGAACCCAATTTCGGCCCTCTCTCCAAAAAATGCCCCTCCGCCTTATTAATAAAACAATTAATTATATATTTAGGGTAATTACAATACTACCCTTATACTGGAGAAAGACCATTTTTACCCCTAGACCTCCAAACCTAAGATTTCCTCTTTTTAATTTTGGTAAAGACTCCTTCGATTAAATCTTCGTATTCGAAAGCCCTACATGGTTGGACCCAACATTTACAAGCTCAACTAAATCCCCAAGGTACTTTGCTTGGCTGTATCAAGAGTACCGAGGCCTGATTGTACGCACATCAATCCGTGTGAACCCTGATGTAGTCATGGGCATTCTTGACACATTAAGCATTTCTTATCTTATCCATTCTTTTATGGTTGTTACATTATCCCCCCAGGAATATTCGTCCCCGAATGACACTACTCCTTACTAACAATACGTAAGTCATCTATGGAACGTATGCATACATAGGTAACTCAATGCTCCCCATTGGTGAATATCTAATTCATATATTAACATCATGGTACACATCCTTAAAACCTACTAGTAGCATCACATTAATAGACTAAGTAACTCTTTCCTAAACTAGTCTCATCAAAGCATACAACATAAGTAAACATGTAAATCATACAAATCAGCAACCACCATGATGACTAAAACATATTAACCTCATACTAGTGCATAAACACCATACACAGTCAATTACTTGAAGGACTAATTAAGGCTACTCAACCGAGACTTCACTAGAGGTGCCTTCCCCTTCACCCCTAGACTTGAGTGCGAAGAATCGCTGCCTCCTTGGATCCTTCTTCACTTAGACCATGAGGTTGGAATCTCTCCTTCCCTTGTTTTTGACTTCTCCCTTTCGGACAATCCTTCATCGTGTGACCCGATTTTCCACAACTGTACAAGAGTTAAGAGTCCATCATACATTCTCCCCTATCTAGTATGCAACACTTCCTACAAGGTGGCCTCTCTTGGGTTATAAAGTCTTATGAACTTCTGGGAGTAATCTCTGACTGACATCGAGCCTTTCTTAAGGTTGATGAATTCCAAAATCTTAGCCTCCTTCATTTATATGGGAAAGAACCGCCCTAGAAAAATAATATTGAAAAGACCCGAAGTAATAAAAACCCTTCCTAAGGCTCTGCTATCCTGCAACACCTTATACCAGGATTGAAATACATCCTTTAGCTGGTAGGATTCCAACTCGGACTTCTCCACATCAATCAAACCCAATAGCCTGAGCTTGTAAGGTGATTGCTTGGGCCATCTGTACTAGGGTTGTCCTTACTTCTTCATCTGTCAACCTAGTTTGGTTAACATGCATCTCCATTTCACCTGGGGACTGGGGAGGAACTTGGTTGCCCCCAGCAGCTGCTTCTCCTCTTCCCCGACCAGTGTTCCTCCTTTTATTCACTTTTTTAAAAAAAGTAGAATTGATGTTAGATACACTTATAACACCAAAGAATCAGACATTAGAGAAGGCACGATAAGATCAGAAGAACGGAAATTTTCCTATGCATCATGTAATCTCTAATCCAGGATAGTGGTGCACTTTACTACCATGAATTAGAAACTAGTCAATGTGGTTGATGTGAACTTATTATTCTCGAAGTTTAACCTAGTTCTTTGATACCAATTTTCTGACGACCGGAATCTAGACTCCATACGAGACCAGCGTCGTTGACCTCTCAAAGGTCGGAGACAAGCCTACATACGTCATCTTTACTTCATCTAGGTTAATTTTTTTGCAGAAAATTTGAAATTTTTTTTATTTAACATTTGTATAAGACATTTTACTTAATATCATAAATGTTCACATCAACCATCTAACATTAAGATCATCAAACGAAAGAAATTATTTAATACCGCATTAAGTGTATACTTGCCAAAATGGCACAAATACAAAGTCTGGAATGAAACACTAGTGGAAAAAGATCCACTATCTAAAGCCTACATCTAATCTAGATAATTACAGTACACAACCTCAAAGGCATAAGGGCCTACCAAGTCTGGATGAAAGCTCCACGTACGGATAGTTGCAACGTCATACTGTAAGCTCTAACGTCCACCTGTGCCTGCACCCAAAAGTAGATATTTGTATGGAATTAGTACACACTTGTATTAAGTATGGGTATATGCAAGCACACACCAAGGACATGAATGGAAAGAATAGCTCTTTTCTAAAAACATGATTTATGGAAAGTCAAGTCAGTGAACTTGCCAAATTTTGATTAGGAAAGTCAATGGATCTGCCAAATTTGGATTTGGAAAGTCATTCCATGAGTGTAACATGCATCATTAAACTTATCATTTTGCAAACAACACATAACATATTTCACATATCATATCACGTAGTTCATATCATTTTTTCATATGCCATGAGACCATGGGATCATAGAGTTGACGTTGGGACATCAAAATGATGGCTCAACATATGGGACCTCAACTAGGGAGCCTGCTTTAGCAAACACAGAGTCTGCTTCGTTCATTCATACGTACATCATTTCATTTCATTCATGGTCCAGTGTAAACACCACCTATACCTATGATGTAGTTTAAGACTTTCATCGGGTTCATTGTGCAATGACCAAGAATCATCGAATGTCATTACGTGAATCTTACTCACCTCTTCATAATCCTATTCTAACACCTTTTGTATCATTCGTTTCATTATGTGCATCATTTGAGGCTTGCCTCATTCATTTATTCGGAACTTTAACTTTAACCGATATATATATTGTGAGCATCATGCAATCCAGTGTCATGAAACACTACACTGAAAAAAGGTGGAATCACCTGCCAAAGTGACCCAAAACATGGTAGCGTACTTGGGATTTTAACCCCGCCAGATCCCTATATTGGCAGTATAGGTTCGAAGACTAGGAGATATAAGGATACCCATACTGGGCATGTTGGATAATCTAATCTCATGAGAGTCACGTGAACCTCCACCCTTCCTGAAATAAGGCATCACATCTCATAGCTAGTATATCGGTGCTCAGTATAAAGTTCCATTACATTCAACTCGTACGTCATGGAAGATGGCTTCTAGTATGAGGACATCATAGATCAATTGATTTTCTCATATCATCATTAGTATTAAGTGTGTTAATCTCAATACTTTCATTAGAGTGTTCACAGAGACTAGTCTCTTCATTAACTTAACACTCTCATAGGTGAGTATGTGTTGGTAACATTTACTTAGGCTCATTTGAGATTACTCTCATCTTTTATATTAGCCTCATTTCATATTGTCACCACATTCATCAACATTAGCACATTTGCTTTTCATAATTACTCAGCTGTTTTTAGGTGAATGTTAATTTTACCATATGTCAATGCACTTACCATTTGTGTGTTTCACACTCTTATTTAAGCCTTCTTGGGTTTCATCATTTGATTACATAATAATAACTTCATCATATGCCAATTCACTTGTCCATTTAGTGTGTTTTACACTCATACTTAACCCTTCTAGGGTTACATCATTTCATTACATACATTTTAGGTTCACTTATTTTTAAACGTATGCTAGACTTATGAGTCTATACGTACAAGTAATGAGGCTTCATTCATAGTTCTTTTAAATGATTCATATCTTCCTAAGATTATGTAGTACAAGATTTATGCATCTTGTATGTATTCCAAGATCTCGATTTTGATCTAAGAAGGCAACATTATTCTTTAACATTTAATTCACGTATGACTTATGCATCTATACGGAATTTGGGCAAGGGAACCCAATTTCGTATTATTTTTTAAAAAAAAATTATTGTATTTTGGTCCACATGACATTGGGACCCTAGATAGAGCCCCAACATCAACGTTTCCTCTTTAGTTTTCTCCTTTAAATTACCTCTTACTTGGCCGGGGGGTTGTGGGATCAAATCCCCACTGCTCCTTTTTTGTTTTTTAATCTATTTCTTCTTGTCTATTTTGAGTTGACTATGATGTTGTGGGATCAAACCCCCACAGCCTCTCTTTATTTTTCTTTTTTTTTCCTCCTTAAATCTGCCTAAGAGGTCGTGGGTTCGATCCCACATGCCTCCTCCTTTATATTTTCTTTTATTCTCCTCCTTAAATCTGCCGAAGAGGTCCTGAGTTTGATTCCCAAACGCCTCCCCCTTTATTTATCTTTTATTCTCCTCTTTAATCTGACTAAGATGTCGTGGGTTCTATTCCCACACGCTTCTTATATTCTCCTCCTTATTTTGATTGACAGGAGGTGGGCTCGAATCCAACTCTTCTCGTTTCTTTTTTTTTTCTTTTAAGTTACATTTTCTAGCCAATACCATGGTTCGAATCCCCTTCACCAAATATCTTTTTACTTCTTTATTTTCATGGTTTTTAACATGGTGAGGTCACGGGTTCAATCCTCCATGACCTCACTTGTTTTAATTCATTTTTTTTAAACATTTGAACCCTCTTTTCTTACCGAAATTCATCACTACAAGATGGAAATTTGCTTTTAATTTTTCAGCATCCTTTCATCAAGGTACACCTTAGTTATTAGGGGAATTTTGTAGTGCATTTATAACGTTTTAGGTGTGTTTTCATGGATTCATTTAGACAAGAGATTATCCCTCAAATAAGCAATATTTCAACTCATATGTACATCACATTTACATCAACATGTGTGCATGAAATATAGAGAACTATCATGCAATTTTATGTCCTACACCATGAACAATAGCCACGGCAACACACACGTACACACTTAGTTACATTTTCGGAAACATCAACATAACTCACATAATTCCAAACATACATATAGACACATAATCATCACGAAAACATGTTTCATCCATAGTTCTCAACATGCAAACATAACCAACCTATGATTCAATAGGAGCTACTAACAGGGACATGCAACGAGGAACAATCCTAGTTTTTGGAATAGATTCTTCTTAGCCTTAGGGAGTCTCTTGGGAAAGGGACGAAGAGAGAAGAGAAACCATACCTTATTGACGTTCAAACCTTGACTTTATTCAAAAAGAACTCCTCCAAACACACGTCCAACACAAAAAGTTCAACACCAAACTCGACGAAAAACCTTGTCTTTGCCTAGGTGATTGATGAACATTTGCTTTTCTTATATTATTGTGTGAGTTCTTCAAGTATGAAGAACTTTGGTTTACCTACTGTTATTGGAGTTATTTTGGTAGAGAAAATGTGAATGAGATTTATAGAGACGTGTGAGAGAGAGATGAGCGTGGGAGAGAAGAGTTTTCTTAGGCTTAGGAGACTAGTTTAGGACTTAGTCGAATAAGGTTTTATTTAATTATTAAAAATCTGATTTCCTTTTATTTTAAATCAGCTAATAACTAATAAATATAAATTAATTCATTAATTTACCAACTTAAGTTAAAAACAATTTAATTCATTGCTTCCACCTAGGTTCGAACCCGGGTGGAGCAAGACTTCACTTCAAGAGCCCAATTTCGGCCATCTCTCCCCAAAATGCCCCTCCACCTTATTAATTAAATAATTAATTATATATTTAGGGTAATTATGACACTACCCTATTCCTAGAAAAAGACCATTCTAACCCTAGACCCTTCAAACCTAAGATTTCCTCTTTTTAAGTTTTGTAAAGACTCCTTCGAGTAAATCTTCGTATTCGAGAGCCCTACATGGTTGGACAAAACTTTTCCAAGATCAAATAACTCCACAAGTTAGTTGTATTGGATGTAGAAAGGGTTCCGAGGTTTGTTTCTACGTGCATAAATCCCTGTGAACCCTGGTCTAATCATAGGCATTCTTGACACATTAAACATTTCTTATCTTATGCATTCTTTTAGGGTTGTTACATTTGTATTCAACCTCTGCTCCGCGGCTTCATTCAAATGCATCTTCAGTTTCTTCATTGCCCACATGGCCTTATGCTCTAACTCAATCGTCAATTGACAAGCCTTCCCATATAAAAGTTAGTATGGAGACATACCTATGGTAGTCTTGTATGTTGTGTGGTAGGCCCAAAGAGAATCATCAAGCCTCCTTGACCAATCCATCTACTCGCATTCACCGTCGTCGCTAGAATCTGCTTAATTTCTCTGTTTGACACCTCAACTTGCCCACTAGTCTGAGGATGGTAAGGAGTGGCCATATTGTGGCGAACCCCATATTTCTCCAATAGCCCTTTGAACAAAATGTTGCAAAATTGGGATCCCTCATCACTAATAACAGCCCTTGGGGTGCAGAATCTGGAAAATATATTCTTTTTCATGAACGCTGTGACACTCTTTCCTTCATTATCTGCAAGTACTATGGCCTCTACCCTTTTTGACACATAATCAACCGCCACAAAAATATACTTCATCACATGAGAACTCACAAAAGGTCCCATAAAGTCAATGCCCCACACATCAAACAACTCAATTACAAGAATGGGATTTGAAGGGAGCTCTTGCCTTCTAGAAATACCTTAATCTCGTTGACACCTATCATATGCCTTGGCGTACTCACGAGAATCTTGCTGGATGGTTGGCCAAAGTAGCCACATTACAAGATTTTATGGGAAGTCCGGATACCACTATGATGCCCACTTAGAGGCGAGGAGTTACATGCCTCCATTACACTAAACATCTCAACATCTCAACTTCCGACACACACCGACGAATAAGACCATCAGCACAACTTCTATATAAATATGGCTCATCCCAAATGAACTTTTTAAAATCACGCATGAACTTTTTCCTTTCACCAAAGGACAGGTCCGATGGGATGATATCACTAGCCAAGTAACTCGCAAAATCGGCGAACCATGGAATCAAGTCTTGAGACACAGACAATACATGTTTATCAGGGAAAGTATCATCAATTTAAAAATGTCACCTAATTCTCTCATAGCTTCATGCTCTAATATGTAAAAATGATCGGCAACTTGATTTTCGGTCCCTTTTATGTCTATCACTTCAAAGTCAAACTCTTGCAACAGTAATACCCATCTAACCAACCTCAGTTTCACATCCTTCTTTGCATTCAAATATATCAAGGCAGAATGATCAGTATGCACTATAACTTTCGTGCCAAGAAAATAGGAGCGGGATTTTTCGAAGGCAAATACCACCGCAAGTAGCTCTTGTTCAGTCACAGTATAATTGTTCTTAGCTTCATTAAGGGCCTTATGGGCATACCAAATGGGGTGAAGGATTTTATCCCTTCTTTGTCCCAAAATACTACACCAAGAGAAACCCAGTAGCATCACACATAACCTCAACGGTTTGCTTCAATCCAGAAAAATAATATGGGGCGCAGACACTAACTTCTCCTTCAACACTCCAAATTCTTTCAGACAGGATTTATCAAAATAAAATTACACTCTTTCTGAAGTATATTACACAAAGGATGTGCAATTTTTTAATAAATATTTGATGAACCTCCTTGTATTCTTTGAAATTTGTTTAATGAAAAAAAATATATAAACATAAATGAATAATGTGAAAGGAAACAAAACAAGTGTACATCTATTAGAAATTTTATCTTACATTTGTTTCTCTCCAAAAAAGTGTTGAATAAAAATTATATAGCTCCAAAAGTATATAATTCAGAAAATTGAGATTCAAATAATAATTCAAGATTATTAGGATAAAATAATAAAACCAAAAAAAGAGAATGGTTCAAAAATGAATTAATGTTTTATGGCTCTTGGAGTGCTTACTATACTACTTTACAGAGCTAAAATTTGCACCTTCACAAATAATTTAAACATTTCTATTGAAGGATGAAATTTAAATTTCAAATAATCAAGTTAAACTAGGATGAGTTTAGGGAAGTTTTCCCTTACTTGTTTTGGTGGGAAGGTTTGAAAAAGGACATAGCGGAATTTGTTGCTAAGTGTCCAAATTTTCTACAAGTGAAGGACGAACACGGAAAGCTGAGTGGTTCGCTTCAATATATCCATGTTCCTACTTGTAAATGGTAAGACATCAATATGGATTTTTTCTAGTAGGTTTTCTGCGAACACCAAAGCAATATGACTCTATATGGGTGGTTGTGGATAGTTTGACCAAATCCGCTCTATTTGTTCTTGTTAAGTCTACCTGTTCAGCAGAAGATTATGCAAGGATCTTCATATATGAAATTGTGTGTCTCCATGGTATTCCGTTATCTATCAAATCTGATAGGGGTGCACAATTCACATTTAGGTTTTGGAGGTCGTTCCAAGAAGGGCTGGTTACCAAGGTGAACTTAAGCACCGCTTTTCATTCCCAAATGGATGGTCAAGTGGAGCATACTATTCAAACCCTTTAAGATATGCTTAGATCTTGTATCATTGATTTCAAGGGAAATTGGAATAAGAATTTTCCTTAGTGGAGTTTGGTTACAATAATAGTTACCATTCATCTATATCTATGGCTCCTGTAAGACCCCAAAATTACTTAGGTGCTTAACATGTTGGTCTTGATTTTATAAGGTCCTAAATATTTCTATTATATGGTATTGATGCAGTGTCTAAGAGTTTAGGTGCATTGGAAGTTAAACGTCAAGGGACGACCAAGACGTTCTACGACTAAGTCACCTATGTACCTCATATGTGGTTCTATTTGTTTATCTGTGATTAATGAGTTTATAAGGTCCTCAAATTAGTTATTATACCATATATAGGCAGTGCTTAAAGTTTCGTGGAGTTTGGAGTTTAAATGTCTAAGAACGTCCATGAAGTTTGAAAGTATTACCCTGAAACGACCTTTTTGTGTCTAGGCATGTTTCGTCGAGTTTTACTTGTTTGTTTTGGATGAAATTAATGTGAGAGGTTCTAAACTCATATTCGGTTATATTGGGTGGGAAACGTCCGGTCAAACATCCCCAAGGACAAACCAAGGGTCCTTGAGGAAGGACCTGAAAAGTGGTGTCAAGACTGTCCCAGGCAGCTCCAAACAACGGAGGCATAAACGGATCGTGGGACTATATACTCCACGTCAATGGGTGAAGTTTGTAGGGACTTAGTATTGGGTGCAAGAATACCCCTTTAAAGTCTCATCCAACCAACGAAAGGACAGGATGGTCCATTTGTGGACAAACGGTCTGTCGACTGCCAACTGTTGGTGACTGCATGCAGTTCACTGCCATGTTAGGAATGAATTTGTAATTTCACCCACTTACAAATAAGATTATTGGATTTTATTTAGGGGTATTTATTGCATTTTAAATGTGTTAATAAGCCTAAAAAACTAAAAACATTTCATTCTTCTAAATCAAAAACCCAAATCCTTTAGAATTCTCTCTAGCACTCCATTGAACTCCAAACTCAAGGAAGGGCTTAAAAGGAAGAATTGAGTGGATATTCTTCATCAAAGTGAAGAATTAGTTTCATAAAGGTATGTATTTTTATTTTTTAAACTCTCTTCATCAAGGAGACTCAATTCTCAAGATGTTTTCTTAAGTTTTCAAGTAAAATTTTCAAAGTTTCATGATTCTACCATGGGTTCTTGCTTTAATGATTTATAAATATTTAATAATGATTAAATTTATATTTAATTGATGATTTTAACCTTAAATAAATATGAACCCATGAATTGGATGAACCATAGATTTTGACTAAGTTATAGGTTACTTGATATTGACCTAATGTTTTTAAATTCTAGTGTAGATTTCTATGCGCTTTCTAATGATGTAAGAATTGTGTTCAATTGATATCTATCTTCTATTATATTTAAGAATCTCTATTGAATTAACCTATATTCATTTATCATAGTTTCTACATTGAATTAGTGTTCATGGCCATTGGTAAGGGCCTTACGTCATTGAGTTGGATGATTTAGCATCGAATTAAGGTGTTGAGGATGTTGTGGTGGTAAGATGCCCTATTTACTTTATTTTGATGTAATTTATACTTCAATTATGTGGTGATTTGTATGGTCCACTTATGGTGGCGGTGTTATGTGCTTTACTTGCAATTGATGTGGCCTTGCCGGCGTTAACTTTATGCAATATGATGATCATGGCCTTGTTGGAACTACTTGAAGTAATATGGATATTTTTGAAGTTGATTATGTGAAGTATGATGATGTCTATCTAAATGTTAAGCAATGTGAAAGCATATGTGTTCTATTGATGTTATGTAGTTGATCATGTTAGACTATGACTTTGACCTTGTATGTATAGTCTTAGGGTTGAGTACTGGTTATTCCTACTTGACTATATAATTCTATGTTGCTCACATTGATCATGTTATGATAGTGTATAGGATGGATGGAGGGTGATATGGTTATATTTATGTGTTTCTAGAATGGCACGTATTATGAGTTAAAGTGAAGTATGTGGTGTCTTGTCTTGGTTGAATTATGTCCCTTACTTGATGTGCATATGATTATGGATATGTGATGTATTGACTTAGGATATTAAAGCTCTTAGTCTTGAATGTATGAATAACATTTGACCTTAAACGAAGTTAAGAGGGTCTTTTATGTGAAACATTGAACCTAGTGGTAAGGTTGTGCATGTTGAAGTCATAAGCCGTAATAGTATCCTTTAAGGTAAAGAATGATTGAATTAAGGTTAATTCGCTGGAACGACATCATTAATCCTTAGGAAAGTCATCATGAGCTTCTTGTCGCCATTGAAAGGTAACCTTAAGAGGAACTCTTTGGTAGGGTAAATGTAATAGGGTTATGAACTAGTTATGGAAACTTTTATGTGAACCTTAACAGTGAATTACTCGATGAGAACGAAGGCTAGCACCGAGTGAGTATGGTAAGGGAAGTAGTTCTAGTTAAGTATTAGACTAGATTACAAAGCATGCCTTCCATATTCCTTCACCATGTTCCTACGTGGGATGTGTGTAGGTTCTACAATTGGCAAGTAGAATACCCTCATCGAAGTAGGTTAGAACTACGGATTCCATGTATATCTATCATGGTCTTTGTTGGATATTGCCTATTTTCATCATGTGGAATACATACTAGAATTAGAGAAGTTCTATTAAGTTTAGGTGGTGGAATGGGATGTTGTCTAGACATTGCGCAATAGGCTTTGCAGGTGTTAGTTACAGTCCCTAGGTCTTGTCTAAGACCATTACTTTAATGTCCTTCATGTGATGTATGAGTCTCAATGAACTAATGATCTAATGACTTATATTATGAATTATGTAAATGAAATAAGTACATATCTAGAGTAGTTAAGGGTTGTCATGTTAAGAGGTGAAGGGGGAATAGGAATGGTCACTTCGTATCTTACCTAGATGAGTCTGAAGAATAACTCTAGTTAGGGAAGATGTTGATTATATGGAAATGATGCGAACATAGGAAATCTGAAGGATTATTTAGGTAGTCTTGAACATGTCAATCATGGATGTTATCTTCTTGATCTACTTAAGTAAGTCTTTTGATAGCCTTTGATGAGGAAATGTCGTATTAGCTATATGTTGATACACTTGTAGAGAATGATTCTATCCTAGGTAGTCTAAAGGATAGGTTGGGTGTGTGTTTAAGTGATTGTATGGGCGGTCGCTTAGCAACTCACTCAAGTGAGACTTAGAGCCACCTTTTATAGAAGATCTTACATTGATGCTTTGATGTCTTTTAAGTGTGTATGTGACTTATTATAAGTGTTCGTGAGGGTCATTTAGGTATGCTTAGGGAGGTTGTATGGGCGGTCTCTCTTTTTGTTTCTTAAGTGAGTCTTAGGATAACTTTGAGTGAGATGATTACATACTAAGAGATGTGTCTAATGTGTAGGTAAAATTATGATATTTGCTTAGATGTTATCTTACGTGTTTTTAAGTTGTTAAATTTTGTTCCTGTGATTATGATACAATTTTAAAGGAAAAGATGCATATTTCTACTAAATGTCCGTTTTAATGATTTTTATGCATAATGTCATACTTAGTACATGTGGTTGTACTATTCCATGCTTTTATCTATATCTATAGTTGTTGGTAGGTGAGGAGCTTTGGGAAGGAAAACTTCGACCGTAGCGTCGTTCAAGAGAAGTTGAAGTATGTCCTCATTTGACTCGAGGGCATATATGTATTTTATGTTTTGTATTTGAAGTATTGTAATAGACTAAGTATTTCTATATTTTGAAGTTTGGGCCGTGACCCACCTATTCTTGTATCTTAATATTAATGACATTGAGACTTAGTATTTACTATTGCTTTATATACAAGAGTTTTTAAATACTATTATATGTTTTCTGAAAAATTTTAATTTCGCACTACTTTTCACTATGTTTATGCGATGAATGATATGTAAGGGCTTGTACAAGACCTCCAAGAGGTCAAGTACGGGGTTGCAATCTGAGATTGCCCCCAAATTCTAGGGTATGGATTCGGGATGTGACAGCTCCATATGAAGCCTTGTATGGTAGAAGATGTAGATCTCCAATCGTATTGTTTGAAGTGAGTGAGTCTTCAATTTTGGGTGCAGATTTGATTTATAAGACTTACGAAAAGGTGCATATCATAAAGAATCAGTTGAAAATAGACTATAGCCGGCAAAAGTCTTATGTCGACCAAAGGATAAGAGAATTACAGTTTGAAGAAGGTGATAAGGTGTACCTGAAAATTTCTCCTATGAAAGGGGTGGTTAGATTTTGCAAGAAAGGGAAATTGAGTCCTCGTTATGTGGGTCCTTATGAAATCTTGCAAAGGGTTGGTATGGTTGCTCTTCAGTTGAAACTCCCTATTGAATTGGCTTAGGTTCATCCGGCTTTCCATGTTTCTATGCTTAAGAAGAGTATTGGTGATCCCGAGTCTATTTTCATAGTGAGGGTCTTGGTGTTAAATTCAAGAAAATATACTCATCTGGCGAAGAGCCTATTAAGGTTTAAGAATAGGTATTGGGGATATAAAGGCATCCCAATGTCTAATATTTTAGAAATATTGGGCATATAATAAAATATTGGCTTAAAGGGTGTTAGCCAATTTTCTATGTATTAACAAGCCTGTCACAGAAATGTACCTGCAATAAAGACCCTAAACTAAAACTCTTTATTTTCATCATTCACAAAATAAGTGTGAGGCATCCATGTGTCAAGCCTAGACACCATAGCACATGACGAATTGAAATTGGCATGTAGAGTAAGCAGTGCCCAAGGATATAGTGAGGATCCTCGGGACAATAAGAAATAAGAAGCAACATATGTGCAAGCACATGTGCAAGAATTCGGTTAGGGTGGTTAGGGCGGTTAGAGGCAGGCGCACAGGTGGGGATCATTCCATGTGGGTCTAAGATCCCTAAAAAACACAAGTCTATAACTAACTTACCTAACTAGCTAAATAACCTCGGATGAACCGAAATAAACTAACTAGTGCACCCGACAATCTAAGACCTAACCGGGTGACACTAACCTAGTAACTAACTCAAGAAACATCCTAGTACCTAACCTAGGATGGTCCAAAAGGGTTAGTTATGGCCCTAACGACTTAGGGGTACTTTAGTAATTACCCTAGGTCACTTAAGTAATTAAATTAAAAACTTAATTAATTAGTTTAAGTAGGCAAACCGAAATTCTTACACTAGACAAGTCACTAACTAAGAAACATCCTAGTCCCTAACCTAGGATGGCCCAAAAGGGTTAGTTATGGCCCTAACGACTTAGGGGTGCTTTAGTAATTACCCTAGGTCACTTAAGTAATTAAATTAAAAACTTAATTAATTAGTTTAAGTAGGCAAACCGAAATTCTTACACTAGACAAGTCACTAACTAAGAAACATCCTAGTCCCTAACCTAGGATGGCCCAAAAGGGTTAGTTATGGCCCTAACGACTTAGGGGTGCTTTAGTAATTACCCTAGGTCACTTAAGTAATTAAATTAAAAACTTAATTAATTAGTTTAAGTAGGCAAACCGAAATTCTTACACTAGACAAGTCACTAACTAAGAAACATCCTAGTCCCTAACCTAGGATGGCCCAAAAGGGTTAGTTATGGCCCTAACGACTTAGGGGTGCTTTAGTAATTACCCTAGGTCACTTAAGTAATTAAATTAAAAACTTAATTAATTAGTTTAAGTAGGCAAACCGAAATTCTTACACTAGACAAGTCACTAACTAAGAAACATCCTAGTCCCTAACCTAGGATGGCCCAAAAGGGTTAGTTATGGCCCTAACGACTTAGGGGTGCTTTAGTAATTACCCTAGGTCACTTAAGTAATTAAATTAAAAACTTAATTAATTAGTTTAAGTAGGCAAACCGAAATTCTTACACTAGACAAGTCACTAACTAAGAAACATCCTAGTCCCTAACCTAGGATGGCCCAAAAGGGTTAGTTATGGCCCTAACGACTTAGGGGTGCTTTAGTAATTACCCTAGGTCACTTAAGTAATTAAATTAAAAACTTAATTAATTAGTTTAAGTAGGCAAACCGAAATTCTTACACTAGACAAGTCACTAACTAAGAAACATCCTAGTCCCTAACCTAGGATGGCCCAAAAGGGTTAGTTATGGCCCTAACGACTTAGGGGTGCTTTAGTAATTACCCTAGGTCACTTAAGTAATTAAATTAAAAACTTAATTAATTAGTTTAAGTAGGCAAACCGAAATTCTTACACTAGACAAGTCACTAACTAAGAAACATCCTAGTCCCTAACCTAGGATGGCCCAAAAGGGTTAGTTATGGCCCTAACGACTTAGGGGTGCTTTAGTAATTACCCTAGGTCACTTAAGTAATTAAATTAAAAACTTAATTAATTAGTTTAAGTAGGCAAACCGAAATTCTTACACTAGACAAGTCACTAACTAAGAAACATCCTAGTCCCTAACCTAGGATGGCCCAAAAGGGTTAGTTATGGCCCTAACGACTTAGGGGTGCTTTAGTAATTACCCTAGGTCACTTAAGTAATTAAATTAAAAACTTAATTAATTAGTTTAAGTAGGCAAACCGAAATTCTTACACTAGACAAGTCACTAACTAAGAAACATCCTAGTCCCTAACCTAGGATGGCCCAAAAGGGTTAGTTATGGCCCTAACGACTTAGGGGTGCTTTAGTAATTACCCTAGGTCACTTAAGTAATTAAATTAAAAACTTAATTAATTAGTTTAAGTAGGCAAACCGAAATTCTTACACTAGACAAGTCACTAACTAAGAAACATCCTAGTCCCTAACCTAGGATGGCCCAAAAGGGTTAGTTATGGCCCTAACGACTTAGGGGTGCTTTAGTAATTACCCTAGGTCACTTAAGTAATTAAATTAAAAACTTAATTAATTAGTTTAAGTAGGCAAACCGAAATTCTTACACTAGACAAGTCACTAACTAAGAAACATCCTAGTCCCTAACCTAGGATGGTCCAAAAGGGTTAGTTATGGCCCTAACGACTTAGGGGTACTTTAGTAATTACCCTAGGTCACTTAATTAATTAAATTAAAAACTTAATTAATTAGTTTAAGTAGGCAAACCGAAATTCTTACACTAGACAAGTCACTAACTAAGAAACATCCTAGTACCTAACCTAGGATGGTCCAAAGGGTTGGTTATGGTCCTAGAACCTTAGGGGTACTTTAGTATTTACCCTATGTTACCTAATTAATTATGTTATCAATTTAATTAATTTATTTAATTGGTCAAAACCAAAATAACTAAGAAATTTCCAGATTTTGGTTAAGTCAAGTTTTCTTCTAATTCTAGTCAATCTACGAGGGGCGTAGTAAAATAGATAATTAATTTACTAACTAAATTAATTAGTCTAAGTTAAATAAATAAATATTAGTTCCTAAGACCTATAAAATAACGATTAAAACAGAAAACAAGAGTGAGAAAAACAGTGAGCAAAACGCAAAAAAAGACAGAAAATTTCTTAGGTGTTTTCAAGGTATCCTTCATGGTTTTGTACAAGGTGATCTTCGTAGATTAAAATATACATAAGGTATGGGTTTTATCTCTTGGATTACTATCTCCAGTAGTCTTTTCAAATGGTTTATGAATTCAAGAATATCGAAACTAGGGTTGTTCCCGATGACATTGTTGAACGTCCATCTCCCTAGTTATCCTTGATTTCGATTCTAATAGTATGAAGATGTAATCTCGAACATTTTGTAGGTATGTGGTGCTAATTGATCATTATATTAAGGGTTCTTGACCTGTTAATGTCTAATGAGACCTACAGATTCTATTCGTATGATTAGGGTATTAGTTACATGAGTTAAAGAATGTTGTAATGCCTAATTGTGTTCGAGAAGATGAAGTTGTTAAAGAATGTTGTAATACCCTATTCGTATGATTAGGGTATTAGTTACATGAGTTAAAGAATGTTGTAATACCCTATTCGTATGATTAGGGTATTAGTTACATGAGTTAAAGAAAGTTTCGCTTATGCAAATAAATTGACTAACAATATTTTTCTAAATTATAATAATATGTGAAAAATTAGTCTTAGCCAATAAATTGGCTTACAACGTATTTCTTAATTATAATACAAAATGGGATAACAACTAAGTTATACAAACTTAGATATGACCAATGTAACTTTGATTCATAACGAAGCGTATACCAATCATTAGGACAAGTCCCAACATGCCCTTTCAAAATCAACTATGAATATAAGTAAGTACATTGAACAAATTTCATAATGTTCATAAAGAGTGGTATAAAAATACCAAACGTCATTGAACAAGATAAGGTGAGTAATAACATAACTAAAAGTTAAAGAATTATGGAAGTGACCAGAATGAGGCGTTAAAAGAAGTGAGACAAGTCTCAGTCACACCTAGATGATTACGGTAAAGATACTCACATAAAAGGGTGTTTATAATCGTGAGACAAGACTCATTAACTCCAAGATGATAATTCAAGGTTAAATTCACATTTCATCAAGTAAAGAATGGGATGACTGGTTATCCGAAGAGTTAAGTAAACCTCATAACTATAAGAAACCTTCCATAATGCTTGAGTCAACTCTAAAATATGTAAAGAAAAATAAGTTGAGCAAAGCACCGATAGAGTAGCAATTAGCTTGTTCTAGCACATGTAAGCCTCATTAGATGAGGATACCACCAAGGTGGATAAGTCATCTTCGTATGTCTGCTAGTCTTAGAACTATGTTGCCAGCATAGGAACTAGCTAGTGGATTCAACCTAAAACAACTAGGTATGATGCGGTTTCACTTCTGCTGGTGAAACTACCCCTTTTTGGTGTTGTGCAGACACTGGATTTCAAGTTTATCTCACATGATATATGGCTAAATTCTCAAAAAAGTATTTGGTTCACTTTAGCCGTGAACCATCTCTTTTCGGTGTGGGAAAGATACTGAACTTGGTTTCACTTTAGCCGGTGAACCACCCCTTTTCGATTTGGAGAACACAATGGATTTCATGTTAGCGCACATGATCTATGTTCACTTTGACAGAAGAACCACCACTTTTCCGTGTGGGGCAGACACTGGATTACATGTTATCTCGCATGATCTTAATGCTAAAGATTTCTTTAAGAAAGTAAGAAAGAATGAAGAAGAAATGTAACTTCAAAGTGCGCTAAGAAAGTAAGATATTAATTATGTTATATCATCTATGGTTGATAAGAATGAAGTTTTAATAAGTTATTGGCTTGTGCTAAATCAAGATATATGCTCCAATATCTTCACGTTATGCAAATGATCAAATAATGGGCATAGCCAAATAAAAATTGGCTTATAATGACTTCTTATATTATGCCAATAAAGGGGAGTAAAACATAATGGAAAATAAATGCCCCACAATCTCCATATTATGAAAATGATGAAATAAGCGGCCTAGCCAATAAATATTGGCTTATAAAGATTTCATGCTAAATCTAACAAGAATTGAAAGAGTAACTTGTAGTAACGGTAGCCAAAAAATTTCCTTAGTCTTTTGTATTACTTACATGATTCATTGTATGTATGGGACTACAATAATTCATTGCACTTGTAAGTAAAACATAAGATTAAAGAGATCTTTGACAGAACAACAAGAAGAATAATACTGAAAAGTAAAAATCTCTTCTTAGTGACCATATCTTTAATGAACTTGGCGTAACCGGGCATTTGTTCAGGAGCTTCTATCAAAGGAACATTGATGGAAAGTTGTTTCAACATAGTAATAAAATGCCGATATTTACCATCCTCGGTCTTTTTCACCAATCTTTGCAGAATTGATGTGGTGGTCTTGGAATAAGAGTCACATTTTAGGGTATCTCAGCTTCTTTCCCCGATTTGTCTACAAACTCACCACTAAGTTCCTCTACCACATCATCTACTCTCATCTCATCTTCTACGCCAGATGGCATAGGTGGGTCAATGGTTTGCTGACACCCTCGTGTAGTGACTTCCATACAATGTCCATCATTTTTCAAATTTTTGACGGTACTGCTAGGAAGAGTACCCACTTGGCGTGGGTTCACAGTAGAAGACAATTGGTCCATTTGCAACTCAAGGTTCTTAATTGAGAATGCATGTTCATCAACCTTTTGCCCAATATTCGCTAGATCACCTCTCAACTCTTTAGCGTGCTCCTCACTAGCATCAAACCTTCGCATCATGTCCTGCAACATATCCTCAACTCGCGCCATTCTACCTCCACCATCCCTAGGAGAAAATTCCCGATTGTGAGGTGGAACATAGAGCCCACTCCGATCAATTCTATTACCATAGATACCCTAGCTCAAATTGTTGTCGCATTTGTAGTTACCATCTCTAACATAGTTACCCTATCGGTTGTAATTCCCATAGTTCTGACCTTCATTTCCTTGACCTTGGTGCCAATTCTGTTTATTTGAGACATGGGCGTTCGGCTGGACACCACTCGTCTGCTCATTCACTGCATAAGAATCTTCTTCATAGTACTTCTCATCAAATGGTTGTGGTGGTTTAGCCAAATAGTTCCCCACATTTACCTTTTCTTCACCCCTGGTGACATGTTTTAACACCAACCCAAGCTCAGTTCTCATTTGAGCCATCTCTCCACGAATTTCATCTGCAGTTGGGTTGTGTGAAGCTTGCACTACAAAAGTGTTTCTCCTAGTGTCCGACTTCCTAGTGCTCCAAGCATTATTATTTTGGGAGATTTTCTCTAACTTCTTCGCAATCTCTGCATAAGTACACTACCCATAAGAATCACCCGCAATCGTATCAAGCACTACTTTATTATTATCATCTTACCCCCGATAGAAGTACTATGTCAGTGACTCATCATCAATGTGGTGGTTTGGGGCACTTCTTAAGAATGAGGTGAACCTATCCCAAGAACTGCTTACTCACTCCCCTAGTAATGAGACAAAGTTGTTCACCCTATCATTGTGGTTTAGCTTCTTTGACACCGGATAGTAGAGTTCTAAGAATACATCCACCAATCGGTTCCAAGTATAGATCAAGTAATGGGGAAGCTCAGTAAACAATATAGCAGCCTCTCCCGTCAGTGTGAGAGGAAACACTCTTAACCTAATGACGTCCATGTCAAAGTCAGGTCTCCCTACACAAATCTTACACAGCAAACTCAGTTTGGCGATGTGAGCATGTGCATCCTCATATCGTAGCCCCGAAAACAATCCTCTAGAGGTGAGAATCCACATTAAGCTACTAGTTACCACGAAAGTATTACCATGTGGTAGAAGAGGTAGGAAAAGTGGCCCGTCAGAGTAAGTGATGTTAACATTTTCCCTATAGTATTCTTGAGGGCGTGGGGCAACAGGTTGACTTCTTATAGCGCCTTCAACAGGATTACCCACTATCACATGGTAATGAGAATAAACATGTGAAGGATGTTGACGGTTTATCTCCTTATCGATATAAGTGGGATTATTTTGAATATTTGCAAAGTGTACGGTTTAGTTATGGATCAAGTGAAAGTATTGGTTCTCCTCGACTCCATGTACTTGGATACACAAAAGCTACACCTGTGGATAAAAAAAAAAGAAAGAGTAAAATCAGGAAATTGTATACTAAAATTTGGTAATGTGCTTGAAGTAAATCTAAAAGCCAATTCCCCCGATAGCGGCGCAAAAATTTTATACGCTCAAATTATACTTCTCTAAATAAGTATAAGTGATCGTATCAAGTAAAGAACCCAAATGTTAGATTGGGATCGATCCCACGAGGAAAATGGTTTAGACTTAACTTCAATCTACGATTACGTCTATTCAGTCAAGTCCTTTCAGAAAAATTAATTTAATGAGGGGGGGGGGGGTTTATGTAACAAAAATGTATAATTATTTCTAAGTAAGACAAATAGAAACTTTATAAGTTTAGTGTTTATCAAGTGATGAGAAAAATTAGGGTGTAAGTGTTCCCCATAGATACATAACATGGTAATCATTGAAATAACAATCCTTTCGTAGAATCTTGCATGCAAAGTGATAAGTTATGTATCCTTAATTCCTTTGTTCTGAAACTAGAGAATTTCACTCCGTACCTAGGTCTGACTACGTGTGTCTACTTTACTTAATCTTACCATTACCTCATATTAAGAATCATATTTAATGTATGACTAAGTTACTACTTTACACCAATTTAAACTAGCCTATTAGATAGTGCACACTCAATTTATGTTTATAATTCTTATCCTATCAACTACCTCCTTGGTCCGACAAGTAGAAATAGGGCAAGTTCTAACGTGTGCACTCGTTTAAAAAACTTCTAAGCGAAAGAATTATGAATAGATGCAAGACCCTATTCTAGAATTGTTATTTATCTTGTTTTACCTTGTTTATTACCCATGGTTCTTACAACCCTAGTTGTGGATTTAGTTACCCATGCTAAGAATTACACAATTCATAATTGTTAAACAAGAAATCCTGTGCTTATGTTAACAAGTTTGAAGAAAACCCAGAAATATCACTTGAATTCATTAAAATATTGAAAGAAACAATTTCGGATAATTAAAGTGTTTCCCAAAAATGAAAGTTTAATTTCCAATAACACAAATCTGAAAAATAGCAAAGAGTCTAACCCCAAAAAGAAGGTTTTCAGTCCTATTTATGATATATAAGCCCTAAAATAAAAATGAGTTCTATTTAAGGAAAAAAAATCTTTCCAAAATGTCTTTGCCATCGACGACCCTACTAACGGACTGTCGATGGAACGACGGACCATCAACAACTTCCTTCGGTCCATACTTCAAATCTTATTCAATTTCTACTTTTCAACATTTTTAGTTACCATTGATGAACCAATACTCCGTCGATGGCCTCCTTTCCTCCATACTTAGTGGTTTGTTCAAGAGGGTACTAGGACTACTTTCTGGTACCACCGACAGTTAGCCATGACAGTCCATCAATGGATTGATGGACAGTCGCTCCAACCGTAGCCCCACACTTTGTCAGATTTCACCGACTTGATTTCAGTTGCTTGGACCTTCAGTAACTGATCATCACCTACGGATCGTCACAGGGTCGATGAACCGTTGGTGGCTTCGTAGGTCATCATTTATGCAGATTTTAGCACAGTCTTCAGCGTTTTTGTTCCGGAAAGTTTTCCTACAAACATAGAGAAAAACACATTAAATATAAAAAGGACTTAGACACACACTAAACCTAAGGAAAAATAATTGGAAGTACTGTAAAACCACGGTACATCAATAGGTGAAGCAAACCTGAGGCGCATAGCACCGATGATCAACAATCAGGAGTGTCCAGAAACCCGAAATCCGTAACCTCAATAGTAGGGTAACCCTCAGTGGTGGCCACAACAATATCCACACCTTCAATGGTGCTCCTCTCAAAAGCCTTACGTCTGCAACGAGATGTCCCATCAGCCAACTCTCGAGCCCGTATCTGATGGGTCTCCTCATCAATCAACGAGGCTCTCCTCACTGCCTCAAGGTTTGTCCGCTCCTTCCTTGCGCAGGCATCCTCTCCTTCAGTGGTGCGTATTGAACTCTGCCTCTTGTCTTGCTCATGTGGCTCAGGCGGTGGTGGACTGAGGCAGTGAATAGTACAACAAGCACTGATGCCTCCGCTAGCTCAAGGGTTGCAGTCTCGGGCTCATGTCAACTCATCTCCAGGAGACTGTCAACATCGGCACACAAACTCTCCATAACCTCTAAAAGAGTTGTACAGTCAATGGCGGGGGCTGGGCGTACAAGAACCCGCAGCTCAAATACATCAAGCCGCTGAATAACCGCCTTAATCTTCTACTCCGTATGTTGGGCCACCCTCTTCCAAATATGGTCTTCAGCCTCGACAGAGGATTTCTGCATCAAAGACTGAATATGATGCAGCATAGTGGCCTTCTGGGCCTCTAACTTCTGCACCCTTTCTATCTGGACCAGTGCGGCAATTTTGTGGAGTAGACTGGGAGGTACTGGGTGCTCTACTAGTGCAAGGGGCAGACTTGGCTGGGGTGGTATCACTGTGCTTTAAAGTGACAAGATCAACCCCTCGAGCTAAATCTACCGTATCCACCATATTTTCACTCAGCGACTGCAACTCAACTCTAGGCCCTCTCTGTGGTATAACCACATTAGCCTCATCCCTGATGAGACCTATATGCACAGTCCTGACCGGATTATGGGGGGATTCACGGTGCCAAATAGGCACTCCAGCATCCTTGCATAAATGGAAGATCATACAAGCGAATGGGTAAGTACTAGAGGTCTTAAGAGCCTCTCATGTTTCACTTAGTTCAATAATTTCGTGAAGTCAATCTCAAACCCGGTGACCAAAGTTGTTACCAATACTGCTCTATCCCATGTAAGAATGTTATTTGCTGTTGTGGGAGATTGGTGGTGGCGAACTAAAGGTCAGAAGAACTTTGCTGCGAAAGTGAGGTTGGCCTTTTTGATAAGGCATAGAGGGTCTAACACCCAGTCTGCTCCCTCAACGCCAATGGACAGCTGTTGTCTAAGACACCTCTTGGTGGACTCTCTCTTGACCATACCCCACTAATATTCAAATTCTAGGGTCAAAGGGGTCCAAGCGATATCTATGGAGGTTCCATATATGAAACGGCGGATGGTGGTAAGAGAAATGTCCACCAGGAAGCCTCGAGCTAGAATGTTTGTGAGTGGGTCCTATTTAACAGGTTTGGCTCTCCTTTCCAAAGAACCTTGAAGAGTCACCACATATAAGGCGTAGAACTATCGAACAATAGCCTCGCTTTACGACCCCAAACTCTTACCAATCCACTCAAGCTTGTGGAAGGTAAACAATATATGAACATCAGGGACTTCTATGAAGTCTCCCTGTGAGAACTCTCCGCTCGACTATCAACAACCGGGTCATCACCCCCTTGTCGTTGAGAACTTGTGCTTCCCACTAAACCTGATATGGACCAGCTATGAACCATCAGTTGGGCTCATCAGAAACTTGTGCAGGGACATCATCCTGGGGTGTCGGAGCAGACTCCAAATATGAGTCTCATCAAACGAGACTTGGTGGGTAGGAACCTCTGAGTGAGTGGCTCCAAATGATCTGGAACTAAAGGCAGTGGCCTCATTAAACCCATTACAGTGGGCCTATTGAACTTGATGCCGCTTCAGAGCCAGACGCTCATTCAAAACATGAGGAAGACCAAGACGATGTGTCCGTCCGTGTGTTCTCCTCATCATACTGGTAGGCAGTGACTACGCCGGAAGCCACCATCTTAGGGGTTCATGAGTAGCTTTTACAAATGGTGTAGGGGTTCGTGTGCTTGGGGCACGTATTTAGGATCCCGCTCATCATCGAAAGTGCCAATCATCCAACGAGATGGTGCCACGAACTTGTACCTGCCCCTGGAATAAATGTTGTTTTGTTTGGGGGCCATATGTACATTTATAGCAGTTTGTTAGTCTTATTGCAATCTTACTACACACACAAAACAATCAAAACAGAAAAATGAAACACAAGTCACATTCTAGTTTAGACTGTAGTACTGGTTGACGGGCACTATCATTGTCTTGTCGATTGATCGACGGTCCGTCGTTGGACACGTATGAATTTCTTAAGATGTTTCATTATACAAACCTCTCAGTTGGAATGACATACGTGCATAACAGCCCGTCGATAAATCGAATAACCGTAATCCACTTTTGTTGTTTGACACTTTTTAGAATAATTTTTAAACTCTCACAAATCAGGGTCTCAGCTAGAAAGACAAACATGTGAAATTCCCCATCGATCAGTCAAAGGACCGTAGTCCAATTTTTTCATATAAGAGTTTAGTAACTTAAAGACTGATCATTGAACAGATTCAATCGACAATCTGTCGATGGTTCGATAAACCGTCGATGGGGTCTTGTGCTGTTGGCAAGAGAAATATTTCATAACTTCATTTAAATAGAACATTTTAAACCCTTTTCGACCCTTATAATTTTACTCTACACATTACAAAAATTACAAGACCATTTGTTCATCCTTAGGGTATAGATTTCGGAAGGTTCATTCTCAGATTTACAAATGCTACCAAAACCATAAGTTAAAAAGTCTATAACTCATTTTAAGCCAAACATACCACTACCCATTAACTTTCTATCATTCTAAGGGACATTTTACCCATTATTTAACAAGCATAAACAAACAATTTTGTCCCTAAGTCAAGACCCTCAATCCAATTTTTGTTTCGAACAATAAATGAAAGAGAATTCATGAAGAAAATGGAATCAAAATACCTGAAAATCGTAGTGGATTGATTGGGTGAGTGATCTTTCGAAAACCTACGTTCTCGCCTTTGGACACAGCCAGGAGAAAGCAATAAGAACTAGTAGAATTTTAAAATTAGAGGGTTTTGGGAATTTGGGGGAATTGAGAGTAGGGGGAATATGATTTGTTTGGAAGGAAGAGCTATGGTGTTATGATGGAAAAGAAAGGAAATAAGGGGAAGGAAATGGCTTACACAATAATTTGAAAAGGTTTTGGAGGTTAATCAACGGTTTTCTTTTAATATAACTGGTTGGGTTCGAGTCGGGTCACTAACTCATGGGGCTGACGAGACCCCATCGACCGTCTGTAAGTCAAACGACGGATCGTCGATTGGACTGTCCATGGTAGAGGGACATAGATAAAATTTCAAGACATACGTGGGATCTACGAACATCATCGACGGTCTGTCGAATAAATGATGGCCCATCTATGGGGTCCGTAGATCTGTGCACCAGAACATTTTCTACAAAATTCTCTTTTTTGGTCCCTGCACATGAACACCCATTAATCTATTCTTTTTGTATTTTTCTAGATACTTTTGAGACACGGACTCTAAACTAATCTCTAGACAAAAATAATAAATAACGCATGAAGATAACTAAAAAAAAATAGTGCATCTTTTCCTACAAAGAAAAGACGAATCTATTATTGGCTAGAGGATACACCTTGGGTTGCCTCCCAAGAAGCGCTTGATTTTATGTCGCAGCATGACACGTGATCCTTGATTACTCAGACTTTATCAAGGTGATATACCTTAACTACTTCATGGACACTCTCCGTATGCCCAAGGAAGAACTTAATTATTTGTTTGTTGACAGTGAACTTTGCACCCTCCTTGTTATCCAACTCAACCGCTCCATGTTGAAACACTTTGGTAATAAGGAATGTTCCCGTCCACTTGGACTTGAGTTTTCCCTGAAACAAGAGTAGCCTAGAGTTTAATAGAAGCACCAAGTTCTCAACTGCAAATTCTCACTTTTCAATCTTCTGGTTGTGAATGTGTATACAGACCATAAAAGTCAACAATATGTATTCACTCTAAACGAGTTGAATCTCTGGCAAATGAGATGGTAAAAGTTGTTGAAAGACTATGACATGAGTGTCCTCTATCACGCTGATAAGGATAATATTGTAGTGGATGCTTTGAGTCACTTGTCCATGAGAAGTGTGTCCCATGTTGTGGAAGCCAAGACAAACTTAGTGAAGGATGTTCATAGGTTGTCTCGTTTAGGTTTTCGAATTGCAAATTCTCCTATGGGTGGTGTAGTGGTACATCATAAATTCGAGTCTTCTTTAGAGGTCGAGGTGCAGTCCAAACAAAACCTTGATCAAACATTGATGGCGTTGAGGGAATCAGTTCTTGGTAGCTTAATGAATAATTCTCCTTAGGGGGATGTTGAAACTTCTTCATCTTCTCTATATATATGGCTAAACTTTCATATGCTTTTAAGAGAAATCCATCTAGTTCATTCAACCCATTAAGTCTGTATTCCACTGCTTAATTCCAATCCATCTTCAGTTTCTTCGTTGCCCACATGGCTTTGTTCTCTTAGTCAACTACAAAGTGAAAAGCCTTATCATATACAAGTTGATATGGTGAAATACCTATGGGGGTCTTGTATTCAGTCCAGTAGGACCAAAGAGCATCATCAAGCCTCCTAGACCAATCCATTCTATTAGCATTTACCGTTTTCGACAGGATTTGCTTGATCTCTCGATTGGACATATTGACTTACCCACTAGTCTGTGGATGGTACAGAGTGGCCACATTATGGCAAACCCTATATTTCTCAAAAACCCTATTAAAAAAACTTATTGCAAAGGCGAGATCCACCATCACTAATAATGGTCCAAAGTGTGCTGAATATGGAGAAGATGTTCTTTTTTAAGAATGTGGTGACACTCTTCCCTTCATTGTTAGAAAGATCTATAGCTTCCACCAATTTTTGACACCTAGTCCACCCCCACAAGTATATATTTCATCCCATGAGAGCTAACAAATGGGCCCAAAAAATCAATGTCTTTTACATCAAATAACTCAATAACTAGAATGGTATTTAAAGGGAGCTCTTTCCTTTTCGAAATTCCTCCAGACCTTTGACACCTAACCCATGACTTGGAAAACTCATGAGTGTCTTGGTTGATGGTTGGCCAATAGTTCCCACTTTTCAAGATCTTGTGGACTGTCCGGATACCATTATGGTGCGCACCCATAGGCGAGGAGTGGCATGCCTCCAAACAATTAACATCTCAACTTCCAGTAAGCAATGACGAATAAGCCCATTAGCACAACTCTGGTATACGTAAGTCTCATCCCAAAAGAACTATTTCATATCATGCACGAACTTCTTCCTTTTATGGAAGGACAAGTCCGATGGTTCTATATAACTGGCAAGATAATTCACAAAATTGGAGAACCATGGAATCAAGTCTGAGATGCGGACAATACATGCTTATCAAGGAAGGTATCATCAATCTAACCTTTTCCACCCAACACTCGCATAGCTTCATCCTCCAATCCGGACAAGTGATCGGCAACTTGATTTTCAGTCCCTTCTCTATCATTTATCTCAAAATCTAACTCTTGCAATAGTAGCACCTATATAATTAACCTTGGTTTCACATCCTTTTGTGCCATCAAGTACCTCAAATCAAAGTGGTGTGTATGCACTATGACTCTCGTGCCAAGCAAATATGAGCAAAATTTTTAAAGCAAATACAACCGCAAGAAGCTCTTGTTCAGTAACAATGTAATTCTTTTGTGCTTCATTTAGGGCCTTACTTGCGTAATAGATGGGGGTTAAGGATTTTATCCCTTCTTTGTCCCAATAACACACCATGAGCAACCCACTAGCATCACATATCACCTCAAATGGCTTACTCTAATTTTGAGAAATAATTATAAGTGCAATACAAACCTCTCCTTAAACTCTCTAAATGCCTTAACACAAGATTCATCACAATAGTATTTACATTCATTCTGAAGTAATTTACACAGAGGGTGTGCAATTTTTGAGAAATCCTTAATACACCTCCGGTAGAAGCCCGCATCTCCCAGAAAACTTCTCACACCTTTTACAGATATGGGTGGAGGAAGTCTCTCTGTATCATCAACAATTGCTCGATCAACCTCTATCATTTTCTCTGAGATGTGATGCCTCAACACTATACCTTCTTTCACAATAAAATGACCTTTTTCCCAATGTAGCACAAGATTGTAATCTTCACATGTATTGAGAACCTCATCCAACTGACTCAAATACCAATCACAGGATACACCAACTACTAAAAAGTCATCCATAAACACCTCAATAGTGTCCTCCACAACAACGGAGAATATCGACATCATAAATCTCTGGAAAGTGGATGGTGCATTACATAGCCCAAATGATATCCTCTTTAATGTGAACGTCCCATTTGGGCAAGTAAAGGTGGTCTACTCTTGATCGTCCGGGGTGATAGGGATTTGATTGTAACCTGAATAGACATCAACAAAACAATACCATCCTTTTTCTACGAGTTTATCTAACATCTTGTCCATGAAGGGCATAGCAAAATAGTCCTTCTTAGTCGATGCATTCAGATTTCGGTAATCCATAAAAACACTCCATCTAGTCACCGCCTCATTGGAACAAGCTCATTCCTCTCATTAGGCACTACTGTCATTCCCCCCTTTTTGGCACACACTGAAAAAGCAATACCTAACTACTATTTTCAATAGGATATATGACTCCAGCATCCAACCATTTAATGATGTCCTTCTTCACTACCTCTTTCATAATTGGATTCAACCGTCTCTATTGCTCAATACTTGGCTTGTGATCAAGAATGAGTTGGATTTTGTGTGAACAAATACCGGGAGGGATCCCAATAATGTCCGTGATAGTCCAACCAATGGCTCATTTGAACCTCATCAAAACTTCCACAAAACACTCTACTATTATACATTCCAATCCGATGCAATGATTACCGATAAAGTGTCATCTCTACTCACCACAATGCTTCATGGACCTACAAATGTTGCATGTTGCATCTTCATTGTTCAACCTAAAATTCATGTTCTCTTTGTCCATATCAATAAAGGGGCGACCAGTAGCAAGGAACGGCCTCCCAAGAATAATAGGGACCTCAAAGTCCACCTCACTATAAAAATCAAAAAATTGGCTGGAAATATAAGAGACTCACTTACACGAGCACATCATGGAGTGTCCCAATAGGCCTCTTTACAGTTCGATCAATCACTACTAACCGCATTGCAATGGGCTTTGGGTTACCCAAACCAAATTTCTTATAAATGGAAAGGGCATAAGATTTATGCTTGCACCTAGATCACATAGTGCTATGGCAAAGTGTATTAATCCGATGGTACATGGAATAGTGAAAGCACCCAAATCTTCCTTTTTCTGCAGAAGCGACCTTGTAACAAAAGCACTACAATGTTGCATTCGGTCATCATCGTCAAAACTTACCGATCTCTTCTTTGTACCCATATCCTTCATGAACTTTTCATAGCCGGGCATTTACTCCAATGTTTCTATCAAAGGGACAGTAATGGAAATCTATTTCAACATAGTGATGAAATGCCGTTATTCACCATTCTAAGAGGGAATGGTGGTGGTGGTCTAGGAATGGGGGCCACAATCTGGGGTATCTCTACTACTTTTACTGCTTTGTCCACCAATTCACCACAAGTTTCCACCATCGCTTCATCTTTTCTCATCTAATATTCTACCATAGAAGACATAGATGGATCAGTAGTTTGCTTACCTCCTCTAGTAGTAACTGCCATGCAATGTCCATCATTTTTTAGGATTTTGAATGATATTGCTAGGAAGAGTGCCCGGTTGTTGTGGGTTCAAAGTAGTAGATAATTGGGTCATTTGTAATTCAATATGCTTAATCGAGATTGCATGTGCATCCATTTTTTGCCCGATATTAGCTAAATCACCTCCTAATTCCTTGGCGTGCTAATCACTATCATAACCTTCTCATCATCTTTTGCAATGTATCTTCAACTCGCACCATACTACTTCCACCATCCCTAGGAGCAACTTCCTGATTTTGAGGTGGAATATAGGCCCCACTTTGATCATTTCTATTACCATTGTTACCCCAGTAAAAGTTATTTTCGTGGTTGTAGTTTCCATATCGAACATATGGGACCTCTCATTTGTAATTCCCATAGTTCCAACCTTGATTTCGTTGACCTTGATGTCAATTATCCTGATTGGAGCCTTAGGCGTTTGGTCGGAAACCCCCCTTATGATCATTTACTACATAAGTATCCTCTTCATAATAGTAATGGTCCGCTAGCGGTGGTGGTTTCATCAAGTAGTTCACCTTATTTACCTTTTCTGGACCTCCATTGATATGTTTCAATACAAATGCGAGCTCAGTTCTCATTTGAGCAATCTCTTCACGAATTTCATCTATCACCGTATTGTGTGTAGCTTGCATTGCAAAGGTGTTTCTCCCAGTGTATGACTTTCTAGTACTCCAAGCCTTATTGTTGCGAGAACTTTTCTGCAACTCCTTTTTGTTTGGGCATAAGTGCACTCACATAAGAACCCCCCTTATAGTATCGAGTATATTTTATTGCTATCATCTTGATCCCGATAGAATTACTCTTTCAACAACTTATCATCAATGCGGTGGCTTGGGACATTCCTCAAAAACTAAGTAAAATTGTCCCAAGACCGACTCACCGACTCTCCTGGTAGTTCCAAAAGTTGTTCACCTTATCATTGTGATTAAGCTTCTTTGTAACTTGATAGTACTTGGCTAGAAATACATCTCTCAAATGATCCCAAGTGTAGATGGAATAATAGGGTAACTTAGTAAACCATCCGCTGCATCTCCCATCAATGATAGAGGAAAAACCCGCAACCCGATGACGTTCATATCTAAGTCTTGCCTCCCCGCACAACTTTTGCAGAAGCACCTCGGTTTGGATATGTGTGCATGGGGGTCCTCATATGGTATCCCTGAAAACAAACCCCTCTCGGTGAGCATCAGCATCAAACTACTAGTCACCACGAACGTGTGACCATGGGGTAGAGGGGGTAGGACTAGAGGTCTGTCAGAATCATTAATGTAGACATTGCCCTTTTAGAATACTTTAGTGCGCCGAACGATAGGTTGCATCCTCATAGCGTTCTCAGCTTGGTTTTCTGCAACTACATGATATTGTGCATCAACATGTGGTGGAGGATGCCTTATTAACCCATCATCACGATTTTCTGCGTTTTGCTGGTTTCCCATTCTTCGTAGTGTACGATATAGTTGGGGGTCAAATGGAACTAGCGGTTCTCCTCGGCTTTGTGTACTTGGCATACACTAGAGATAGATCTGAGAAAATCAACCCCAAAGTAAAAAGTAAAATAAGGAAGTCGTTGACCAAACTTTAGTGACGTTATTAAGGTTAATCTAAAAGCCAATTTCCCCGGCAACAGCGCCAAAATTTGATATGCTCAAATTAGACTTCCTAAAGAAGTATAAGCGGTCGTATCAAGTACAAAACCCAACTATTAGGTTGAGGTCGATCCTACGAGAAAAATGGTTAAGACTTAACTTCAATGTATGATTACTTAGATTTAGTCAATTGCTTTGCAAAAACAGATAATTAAAGGGGGGATTTTGTGAAGCAAAAATCTTTTAATATCTCTATGTAAAACAAGTAATAAGAGTAAAGCTTTGATTTTGATCAACTTGTGAGAGAAACTAGGGTGTAATTTTTCCTCATAGGTTCATAACGTCTAATTCCTACCTAATAACAATTCCTCCCTAGTGTTTTGCATGCAAAATTATAAGTCAGATATCTCTAAATCCTTAATCCGGCATTTAGAGAATTTCACCCTATAACTTGGTCTGCCTACGTGTGTCTAAGATACTAACTTTTACCTTTATTTCATATTGAGCATCATATTCGATGTATGGCATAGTTCTTACTTCTCACAATCGAAACTATCCTATTAGATTGTATCTCACTAAATCAATATTGATAATTCTTTTCCTATGAACTTCCTCCTTGGTTCGGCAAGTAGCAATAAAGAAAATTCTAATGTGTGCACTCGTTACAAAGACTACTAACCGAAAGAATTATCAAACCATGGAATAACCTATTTGAGAATTGTTATTAATCTAGGTTTATGTTATTAATTATCCATGGTTCCCACAACCCTAGTTGTGGATTAGTTACCCATGCATATAAGAACATAATTCATAGTGGATAAACAATAAGTCATGAACTTACTTTGACAAATTCGACCAAAATCAAGAAATTCAACTTGAAACAACAAAGAATTACTTCAAAACAAAATCCGGAAATTTGAATTAATACTAAGGTTGCAAAAAAACTCTCCTATAACAAACTATGAAGAGTAATAGAATCTCAACCCCAAAATCAAGTTTTACACCCTATTTATAGAAAATATTGTCCTAAATTAAAAGGCATTAAAAAAGGAATGTTGTCCAAAAAATGCGTCTGTAATCGATCACACCCATAGACAGTCCATCGATGAAAATAATGGACTGTCAACAGCCTCCGTCAGTCCACACTTAGCATTTTTTTTTCCTTCAGCTGGCATCTTCTTTGAATAAATCATTGGACTAACCGCACATTCCGTCCATGTATCTATGGTCCGTCGATGCCTTCCGTCGTTTCATACTTAGACTTTCTTCGACTTCGCATATTGGGACTATCTGTGATACAATTGATGATTCAAATAGGACAGTCCGTCAATCAATCGACGTAGCACAGATCCTTCTGTAACCCTATACATGGTTAGATTTCCTTGAGTTTATCCAGATGCCTGAACTCTTATTTGACGGTCTCCATCTACAGTCCATCAATGGAACGACGGGCTATCTATGGGCTTTGTGGGTCACCTCTGCACTAAATCACAGTTGCCTTCTGCATTTTGGTTTTGGACACCTTTCCTGGAAAAGAAAGATAAAATACATATCAAAACATCTAACAAAAAGGCTCTACACACACCAATCTTAAGAAAGCATTGGAAGTACCGTAAATCCACGGTGCATCAGTGAGAATTCCAAAACATCCTTCAAAGTCCTCTCAAAAGCCCTTCAATGACCGGAACCTAAAATTTTTGGGGAAAAGGAAGAAAATGGGGTTAGGACACCACTTGTACTAAGTATGAGACCATATACCCATATATCATAAAACATGCCAAGAAAAGGGACAATTCATAAAGGTTTGCAATTTATTTTGTAATGTCTCATGCACATTCAACAAGACCATACCAAATCAATGAGATACATTCATTAAGTTCAAAGCATGTACATCACAAGAAAAACAATACAAAGTCTTGTCAAGTCAACATGCATATCACATAATGGAGCACATTACCGAGGCAACTCTATCATGAAGTTATAATAACAACAAGCATGGATAATAGTTCATTACAACATCACAAAACAAGACAATTACCCATGAAACCTCATTAAGTCAACTAGTGCAATGACCAAGAAAAGCCCCATAACCTTACTCAATCAAGTAAACCCAACAAGAATCATGACCAACATCCAACTTCACATAGCATGTCATTTTAAGAGTACATATCATCATACCTTAAAATTGGAGACCAAACACATTTTCATAAGTGAAACCAATCATCATATAGTATCACCAATGTGTAAGGTCATCATATGCATATCATTTACAATCATAAACATATACATAAATAATAACATCCTCCCAAGACTCCCATCAAGGCTAACTAGTGCAATGTATTGGTAGAGTCTCATACCCCTACCTAGACTAAGTTAAATCCCTTAGGTCATCTTAGTTAGAGTTCATAGCTTTTGTTCATTTTACCTTTTTGGAACATCTTCCCTTAACCGACATAGACCACATGAGTTAATGTGGAATCCGGTGTCATGGAACCCTACACCGAGGAAGGCAGACTACTTGCCAAGGTAGTACCAAAACATGTACATAGAAACTACATGGATCCACTAGCTAGTATTTATATGGGGGAAACATAATTCAAGAACTATGAGATATATTTGAGACCCTGTTTATTCTACATACATTATGGTCTCCATTCTCAGGAGTACATTAGTGATCCTACCTTCCCTACGTGGGAAGGGACACTTCTCACTCTTGTTCACTCGGTGCTAAGTTAGAGTCCCCTTTGAAATATCTTTAATGTCTTTATTAATCATCACAACTTAATGTAGGTAATAGGGTCTATCCCTTGTATAATCATCATCATCATAGCTCAATAAGAATCGCATGAGTATAGTCCTTCCATTACAATTCATATAAGTGAGATTAGCAAATTTACATAATCACATCATAATAAGGTACATTGGTAAATTATCACCATCCTTATAACATTTGTATCTTAGCCAACACCTCACAATCCATAGTCAAGACATTTCAATTAAACATCATACCAATCCTATAGATTTTAAAACAGGGTATACTCTAATACAACATCATGACTTAATCACAATTAATCATAATTGAAGTAAAGAATAGGGACCACAAGACTTACAAAATCTCCTTCATAATCCATCATCAAGGCCTCACCATAAACCCATAACTTAACGCAATAAGGGTTAGATATCATCACACAACAATAACCTGTAATAAGGCTAATTGAATCACTACATCACATCCTTCACTAGTTCATAGCTTAAGATAAGAGAGTTAGGTCAAATTCATAATCTATTTCACAACCTAGGCCAATTAATCAAGAAATAGAATGATAGGAATATAATTCATCTTAATCTATTCACAATTGATATAATAACATTATCTAGTTGTAATTTAACCAATAATAGAGTCAATTAACCAACATTGAACAATTCATGTCAAGATCACAACCTAGGATTAAGGGGAATAGGTCATCTTCTACAAACTAGACCAATCCATAAATATATAAAATAATTAAGTTATAATACATGTTAATCTATTCGTAATATCAAAAATAAATCATAAACAAAGAAATTCGTAACATCAATTTCATATTGAATGAATACCTACTTGAATTTACTATTTTTGAAATCAAATTGATGGAACCCTTTTAGGAATGACATATCAAAGGTTAAAGGAATCCCATAATTATTGTTTCATGAATATTTATGGATAAGATTGACTCTTTTCAGCCCTTTAACCCTCCTCTAGCTTTGTCTTTAATGGGGTTTCTTTGGGAGAGAGAAAGAAGAGAGAAGGAAGAGAGTTTTGGGTTAGGGAATTATGAGGGCTTAGGTTAGGGTCTTTTAAGAGGTTGTTAATCAAATTAATTAGGAATCCATTAATTAATAACTAATTGAATAACCACCTAATAAATTAATTTGACTAACTTAAAAACGTGCAACAAAAATAGTCCTGCCAGACGAAACCCCGACCTACGCCCCATTTGTCAATAGATGGACCAAGGACTGTCTGTCTTGTTGGTCTGTCGTTTTTGTCAGAGACTGGTCCAAAACAGTCCTTGGACAATATTTCTAAGTGTACATCGATGGAGGAGATCAAATCCCCATCGGTTGAGACACGATTTATTGATGGTAACCGTCTATGGACACTGCCTTTTGGTAGACTCTTGCCGAATCTCAAGAGTCCTCGTCAAGGGCCCTTGGTTTGTCCTTTGGCAGTATTTCCCGGATGTTTCGACTACGATTCAATACTAATACATGTTAGACACCCTTCCACAAATTTTCATTATTTTACGATTCATACAACATAGTCAAATAGGCTAAGACACACTAGCACCTGATTTAACTATTTTCCAGACGTAATGGATGTTCTTTGACATTTTGATTTCTAAATTTCCTATATATCATATATTCATTTAAATAGTTTTTAAATTAGTGACTAAACCTTTTGACACTCATTTAAGTCTCTAGAACACCCCTTAGATTTTTGAAGTGTTATAGAGTAATTCGGTGAAGTAAGTTCGTCTTCGCCAACCTGGTTGGATATGTGCCAAGTGATACTCTTCTCTCCTTTTTGTCTTCCCTTTTAAACCATGTTGTTACTCTCCCAGTAGGTTGTCAATGGGCTAACCTGCTAAAACTTTAGGTGAATTGAAGGTCCACTTGTCGAGTCAACGAGTGGCTTTGGAGAGTACCAAATTTTCTTTCATTCAACATTTTTAGCATTTTCTCTAATTGTTTCCTCAGGATGTCCTTGCCTTGCTCTTTTTCCTTCATTTCTTCAAATTAACATTTAAACATCAGTTATTATACTAAAACAGGGATTGAGCATACTAAATCTTTAATTATAAATCCCTAAATGAGTCGAAATGCCCGACTCATCAACATCCCAACTTAAACTTTTGATTCTCGTAAAGTAAAACATAAAATAAATAAGTCTAATAGATGTGTCTACTAATAGTTCTACTTGAGACGTAATAACAATGCACATGACTAGTCATCATCAATTAGAAGTCTTACTCACAACACTATCTTCAAATGCAAATTCAACATTAACTAGAGTATTCTTATGCCCTTACATCAAGAATTATTCCTTGCCCACATAAATGTCATCAAAATTTAAGAATAAAGAAATAAAAATCAACTCTCACACTCTCAAAGACAAACATATGCATTATTCTACTCATATGCTTAGTCAAGTGCATGTTAAATCTTCCCATTTATTAAAGTATTCGATAAATATAAACATCGAGTAAAAGAATTGTCAGTGATTTATGCCTAGTACTAATTAATGAAGTCTTCCTCACACAGGATTATTTGTGATAATTTAAGAAATGTTGTGGGATTAACATCTTTATAAATAATATGTTTGATCAAGATCTTTTACTATGTCATCTCACAAGGTAACTAAATAAAATATTAGGAGATATTAACAAAAGATTCAACTCTCTTTCTATATCTCTCTCTCTCACTCTCTCACTCTCTCAGTCTCTCTCTCTCAAATATCTGAAGTAACCAAATTAAACTTCAAATTTTCTGAATGAGAAGTTGCATCAACTTAATATGTTAAGAGAAATCATCTCAAATAAAACTTATTCTCTTACCAACCTGAATTAGGTAATTCTCATTACCACTAAAGAGTACTTTTTTATATTTAAAACCATCATTCTTTTAGGTTAACTAGTCACCAACTCCAAAACCAATCAATTGTTTTACCATCAATTTAAACCATATGAACACATTATGGTCTTCTATCATATTATATGTATGAACTAATATCAATATACAATAAAATGTCAAGTCAAAAAGTTGTAGTCCTCAATCAAGAGAAACATAAGTACGCACTCACAAACCCATTAATAAAGAATGTGGAACCAAAGTTCCATTATGTATCTTAATAAAGAAAGTAGAATTTTAAGCATATAATCATAGTGATTCTTATTACTGATTCTTGTCATCGACAAGTTACAATATCATTTTCAAAATTTGAAATTTAAGAGTTGAAAATCATTCTATTCTTTCTTGTTACCAACAAAAAACATGTGGTTATCCATGTCAAATGTACACAAATTTTGTTGTCCTTTTATTTGACTTAATATAATAATAACTGCAAGGTTTTATTAATGAAAAGAAAAGCAGAGACCCAACATCTTCTAGCATTGTGGTTTTCCATTGATTCTTTATTAATGGGCCACCCTTTCTTTATAGCTTTGTTAATGATCGAACTTAATGATATGAAATGAGAGTCATTCGATGAGTAAATCAGAACAAAGAGAGTGATAGAAACTTGAAATAAGAGTTCTTTTAGTCTATTGAGAATGCTTCTTCATTTCAATTATCTTCATTCAAGAAACTATTATTTAAAATTATTCAAGGGATAATATTTTATTGGGTGGTACTTATGTCCCAAAGAAGAGAAAATTTACTTTAACTAAATATTACCATAGAACATGTAATCACCTTTATTATTTGATTGAGTTTTTTTTTATTCATAAGGAACATTAAGCAAATTTTGTAACATGAGGGGAGGACTTTCTAATTCCACAGAACACCTACAATATCAAAATTTTATTTTTTATTGCGGTGCTTGGGTCAAGATCAATGAACTTTTACCTTTCAAATATTAGAGGTGTATCAAAATTGAAAATTGAAACATCCAATATCAATTTCCGACTATGGAGGGTCATTATCCGTCATTTCCATCACCCTAAATTAACAACTTGTATCCACTTTAAAATAAGTAAATAATATATTTAATTGGAGGAATAGAAATGGAATGTAAGATTCACTATCTTGTTGTAGAATGGAGAGTCATCCTTATGTAATAGAGTATAATTCTGTGTATTCAATTCTAATCTTTTTATTAACCTATTGATGGTATATATTATTTAAGTTAAATGTCATACTCATGTTAGCAAAGATAGATATACCTCTACTTAAAGTAATAAATGGACATGGAATAACTTTTCCGATATACCATATCCACTTAATGTTGATATTGGTATTCAGGCAGGCTATATTTAGGCACGTAGAATTATTAAATTAGTTACAGTTATACAATTTCCATCAACTCACCCACTTCAATGATAGAGGTGCAAGTAGTTATTTCTGTAGTTGCAAAAGCATGTCCTACGCTATGGTAGAAGAGAAAGTAGTGGAAATGATAGTAAATCAATTTATGAAGGTATATTTTTTTATGTACAAGTTACATTATGTGAAGTATAAGTTTTTAAACTTTCATTTAGCTAATAAAGCATAAGAAGTTGGAAGCACACTTTGATTTTCGTCATGTCTTAACACCAAAAGAAGGCAATGTATTATTTGAATGTTTCAAGAGTCACATCTTTATGATTCAATTGTTATAGCTAGTTGTTTCTATAGAAGTATTTGTTTTCGTTCTAGTAATATTTTTGAATATATTGTATGACCTAACATATTTCTTTTGGTACGTTGTTGTTCGCTTATGATTCTAGGTTCATGGAGCACAATGTTTTTATTTGTTAGAATTTGTGTTGGAAGTATTTTTCAATTTCATTTACATTATTTTTTTCATATATTTGTTATATGAGATCAATAAAAAGTCATTACATTATATGAACCCTAGGATATAAACAAAAATATGTCTCAACTACTCTACCATTCAGAGGAAAAAATGTAGATGACTCTAATCGTACATGTAGAACTCATTTAGATAATTAGAGGTAATCATAAATTATACGACTTATGCCCGAAAGTCTAAATTGCAGAACAACAAAAGCTAATGTAAGCATACTATATATTAAAATTTTGTCAAAGAGGTGTTGTAGTACTATGATGACCTTGGACACAATGGTATTTCGTGACAGCTATAAGTCAATATCCTAGTAATAGTTCAACCACGACAAAATAAAAAGTGAAGAGAATAACTAACAATCCTTCAGAACATTTTCCAAATTTGCTATATGTATGTGATTCTGTGATAGTTACGACAATTTTCTAGTAGTAGTTCAACCACAACAGAATTAAAAGAGATGATAATAAATAAGAATCTCTCACAAATTTGTATACATTCACTACGATACATGTGCCTTGGGTGTTAAATGAGCGGAATGGGCTGAAATAGAAGTCAGGTTGGGTCTTGACCCATCCAAGTTTACTTTTAGTTCAAATGGGTAGGGCTCAATTGGACTAAAAAAGGGACTTAGTCTTGACTCTCCCAATTTGAATCGATTAATCTCAATAATTTAACATAATGATATTTGACATTTATAATCACAATTTGAATTTCAATTGAAGAACTCGTTTTAAAAAATGTTACAAATGGAAAGATAAATCTTAAATGATGTTCAATTGATATTAATTCATACCTTAAATATAAGAACATATCTTAATAAAAAAGTTTGGAAATGGGTTGAAATCGGAGATTTAATTAGGATCAATTGAATATTTTCTTCAAATGTGTTAGACTCGAATGAGTTTAAATTAAACCCAATTAAAACTATCTTGAGCCCAACTCTTAAAATTCATTACAAGTTGGAAGGATTACCTATGTTTGGATTTATTTTTTGCACCCCTATATGTGTCAACTTCACAAAGAGCCTAGGATTACTTGGTGTTAATAAAATGGTAAAACTAATCAACCCGAGTCACATTATCACAAGTAACGATAAAGGTGTATATTATATTAGTTGAAGCAGAATTCCGATCATCAATTTCTTGCGATTATCTATTCATTAGATAGATAGATGAGGATTCAAAACAACTTTTATTTGATGAGGCAATATAGAGAGTAATCTTCTTAGAAGAAGAAAAAAACAAGAGAAGTTCTAATAATTGATGATAAGCAAATTTATCATCAGAACTTAAACTTTAATCCAATGACAAATTTTACACTAGTAAATCAAATATATATAGTTGAGTGTTAAAAATACTTTAGGAGATACTAGCCAATGAAGAAAATTTCAACTATGAAGTACATAAGATAACTGAAACCAACTTTAGCAACAATAGAAAGTGAAATGAGAAACAAATTTGAAAAAATACAAAAAGGAGGAAAGAAGGAATCTCTCGTTGAATTGTTTGTTGAAACAAACAAATTGAAGGAAGGAAGGAAGGGAAGAACGAATGAATTGTTTGTTGAAAATAATTAGGTACCAGATCATATAAAATGCAAAATCAAAGGAATAGTCATGATTTGCAAAACTACTTTAAAAATGCCTTTGGTGAATAACTTTATACTTAGGTAACAAATAAACTAATTGAACTTCACAAAGCATGCCTAATAAGGAACAACTAACATAGATTAAGTCAAGGTGTTGTCTTGATTAGAGAACACTTGAAGGATTATGGATGCCTTTTCAAAAGTTTCTTATAACTTGTTTTTTTCTTTGGAATTTGTTTAATGCAAAAAAATTGATCAACATAAACGAAAAATGAGAAAGGAAACAAAAATTAAGTGTACATCTATAAGATACTCTATCTTAAATTTGTTTGTCTCCAAAAAAAAAAGTTGAACAAAAATTACGTGGATCCAAAAGTATACAATTGAGAAAATTGAGATTCAAATAATAATTCAATATTATTAGAATAAAATAACATAACAAAAAAAAGAGAACGGTTCAAAACATGATGAGTGCTTTATGGCTCTTGGAGTGCTTACTACACTACTTTACAGAGTTGAAGTTTTAACCTTAACAAATAATATAAACATTTCTATAAGTCGTATTCTATTAAGAAAATCGAGGTGGTAATGGGGGATTTTTGATTTAACATTTATTGTGTATCATTTGTGCTATTTTAATTTTCCTGGATTTTCACTTCTATACCCAATTAGATGATACATGAATATAAAATATAAGAATAGCGCACATCTTGAAGTAAGAAATTACCTTGGTTTAACGTTTATATAGAGGGAATTCAATGTTATGTTAATTATGGATGACATATAATAAATTGTTTTGAACATGTTCTTAAGGTCTCAACCATAAGACATTGACTTACACAATGTTGTTATTATAGTTGAGAAGGATCATATTTACTAAGTAAATATGTGTCTTATTTACTGGGTATTTTGTTTAGAAATATAAAGAGTAGAAACACGAGAATACCCAAAAAGGAATCGACCAAGTGTTACTTTAATTTATTGTACTGCTGCAACCTCTTTTTATACAAGTGAGTTACAACAACTAAGTGCAGAAATATAGGAACCAATATAACTGATAGTTTAACAACTGCTAAACATTTAAGTTAAAATATCCTACTAAGTTACCTACTGCAAATCAAACTTACGAATCAGAACTACACCTATGAAATAGAAACATGCTTCCAACAAGCTCCTATAAACTAAGATAAATCAAGCAAAGTCATGTATTTTAACAATCTCGCAAACTGTACGTTAACTATGGAAGTAATTCTCAAGAATCTAAAATGATAGTAAACGTTTAGTAACATCCAATGCATACCTTAGTACACCAAATCATTCAAATAAATAAATAAGTGTCGCACCATCTGATTTAACATTTTCTAATAATCCTTTAGCGGGTCAGAATTTTTACAAAATATTATAAGCATTAGGAATTCATATTAATAATAGCACACATATATTGATCACAAATGCAACTCAGTACTAGTAATGTTGTACGTTGTAAATGTCAATCTTTTCGAATAAATGTGAAATAAAAATACAATGAGCAAAGAATAACATCAAAGAAGATTTCACAAAAGACAAGAAATTACAAACATTATATAATAGTGGAACTGTAGTGCTTACAGGTGAGAACATTAGAAAAACCAAATAAGTAATTGGAAAGAAACTCATAGAGATAGGACATGTAAGAAAAGCGTCCCAACTCTTTCTGAAGATGCTAGAACTAAAAAAATAAAATACTTAAACAGAAAATCGTTAAAAATTAGATCCAAATATACAACTAATAGACAATACACTATGGAACTATCCCTTAAAGTCATTTAAATTCTTGGTTAAACACATGCAAAACTAATATATAAAATCTATTATGAGGAACCCTATGAAGAAGATTGAATTCGACAGTTAAAATAAACAAAGTTAATCGTGTAATTACAAGACATCGGTTTCAAAGTATCTACATTTGGTAAACTTGTTCGCTATATAATAAAATTATAAAATACTTTCGTACACTCACCTACAACTGTATTCATGCAGCCTATCATTGGCTTACATTTGGCAAAAAGAAGTCTGCAGCAAGTGTCTATTCATGATCCATAAAATAAAACTATATAAAAGTACCATTCAAACAACATGTTGTACAATTAGATATTGCATTGTTATTCCTTTTTCTTGTTGGCATATATATTAGAAAAAAGTTCATCAAATGGATGACCTCTTCTTTTGAAATTTCTTGTCTATTTCATAGCATCATCTTAAAAAATCTTATTGTTATTGTTGAAAAAAACTGAAACTTATGATATGTCTTGTTTTCTTTGTTAAAAGTCAAAGTTTAATGTATCTATTTGTTGATAAATTCTAAAACTTTCATTGAGAGTATAATTTGTATAATTTTTAAATTTTTTTTTAATCTTGTATCCTTTTTACTTTTATCCTTTTGTTGTAAATAGAGAAAAAATGCAAGTTATTATTGCAGTGTTTCAATGAAATATATTTATTAGTTGTTCTTTTAATTAACATATTAGGTTCATCTTTATTGATATAATAATTTACAAACTGATAGTAAATTAAAGTTGTCATCACGATTAACATTTTGAAGTTTTGTTTTTTATTTTATAGCATAGAAGAATTTACTAGTATATAGTAGGAAATCATAAACAAGAGGTACGTGAAATTATAGTTTTCTCTTTTATCCATAATTACTCTTCGCAAAATAAATAAAAACATTAAATATGAACTAAATACTTAGTAAATGTGGATGGGCAAGGTTAGGTAGTTACCCCTTATAATTTCTCTATATAATAAAAAAATTTGGATCAATTTTCATGATCACAAACGTCGAACTTTAATTCTCTATTAAGTAAACTTTTTATCATCCCTTTATATCTTCCATAAGATATCTTACTCTTTTGATCATTTGTCCCACTCAACTCTCAAAGCAATATATATATATATATTCTGTATATTTTTAGAAATCTCCATGACTAAGTTAGGATAAACAACATTATTAGATCTATTAATATTACAACTTCTTATTACCGCGCTAACATCTCAATCATCGTCACCCCCCCCCCCCTCCTCCTCTCCATTTTAATATTTTCAGAAATCTCCATGCCTAAGTTAGGATAAACAGCATAGTCATCTATTAATATTACAATTTCTTATTACCGCACTAACATCTAAATCATCGCCCCCCCGTCCATTTTAGATTTTATATATAGGGTCTGGCATTTATCATAATAGGGATTTTCCTTCAAGGTCTCATTTCAACAAAATTAGTAAGAGATAACCACTCTTGTCTCAAAATTTTATGTGTCTTTACAATTTTGATTTTTTTTTAATTGAAAGTTAAAATAATCCGTCGGTAATGATTATTCACCAATTATTTCTACAGGAGCTCAAAGATGATACAAGTATGATCATAAATGAAGATGAATTAGGCATGGAGATTTGTCAAAATAATGATTGTTATTCTATTAATGCACATTCAACGGTTGATTATAAAAAAAATTCTCTATAGTGTGTGTGTCACAAAAAACTACAACAGCACAAGAATCCATTTCTTTGCAATAACAACATGAGATAGGGTCTAACATTTATCATAATAGAGAATTTCCCTCACGGGCTCATTTGATACAAATTAGAAATAGTTAACCACTCTCTAAAATTTTATGTGTTTTAACACTTTTGATTTTTGTTCTTTTTATTTGATAGTTGAAAAAGTCCTTCGGTAACAATTATCTATCAATTATTGCTAGTGAAACTTAAAGATGATACATCAACATGACTCATGTACGATCATAAGTGTATATGAATTTTTTATCCAAAAAACATGGATTAAAAACAATAACATGTTCATGTTATTGACATTTATTATTTGAAAGATTCAATTAGTATTTTTTATAATTTTATAAATTATATTTGATAGTTTAATTTTTATCTGAATTTCAATACTTTATAAAGATGTCAAATAGTAGTGTTATTTTATTACACCAAATGACACTTTTATACTTATGTAACTTTGATAGAGAAATGTGTGTCAAATATATTATAAGATTCGAATTAATGAAATCTTGTTATTTTCAATGCTTCTGGGAGTAACACTATATATAACTTAATCTCTATGTAATTCATATTTATAACGTTTTTATAATTATTCATTAAAAGCTTTGCATAATTAATGCAACTACAGAATAATGATCAACTATTGCTAACTTGTTTTTTACATATGTACATGAATGTTAATTGCTGAACGTCAAAATTTAGTCTATTANTATATATATAAATTTTGAAAAAAAAAACTAAGTAAATTATATATATAAATTTTGAATGCCTGTAACGAAGGAGAAATGGCTATCACGGGATTAATTAAATTAGAACAAAAAAAAAAAAATAGGTTAGTGGCTACAAAAATTAAGAGAAGGATAGAAGTATTAAATTTGGTCCTTTGAGCCGATTTTCTGCTACTAGACCTCTTGGACAAAACAAATTTTTTAAAACTTTTGGGCCTATTTCTCCTTCCAAGTCTCTGTATACACTCACGTATACTAGCTTATACAAACAATATTTTGTTCCGTATTTTAACATATTACTATTAATATTTTATCAGCTCCGACCTGTATTATACCATCTATGTCCTGGCATTTGTCAGAAACCCATAAATCATATTTCAAGGTGTATAACAGTGTATACAACAGGTATATCGCATGTTTTCAGGCTTTTAGGAGTCTGAAAAATCCAAATTTCGGTCATGTATTCATGGTCTTTCCCCCTGTGTGTTAATTCCGTGGACTTGTCTAACTTGATGAAATGTTGTTAGGCCTCTATGGCCTAGCGAGAAATGAAAAGGGTTAGAAGGAGTCCAAGGGACTCGAGAAAATTTCACGTAAACACAAAACAAAGAAAAGAGTTAACATATAATCCAATAAAGATTAAGGCAAGATGAATGAACTAGTAAGGTGCAAATTAATGAATAACCTAAGAGAAAAATAAAGGCACATGCATAACTAAAATATTAAAAAGCAAAATTTCGGAGAGCATAACCATCACTAAAACATCATGCTAATTAATGGTGCCTACACAAAATGGTTGAGAGAGAGTAGTAAACATAACGACACCTATTATAATGATCTTTGAATAACTACTGGAATACATAAACAATAGGTAAAGGAAGAATTAGTTGTCCTATTTTGCATGCTTCAAGAATTCCTAAAGGGACAAGTTAGAATCAAACATAGCTACTTTAAGAGAGAACATACAATGACAAATATAGACCAATGGTAGACATCAATAGGCAAAAATTAATGCTAAGATAGTATCCCTTGAGAGATAATACTATCAAACAGTGACACCAAATCATGACAAAAATAAAGCCAAATGATTTGATTACGTTTCAATTCCAGTGAACAATAAAAAATGACACGTACATTTTCTATTTTTTATAACACTTGAAAGGCGAAAAGGATGAACCAAGGCGTCGATGAATAAGAATAAGAAAAAAAAACATTGCGTAATCTTGAAAGGAGAGAACTAAACTTTTTGGAAATAGACTCGGTGAAATCAAACAGGCGAGATAACATAAAGGAAACAACAACAATGATGTCCAATGTTATAAATAGTGGAAAATACAACACATAGCTCATTATGTCGACATCTCAATTTATCCTTTCAACTTGAGATGAAATGGATGAAACATATAACATTGGGCACCAAACAATAATACAAGTTTTGCTAAACAAGGGCCAAACTAAGATTTATATGATCATTTTGAAAGTTGGTATCAACCATATTAAAAAAAATCAAGACAACAAGACCAACGATGGTTTTGAATCCAACATCCCAAATATTCATACAGGCGCCTCTAAATCATGCTCATATGTGAAAGACAAACCTCTCGGAGCATATAAAATGACCACAATTTTAAAGAAACACGAACAGAGGGATAAATAATAAGAAATGCATTAGACTTTCATGGAAAACAGAACATGTTGTCTAACTAAGAAAATGAGACGAAAAGTATAACATCAAACTTTGAACTATAACAAAGAAAAATCACTGACCACCATGGACCTTCAAACTGATTCTATCCTTTATTAGCTGTTAAAAATGAATCAAAAATATTAACATAAGAAGCTCACACAATCTAGAGTCAAACGAGTAACATATTCGGAATTTAATAGGCTTGAAAAGCAATAGGCATTAACTTTTGAAGTGCAGGAAAACAGGGACAGCAACGAGCAGAGATGGATAGTAATGATCTCCACCAAACAAACAACGACACGGACAGAATCCAAGAAAGGTTTCAAACCAAACACATTAACAATAAAAGCACTTCCTTTCTTTTCCTTGAAGTGTATTTAGTGCGTACTAAAGTATTTTTTTCTCAAACCTTCTTTCTGCCTTGGTAAAAAAAATTTCAGACTACAATTCTCCAATTCAAAAAAAAACCTCCCCCTGATTGAAGAAGAACAGACTATGTATACAGAAAAATTAGGGTTCAGTTTTTTTTTTTT
>NC_028641.1:15433592-15436805 GCF_001406875.1 Solanum pennellii | reverse complement strand
GGGGGGGGGGGGGGGCAGAAGGGGTGAAAAAATAATAAGAAAAGGATCCAAAATCAAAACCCAAACTTCAAAAATTTCACCATTTCAGTCAAGATACATTTTTCTGAAGGTTCAAACCATTCCGAAACGGGAAAGGAGGAACAGACAACTGGGATTTGATCCCAATGTCCTTGAGGACTACGTCGAGCAATGTCACGCTACCAAGGATGATTTGCTGCTGTCACTTTTGTTGTTGCGATGGTACGAGCTGAGGGAGACGTTGAGGAAGGAGATAAAACTGACGTAGAGTGATGATACGCGCCTTGTTGAGATCTTAACGTTTTGAGATAACTCTCTCTCTCACGTTAGGCATCGTCTCACCGTCCCATGCAATGTCATTTGATCTACTGCACGCTGTGTACTTGTTGTAGTTGTTCATGTTCTGGGTTTCTTTGTGGACTCTGAATTAGGCTGGATCGGGGCTATTTGGTAAAGACGAAATTGGTAGGCTGAATTGGAGTAGCAAAGGGGATGGGTTGTTGCTAACATTTGAATTCAAATTTGGCCTTTTTGGAATTGGGTTTCAAAAAGGAAAGGGCTGTTGTTTTGATGTTAATGTTGGGCTGGGCATAGGTATTTAGAATTGGCGAAATAAAACTTACATAGAAAACTCGATCAACGAATAAGCCTTATGAATCAATATAGTTAACCAACGAGCTTCTCAATCTTAACAAAATAAAATATTTGACTTCGAATATGAACTAAATAATTCAAGATATAAAGTATGATATAACTAAATTAATTAATCAAACACTTACTAAAACAAAACATTTTTGAGATAATTTTTGAATATTTAAAAAATAAACCAATTGCATGAAGACACACACACACACACAAACACACACACACACACACAAAATTAATTAATCAAATACTTACTAAAACAAAACATTTTGTGTGTGTTTGTATGTATATCTCTTAAAGCGACTAAATCTACTCAAAAATACTTCAAAAATATTTTTAATTTTATTAAAGCTAGATGATTAATTTATATATTGAAGGTCCTAAATTGGGTGTCAACAAAATTTACTATGAAATTCAATATTAAATCAATCATGTGAGCTTATATATTAAGATTTCAAATTATTTTAAAGGAGAAGGGACTAAAATGACGTTAAACTATGAGATTCGATACAATATTACCCTCCATCAATCTAATGAGTGTGATCCGTTAGATATAAGAGTATTTTTTAGCCAAAATGTGGATGTTAGGGGTATTTTAGGTTGATAGGTGGATGAAGGCTAAATTTGTACCCCTTAAAATACTTGATATCATATTAGTCCCTTATCCATAAATTAAAAATCATTTCTGTCATGCCCCAAGCTACCCACGAGAGGCGGACACGGAACCTAGGACCACAAGTGATCCCAAGCTAGGCCTGCTGGCATGATCATGATCATACTAAAGATAATAAAATATTGCTGAATCTAAATCATAACTTATAAAAAAAATATGGGGAATACCCATATGCCAAAACTAATATAATATGAAGACTGATGAGTTTAATACAATGAATTACTAACTCAACATTAAGCTGAAACTAACTATGTCTGAAATAAGCCTCTAAACTGAACTAGAGATACTAGGACAAGCCCCCAGCTAAATCTAGCAAAAACTGAAACTAAATGACTAAAAGAAAACTGAAATGAACTCATGACTATTGTCCTCGGAGAATGGGGACTCACCACTGAATCTACTTAACCGGAGATCGTAAAATCGATCTATGCGTGATCTGGATTCTGAGGACCTGAACCTACATTACGAGAAGATGTAGCGCACGTATGCGTTAGTACTGTAAATGTAATGAGTATGTAGATAGAGTAAAGCTGAAATAACATATAACTCAACAAGCATAAAAACAAGTGTAATAATCTGACATGATAAACTAAATTCTGAGCTAACTGGATGCAATCACCAATTTATAACATGCTGAGATTGAATACAGAATATACTAATACATGGTCAATGCACAGAGTCTGACTGATATGTGGGAGCTACTAATAACCGATAATAAAAACTCATGAGCTAAATGTGGAGTCTGACGTATACGCCCTATCGAGATGACCTAATATACCCTGCCAAAGGTATAAAGGCATGCTGGCGTAATCACTAAATTGACTGCCCACAGAGCGGACTTACAACCTACATGGCTAGGTGTTCTGGGACTAATTGGGTATGAACACTAGTCCAACTCGATATTATGGTACTCCCAATTAATTCTATAAATTAACTAATTATGTCTAATTTTCTGTAAATACTTGATAGCTAGAAACTAAACATACAACTGAGAATACAACAATTAATCTGGTAATTATGCATTTATAACTGAGGCATGTATATCTGAAATTTCTGAAATATTTGACCTAGCCAGTGAAATTCAAGAACTAAAGAAATACATAGCTAGGGTTCTAAAATTCATGCAATAAACTAAATAATAACACGATAATCTGATTTGAAACATATAACTGATAAGTTTATGCAGTTCTCTTGAAGTTCTAGAAACCCTAGATCTAATCATGATATGGGAATCAAGAATCTGACTGAAAACTAGGGACCCAATGGGTGAAAGGAACCCACTAGTAAAATATCACATGCCTGGTCATTAAATCCACGGAAAAAATATTTAAGTTTCAGGGCTAGAACTGCTAGAGCTTGTTGCGCTCTTGAACTAGGGTTCTTGAGCTTTATCTCCTCTTTTGCGTCTAATTTTCTATGTTTTGATTTAATGATTTGACTTAGCTATGTTTTAATTATGTTTCTAGGCTTAAACTGACTAAAATATGATGATTTAGGGTCAAAAAGACGTAACTTAAGATTTTAACGAAGTGGGAAAGGTCAAAAAGACCCCTGAGAAAGTTCCTGTCGGACCAAACGACGGCCAGGACTAATGGTCCATCATCTGACCGATGCCCTGTCATTAGGTCCGTCGACTGGTGATACGCTCAAACTTACTTCTCAAATAAGAAGTAAAGCGGTCGTGTCAAGTAAATAACCCAACTAGTGAGGTTGGGATCGTTCCCACGAGGAAAATAGTCTAGACTTAACTTCAACTTGTTATTACTATTGTTTGGTCAATGACTTCCTTGGAAACTAAAAACATAAGAAGGGGGGTTTCTATTTCTAAATGAGTGAAATAAATAACGAACTTGAAAGAGACACTTAACAGCTTTGAC
>NC_028641.1:15418378-15432142 GCF_001406875.1 Solanum pennellii | reverse complement strand
ACCGTCACAGGCACGACGGACCGTCATAAGCTCCGTAGGTGGTCTCTTCTGCATTTTTTCGCTCAAAATCTCCGCATTCATCTTTGGACAGATTTCCTGCAAAACAAAGAGAAACTTATATAAAACTTAGCACAAAAAGGCTTTTGGACACACTAAACTTAAGGAAAAAGTATTAATAATACCGTGAAACCACGGTATATTAAAACCCTCAACTTAAATTCGTTGTTTGTCCTCAAGCAACGCACTATGACTCAATACGAAATCTTTGTACAATAGTATCCATGTTTTATCCTTTGCAATCATTTGGCTATCAATCCCGATTAATCTCATCAAATCTATGCATGCTATCACTATTAGGCTTGAATTTTGTGGGATCAGAACATGACACAGACTCACCATGCATTAACACCTATCCTCTTCAATTTCTCACCGAGGTGCTAACAATTCCGGTATTGCAACTAGTGTCCTCACTTTAAAACAAAATCCTCATTTTTCACACAATGATTTCAGTTTGAGTATAAGGATTACTTTTCAACACTCGCTCTCAGAACAAAGTCACACTCATTCATACCTATTGCCATAAGCTTGCCCTTATTTTCACTGCCTTAAGTTCGCTATACAACCCTTAGGATCACGATAGGACTTTTTTAGCTTGTAACATAGGCTCAGGGTCAGGTAGGGTATATTTAGGTATACTTTAGTGACTTTTTGCCCTCTTTGACATATCGGCTAAACCTTCCACTTTGTATCGTTTTATCTTGCCAAGTTTCTCATATTCTTTCACCTTGCTATTTTCTCTTCTTTCTTCATTTGTGTAAGTGACTCTCTTCTTTTCTTGCTTGTATTTCTTGTATATTTTTCTTTTTCTTTACTTTCCTTTCAACTAATTCTTGAGTCACTTTACTTTTGTTCTTTCTCTCTCTTTGTTCTTTCAACCCCACTTTCCAGAGCATTCCTCATAATAGCCACCCTCAACTCATGGCTTTGCCATGAGTCAAGGTACACAATACCCAAAGTTGGGTCAGGGCCATAACGAAGGTTGTTTACTGCATTAGCCACCCTCAACTTATGCTTTTGGCATAAGCTGAGGTGCACATGTCCAAGGAGGGACCAGGGCCAACACATCGTTCCCAGAAATGATCAGTTGGGGTAAAAAAGAAAGGTCTAATTTAAGCTCAGATTATTTAGATCAAAGAAGGATAAATTTCATTTGGTTTCTTTCATTTAGGCTAGAAATGGGCTTTATTGAATAAGGGCCTATGATCCTTTCCTAATTGTCTATTACAGCTTACTTTCAGCAGGACTAACCAGGCAAGTTCTAGCTCAGTACCAATAGTGGACTTATTCGAATTTTCCTCACACTCACTTGACATCTCATCACAATACCAGATTATCAGACACCTAGTTCGAATCTAAGACTTAGGGTAATGCAATGGTGTAACTCTATGTCATGCTTAGAGCCACATAATTATCAGTTACTATGCCTAGTCATGCATCATTTTCCAGTTTATCAGTATATCATTTTAGCCATCATGCTCCAGAATTAAACTATGTACGAAAGATATAAACATGCCGGTTCAACAGAAAAAGTAATCAGTCTTATGGGGAAAAAGAACACAGGCAAGAAAACCGCAAAATAGGATAGTGAATTGGGCTACTCAGACTTTACCCTATCACTCACTTTCCATTTACCCCACCCGCAACAAAAAGACATGCAATTGTCCCCATTGCATAAAAATTGAAATACTAGAGTGGTAGGTGAAGCAAACCTGTGGCGCAAAGCGCCGTCGATCAACAAGCTGGTGGGTCCGGTTCCCCGGAACCCACGTCCTCTGCAATCTGGACACCCTCAGTGGTGTCCTCAGCAACAATTGCACCATCAGTAGTGCCTCCTGCTATATCTACAGTGCGGGAGCTAGACGCCCCAGCAGCTAACTCTCGAACTCTCTTTTGGCGCGCCTCCTCCTCAGTAAGCGAGGCTCTCCTCGCAGCCTCCATCTCATGGCGCTCCTTCTTCATTGGTGGCTGACCCAGAAGGTGTGCCGGTTAGTGTGCGCTCCTCATCAGACTGGGAGGTAGTGACTACGCCGGACGCCACCTTTTTGCGTATGACTCTCGGAGCACGTGCGGCACGGGAAGGTGTGGAAGTGCCTGGGGGCACATACTCAGGGTCACGCTCATCATCAGAGCCGATGACCATGCGGGCAGACGGGGCGACAGACTTTGATCGCCCGCGTGCGTAGATTCGGTCTTGCTTGGGTGCCATAGTAGATAGTACCTGTAAAGGATCAATATTAGTACGAGTAGTGGCAAACAAGACAAGTAAAACCATACGAAATAAAACATTGAAAATAGTATGTCATTGCTATAGAAACAGTGACACACGACGGGCCTTCATGACTATGACGGACCGTCATGAGGTCCGTCGTGTTTTACTTAGACTATGTATTATAGAGAACCCTGAAGGAGAGTCTCTGACTAGCATGATGGTATGTGCAGGACGGACTGTCATAGGTACGACGGTCCGTTGTGGGTGTCAGTCAGAGGACACTTAAAAAAATTTGGAGACCCCTAGGAGAGGGGTCTCTGACCATTGAAACGGTCATGCAGGACGGACCGTCACAGGTAAGACGGTCCGTCATAAGTGTCCGTCAGAGGACACTTAGAAAAATAGAGAGAGACCCTTAGGAAAGGGGTCTCTGACAACCAGAACGGTTGTGCAGGACGGACCGTCGACAAGATGACGGTCCGTCGCGTGTGCCCTAGTTTGAAAATAACAGAAAGACGTACCTGGCACGACGGATGCTACCATTAATAAAAAGAAAAAGAAAGAAAGAAAAAAAAAACTATAAGTATTGGGTTGCCTCCCAACAAGCGCCTGATTCAACGTCGCGGCACGACTGAGGATACTTGATTACTCAGACTTCATCAAGATGGTATGCCTCTTCCTCTCCGTGTATTTGGCATACAAGGAGGGTGGTTCTGCATAAATCAAAAACAATAAAACAAAATAAAATCAAGAAAATATCAACTAAACTATAGTAATAAGTTCAAGTTAATCTTAAAGCTACTCNTAAATCTATGTTAATAATTCTTTTCCGATTATCTACCTCCTTGGTCCGGCAAGTAGCATTAAGGTGAGTTCTAACGTTGGACATCCATTAAAAAGACTTCTAAGCGAAAGAATTATTAATACATGCAAGACACTATTCTAGAATTGTTATTTTAGTTAGGTTTTATCTCATTATTTGCCTATGGTTCCCACAACCCTAGTTATGGAGTTTAGTTACTCATAGCCAAAATTACATTATTCAAATATATGATATAAGAATTCATGTACTTACCTCAATGAGAAAGAGTAAAATCCGAAACGCTTGATTAATCAATAAAAATCACCAACAATCACTGATAAAAGTCTAAAGATAACCTAATAATACAAAGCATAACCATGGTCCAGAGTCTAACCTAATAATCAATGGTCCAGACTCCGACACCTAAAGCGAGGTTTTTCGAACTATTTATAGAAAATAAAAACCTAATTATACAAGGACTCTATTTGCTTGAAATCTGTCAAAACGCGGCTGGGTCGACGGACCTCGCGACGGATCGTCGTGGTCACGACGGGCCGTCATGGATTCCGTCGTCCCATACTCGTGCAATTTTTTCTGCTGCTTTCTTCATTACCCTCGATGGCAAGTATGACGGACCGTCGTAGGCACAACGGTCCGTCGAGGGTCTCCGTTCCAAAACACTTAAACTCTTGGAATATGGGTACTGGGATTACTTCTCTGAACTTCATGACAAACCTGCAGGACGGACCGTCATAGACACGACGGACCGTCACAAGCTTCATAACCCCCCACTTGGTCAGACTTCCCCATCTTCCTTCAGCAGCTTCACTACGCTGCCACCTACGGACCGTCACAGGCACGACGGACCGTCATAAGCTCTGTAGGTGGTCTCTTCTGCATTTCTTCGCTCAAAATCTCCGCATTCATCTTTGGACAGATTTCCTGCAAAACAAAGAGAAACTTATATAAAACTTAGCACAAAAAGGCTTTTGGACACACTAAACTTAAGGAAAAAGTATTAATAATACCGTGAAACCACGGTATATCAACTGGGCTTGTTCGTCAGGCCTTTACTAAAATGTGCAGAACCTTTTACTTGGAGTTCTGACTTTAGCAAGGTCGGCAGCTATGGAACGATAATTCAATTATCTATCAGTGTGTAGGTCATCGGTAACAAAATGCATTTTGTGCGAAGAGTTATGACCATATGAAGTTGACACAACTGCATTTCCCTTTAACTGGTTGCAAAATTTCCACTTACGGACCGTGGTGGTAATCCGTAGCTCTTCGGAGAGAGTGGGTGAATGGGGGTATCAATCGACGGTCATAATCTACGGAACTTCGTATGACCTACGGATGTATGTCCGTCCGTTGTCCAAGACTTAAACAATTTTTTTGGGCTGAAATTTTTGGACTTTCTAATCCCATCGACGGTTCTGGAGTACGGACCGTGGGTCAGGAGGCTATGGTCCGTTGATGCCACCGTTGGTTGCACCGACATATATTTTTTCTGTAAAGATTGTTTTTGCTCTGTTTTGACTACGTGGTTTTTTAATTTCGCTAGAAATTCCTAATAGCACTCCTCTACTTACATCTCAAAATTATCCTTTGTACACATATAATTGTATATGTTAAGACTACATATACTAATCAATAAATTAAAATGTTAACAAATTTAATTTAATGATTAATTTCCTTTTAGGAGTGTTTAAATTATTCATGTATTGGATTCATAAATCCACTTGTAAGGTTTGACAAGATGAAAACTTATACGCTTCTCATAATAATCAATCTTATATCGAAACACAAACTCCATTAACTAACTTATTATATCGTCAATTTTAATTATTATCATCCAATTTACAAGACATACTTACCAATCTTAGAATCTCATCATTAAAAAAACCAAAATAATAAACTAAAACATACATATCATAATAGTTATATTAGGATTAAGAATATAAGTACATGTCATTGCTTAATAGTTATATTAGGATTAAGAATATAAGTACATGTCATAACATGGAGAATATACTTTTGACAGTCAGTCTAAAGCAACTATATTTAGTCTGTCCTATTCAATACATACAAAATGCACTAGCACAAGAAGTTGGAACTATCTATTCCCTTAATCAAGACTCACTACCTACAATCTTGTGCTAGTATCATACTGATGGCATGTCCAATTCACATCTTATATTGTGAACAAAAAACATAATACTTATAATAATTAATAATCTAATCCTTTTGTATAAGCTAAAACTCAATATACTAAATCATATACTATATAAGTAAACAAACACAATTAACGAATATATGATCTATTATAATTACACAAATAACTATTCTATCATAAATATTATATCTAAACACATGGTTAATTTTATATATCCAAACAAATAGAAAGTAAGACAATTTGAGAAAACTATATTAGCTCAACCTTTTATTATTGGAAGACCTAGAGGAGTATTTTCCCATGCACAAGGAATAGAAGTATTATGGAGATCCCAAAAGGTTTTCATCATTAAAGTCAATTAAACAGTATGGAAGCCACCAACTTAAAGATTCAGCCTTGATGATTGAGGAATATATTAAATATATGATGAGAGAAGATAAGCTTGGGGTAATCTTCTACAAATGAGTTTGTGCATGATATGAGACCCTTTTTTTAGGTCATGTAAGGTCCTTATTTTCAAGCATTTGGTGTGAGTATATCAACTTCAGCAGACTCACCATTAAAACTTAATTGTAGTTGTTATCCCATAAAACATCAAAATGGACATTGTGTTTTTCATGTTATTGTGTAGATTATATTAGATGAATCGTAGAGAACTACATTGACTAATGCTAATACAGACAAATAGTTTCTAGAATTCAAGTACAAATTAAATTTACATCTACAAAATCAAGGTGTGAAGATGATCGATGATATCGAAAAATTCAAGTGAAAATGCAAAGAATGTTATATCAGAAGAAATATCAAAACTAAGAAAGAATGTACCGACTTTAAGAACTTTTAAGAACGATGCTACAAAATATTATTAAAAATTGTTACTAAGCAACGTGATTTATCACAAGAACCTTCAATATTTGTTAATACAAAAAAATGATGCGAGGAAACTAGATTTGTTTGTTAAACTGTTTCATTGAATGATAAAGATAATTTATGTTCATTTTTTACACAAAGATCTAAAACATGAGGCATATGGCTATTGTTGTTGGTTTAACTTATGTTGTGGAAAACTGCTGGCTAAAAAGAGTAGCTGAGGGTATTATGCAGAAAAATCAAAACAAAGACTTAAATGAATGTACTTTTATTCCTGTGCTAATGCAAAAGCTTTCAGTAGGATGATTAGAAGAGTATAGACCCTATATTTTTACAAAATCAGTTTTGTCTTAAGTTAATACATCTTTATTCAATTTAGAAATTACATTATTTTAGTCAAAAATGCCCCAAATACTTTATACTCTTATTTGCTATAGACATATTATATGTATCACTATATATTACGGAATCCATCAATTTAAAGATTACCCCCTGATGATTAAAGAGTTCCTTAATTAGGTCATGTTAGATCATTGATCCCAGGCGTTTTCTATCAGTATATAAACTTATTTCACACATTAAGCTCCTTTGTAATGAGCAGTACAAGAAATGTTGACAAAGAACATCAAAACTACTACACTATTATACAAACTTCAAAAAAACACTATAATTATAGGGAATGAAAAAACAAGTACAAAAAGGGAATTGCGCAAACTAAATTGGGATCTTCAAGAATACCAATCTCATAATTAAGACTTCCTCTATTACAGTTATATGAAAGAGTAATGTTAAACTAAAGACTGCGATTGAATATATGTTATTTTTGGTCCTAAATTACTGGACCTTTCCACTTAGAGCCAAATTTGAACACTAGACTTGAATATCTAGGTTCCTAACAAAGACCAATTTCATCACCATCGCCCAATATGCTACCCTTGAAAAATTCGATGAACCAAAGCGAATAATCACCATTGAACAACTTCCTTAACAAAACACTTACATCTTCATAATCTTAGAGACATTCTCCGCAATTACATCCTACATGTGAACACACACCTTGCAGCAATTTAAAAAACTTTTGTCCATGTCGAAAGTTCTATAAGGATGTGCTGAAACATCTCGAAGAAATTATCAGCATACTGCAACAATCTTTTCATGGGTAATCTTTTTCTTGATCAGCCATGGATTTCGTAGATCGATTCTTTGGACAGAGCATATGTCCGTTATCTCCACCAGTTCTAGAGTTACTTCATAAGGAGTGTTGTTCATTTGGAAATCTTCTACATCAAATTATTAATGGAAAGAAATCGGAAAAGACTTCAATGAATGTAGCCTTATTCTTGTGATAATGCAAAAACTTTTCGTCAAATGATTGATAGAATTTAGCCCTACATTTTTTTAAAATCAGCTTTATCTTTAACCAATACATCTTAGTTCAATTTAGAAATCACATTCCTCTATCAAATAATTCCCGAATACATTGGCAAAGAACATCAAAACTGTGAAACTATTACACGAAGTTAAAAGAACGATATAATACAGGGAATGAAAACACAAATTCAAATAGGGAATTATGGAGACGAAATTGGGGACTCCAGGAATTCAAATTTTATAATTTAGTCTTCAGCTATTACATTTAGATGAAAGAGTAGTAATAAACCAAATACTATGATGGCATGTTATTGATGGTTCTAACTTCGTAGACGTTTTCAGTAAGAGTCAATCTGAGAAAGCAATTTGAACAATAAACTTGAAGATCTAGGATCATAAAAAAGCCCAATTTCATCACCATCTCCCAATCCGAGACTTCTATTATCCCTTGTTATGGATCTAGTTTTGGGACATTGCAAGGCAAAATGTGAGTTAATGTTGAATTAGGAGACTGGAAAGAGGTTTTATTTTTACTAGCTATAGTGTTTGTTCGCTAAAAGGGAACATGTAATATCTTGTGTTTAAAGTACTAAAAAAAATGAATAATTTTCTACTTATCATTTCATGAAAGGCAAAAAACATTAAATACAACACTGGTGGATTAACCACCCCATATGAAAACAAGGAAGTAACTTCCTTCTACAGCTGAAATAAGAAAGTGAAGGAATAAATCCTAAATACAAAAAATTCTACACAGATATAGGAAAAATAAATAACCAAAAAGTAATAGTAATATACAACACACAACTGCCACGCATAAATAAAAAATAAATAACTTATAAATTAAAGTAATCTACTTTTTAAATTCCTTAAATCTTCCATGTGTAAACCATTGGTAGGCCTAAAAGGGTGCTATGATTACTCAAGCGCTATGTTTGGAAAGTATTATTATTTCCCCTTTTTCTAACAAATTCTTCTTTGTCCCTGAATTTAGTTAGTATCTTCAATTCTCATGAATTATTCAGACCTAGGGTTTCTAGATTTTCAAGATTTACTGTAAATTCGATTATTATAGTTTCCTTGATCTAAATAACATTTTTCTTTATAAATTAGTATAGCTTCTCGCAGAGAACTCAGAACCATACCTTGTGAAAATTTGACCTAGTTGATGATTATACTTTCTAGGATAGTTAGATAGACATTCATGCTTTTTAATTTCGAATGCCATATTCTCAGTATATAAATGTTGCATTCTCAGTTAGCATGTCAGTTGTTTGAGCTATTCAAATTTCGTGCATTCTAGCATTATGACTATTTAGAATTGAGTAGACTTAACACCAAGTTAGACTAGGATTCAACATACGCTCAAATTCCCATAATTACGTCCCCACATAGGTTTACAAGTCCCCTCTATTGGGCATCATTTTAGTGATCATGCCACATCTAGGTCTCTATACCCCTGGAAAGGTATATTGTACCTCTCAATGGGTATATACATCGGACTCCACATTCATGTCACGTGGTTTACATGGTTAATAGTAGCTCAGATAGTTAGACTCTTATTATTTTGACCATGTTTTTAGCATTTACTTCAATATACAGTTCAACATTTTAACTTCATGATTAGCATTTGATTGTTTCATCCTATTTAGTTTTTAGTTATACTTCAGCACATATCTGTATCCTTGTTAAAATTATATTATTTCTCAATTATGCATTGTTTAGCTTATATACTTTGTTCAAATTTTCATATATATATACATATATATATATATATATATCTTTCATGCTTAGTACATTCCTAGTAAAATCGCATACTTTGCAGTACATCGTTTCATGATGTAGGTTCAATCACTCAGCTTCAAGATCACACTTAGATGGATTCTCGATTCAACTTTAGTAGCTTCAATTGTGAGTCCTCATACTTTGAGTACAGTAGACATGCTTTCTATTTAGACTTTACTTTGAGTTTTTATGTTTTGTTATAGATAGTTAGGGCGTGTCCGAGCAACTCAACTCAGTTAGAGGCTTTTCAAACTTATTAGTAGATTCAGTTAGTGTTGTTAAATTTTGTTTGATGAACTCTTGTTATGATTCATATATTCACACTAGTTCAGTTTCTCCCCATTTCAAATGTCTACTATTTTTATCTTCTGTATAATACATGATTTACTAAGTTATTTATTTCATATGCTTGTTATATGTCAGACTTAGGGTTAGATTGGGGTTACTCATGATACTAGGTCTCGTGTTACGCCTAGGGGCGAGCCATGGAGCATGACAATATCATTTATATACAATTTATTATTATAGACTGTTGTGCATCACACCAGTGCTTATACATATGTAAACATTTCAAAGGATCTACTAGCACTTCAGTTTTATACATCAACGCCTACATGCCATGCCTATTTGCAAAAATAAGTACCTAGCATGCGTGTAAACTTATTGATCATTGTGCGGGTTCATGGTTTATTGTGCATTACATTGTGGAACATATGTATTATGTAACTTTGTGATGATTATATTTGATAGTTGTGATTTTTTTTTATGTGTTGAAGTATTGTCTACTTAATTATTCTCTTATGTGTTGCTTATGTCTACTTGAATTCGGCATATGATGCCTACCCGTACATAGTTCCTTGTACTAATACTACCATGTAAAATTCCGATCTTTGTTGAGCATAGATCGTGAATGCACCATAATTAGGATTTTAAGGATCATTTTTCTTCCCCTATGACCCTGTCAATATGCCAAACTCGTAAGATATTCTATCTTTGTTTTAGTTGTTTGACATTCTAGTAGAAATGATTGTAGTTAGAATTGTTGTGCAGTTACTTTTTATTTTGTTTTAAGTTGTGAGAAAATTTTATAATTTAGTTTTTCCAGCATTGCTTATGTATAGAAGTAATTTCTACTAAATTGTTGTTTTAGCAATTGATTTATTATAATTGGTAGGTGGGATTACAATGGTTCTCCCAATGGAGAGTTACTATTGGTGTCATTCACGCCCATTCAGTCATGACTCAGTTTGTATCAAACCCTTCAATTTGTTTATTTCATCGTAGAAGAGTTTGTCTAGTAGAGTCTTCTAGAATGATATAGACATGACCAGAGGTATTGCCCTTGGTCTCTTTAGTCATATTAACAATAGTTTTTTCAAGCTTCAATTCACATTAGAAGGGATAAATATACTGATGGCATAGGTCATCCCTAAGGTGTGTAGGATGGTCGTAATCAGATTAGGCATAAGGTTGATATGCAAGTAGAGGAAGTTCTCATAATAGAAAGGTGGTGCTCAAATTAGCGACAGAGAAAACTTTATTTCTTAATAGTATGGGTACTATTCTCATGTATGATAAAATGGGCATTGTTTTATCTGATCTTACCTCTATCTTTCCGTATGTGCCAACCAAGTTTGTGGTAGAAATATACATGGTCTGGATTTGCTTGATATCATTGTTCATATGTCAACTCGGATAGGTAACTCACATCTTGTCGGTAAAGTTTTCCATTATTGTCCTCTAATGTTTATAGGTTATCCAACTGTGCAAGATCTAGTAATCATAAATATTATTAATTTGACAACATTTTAGATTTGACTTGGTTATCTCCTTATGATGCAATTTGGACTATCAGATGATGGGGTTAGCTATACTTGATCTGAAAGTTGATTATCATACCATTTATCTGAAATCATCTATTTCATTTGATTCAAGAGGTTCATGGGGGGGGGGTGTACTTTCATAGCCCATCTCTGGGATACTGGCAAAAATGTCTCGTCCCTAGGATGAGTTCCAATAGTATGTATGTTTTTAGAGGTCTTCCTTGTTGATTTCCTAACATGCTAGCGGACCATGATATTTAATTTTGCATAGAATTTGAGCCATAGACTTTTCTTATTTCTATCCTCCATTATAGGATGGAATCGGTTAAGCTTAGAGAACTAGAGGCTCAGTTGCATGAATTCCAAATGTAAGGGATTCACCCATTTGAATGATTTCCCGTGGGTTGCTCCAGTAATTTTTGTACTAGGTTTTCTCATGGCGAAACTATTTTATGCAAAGTATTCAAAGTGCAAGTTTTGGATGCCTTTATTAACCTTTCTAGGTCACGTGGTTCAAACAAAGTAGAAATAGTTGATCAATAAAATATCGAGGCAAATAGAAATTAGAGCAGGCCTACATACTACAACAGGTTTGTAAAGGGATTTTCCTCTATTGATTTTCATCTAATAAACTTAACTTAGAATTAAAGAGGTTCAATTCATATGATTGGAAAAAGTGAGTAGAATTTTCAATAACTCAAGGAATTGATTAACTCTACTGTTTTTTTTTCTCCTTGATGGCGGAGAGTGAGAATTTAATTTTCTAATATAAGGCCTCATATTCTAGGTTTATTTTAGTGTTAATTAAGGAATAGACTGTCATATTATATGCCTATAAATAACTGAAGGTTCAGAAGAACTATCTGACTTGTGATTTGGAGTTAGCTAGTTATTTTCATACTTATGATATGGAAGTATAACTTGTATGGAGTTTTCTGTGAAGTGTTCACTGACTATTAGAGTTTGTAACATATCATAGTAATGAAATACATGAATTTGAGAACAACATAAATGGATGAAACTATTAAAGGATTATCTTGTCACTATTCTCTACTATCTAGGTTTGGCTAATATGGTAGCCAATGTGTTGAGAACAAACATAGAGAGTATAGGAAGCCTAGAATGTCTAGTAGCTACCAGAGGTCCATTAGATAGGGATGTGTAAACCTTGGCTAATAGATTAATAAAGATTGTATGTCCACCAAATATAAATTGCAAACCTGTTAGAGGCAAGGTCTACCTTTTTAGACAAAAATTATTCTATATAATAATTATTTTATGTACATCTCAAATAGATTGTTAGATTGAATAGTGTATCCATTTGGAATGTTTTGGGTTAAGTTGAATGAGGAGTGTGGAATAGGTTGAGTTTTGGAACAACGTTCCATCCTTAGACGAATGGCGAACCGGAGTGGATAATTTTCGGTCTTAGGTGACATGTTCTGCCATTGTGCCATGGATTTTAGAGGCTATTAGGATCCGTTCTTATCCATGATTGAGTTCTGCTACATAATATCGCTTCAGCATTTATGTTGCACCATTTGAGGTTTCGTATGGGTGGACGTATGGATGTCCATTCAGCTGGTTTGATGATTTTGAGGTCAGAAGAGACTTCTGGCAGCACAGAGTTGACAAAAGTAGTATGCAAACAACAAGGTAAGAGACATCCACTTTATGGAAGTCGAGAAATTTTTACTCAAGGTATCACGTGTTAAAGAAGTCATGAGGTTTTACAAGAAGAGGAAGATTAGTATGACATTTAATTTATTGGGCTATTTGAAATTCTTAAGCAAGTAAGGCTAGTGGAATACCAACTAGTGTTTCCGTTGAATCTTTCTAGGGTTAACCCTTTCTTTTATGTATCTCTGCTTAAAAAGTTCCATTCCAGTGGTAACTACACCATACATTGGAATTTTTTGTTTCTTTATGAAAGCGTAATTATTAAGAAGAACCTATTTTGATTCCTTTATATAGCGTTCCATAAGTTGAAAACTTTAGAGATTCAGTCAATAATAAAGCAATGGAAGAACCAACTAGTTGAGGAGGCTACTTGGGATACTGAAGAAGATATGAGCAACAATTATCACTAACTATTTAAAGATTGAGGTATTTCTTATTATTCTTCCCTTTTACTTTTTGGGGATGAACGATTGTTCAACAAGCACTAATTCAGTAATTTTAGTTTTAAGATCACGTTGATTCGTCTATAACTAAAGTCTAGGTTCCTGTTGTTTAGGTACCTATCATGCTTCTTATTTTATATACTTTTTTCTAGGCTAAGTCAGCTTATGATAGTTACTAGGTACCCCATATTTTGGTACTGATACTGCATTTCTACTACTTTTATACAATATATAGCAAGAGTAATCCCGCTCGACTCATTTGTGGCCTTGGCTGTTCAGATTATGGTGAGCTCATGGTGTTTAGAGGATTGGTGTTGTTCCTTCTATATTATTATAATTAACCTTTTATTTTGTTAGATCGATCGGGTTCTTGTATAGCTCTATTCCAGGAAACTGCAATAGTATTTGAAAAAAATTATGTAGCTTCTATGTTCTTATACTGGTGACACTATGTTTAGGGTTTTGTTCTTGTATATACTGGTGTTTCTTAGTCCTGTTTGGCCGATATTGTATATCATATACTATAATATATATATATATATATA
>NC_028641.1:15393426-15417938 GCF_001406875.1 Solanum pennellii | reverse complement strand
ATATATATTATAGTTTTGGGACATGTTCTTAGCATGTTTGTTCCATGTGAATTGAATAGTATGTTAGAATGACTAAAATTCTATGGAAACATGTATGTAATGAGAACAAAAATGGAACAATGAAAAAAAGTATTTAATAATATGAACAAAACTAATAAAATGAAGGGCTAATTCAATCATAATACAAATGATAAAATAAATACAAAGTTAACTGCATAATTTTTTGAGTTCTTATTGACTCCTTCTCCCATATATTATAAAATAAGGCTCGTGCTTCAAGGATGGATTTCCTTCAGAGCATGAGTAATTTAATACACTAGTAGAAGGGGAGTAACCTATTTTACACATACTACAACCTGGTTGACACAAAAACGACACGTGGAGGTCATGATTAATTGTAATTGAAGGATGGATCGGTTGGGTTGATTGAATGGAGAAGTTTAAAAGAGAGTCATGGAGAACTGGTGATAGTTATGATGTCATGAAGTTATCTAAAGTAAACATACCATGTGATGAATATCATTTTATGTTGCATTATGCTTTTGGTCTACCTCAGGTAACTCATTCCACTTCAACTTGGCATGTTGAGTCCACCGTGTTAGACATTTCTGCTTTGACAGAGATTAGACCCTACTTAGTGCAGTCCTTCACATCCACAATTTGAACTTTTCTTTGCGAAAGAGTGAGAAAATAAGAAAATATACTATGACGAGTTTATCAAAGAGTACATGGAAATAGAGGATGTCACTGACGATGAACATTTAAGGTTCCTCAATATGTGGGTTTGCAAGTTCGTCTTTTTCAATGGTTCATCAAGGGTAATGATGGATTATAGGACAATTATTTTTCATTTTACTCCTACACTCCATTGTGACCGTTGATGACCCATTGCAAAAAATTAACTTGCAAAGGCAGATACTCAGGAACGCAAAATTTCATCCTATTTAACATCCTTTCTTTCCTTATCAACTTTGATAAACTAACTTCTTATAATATATTTCCTTATTTTCTCAATATTTGGCAAAGAAAACTTTGAACTCTCAATGTCTAAGACTGCACTAATCACCTCACAGTGAGGTCTAATCCCTGTCAAAGCACAAATGTCCAACATAATTGGACTCATCACGCCAAAGATGCAGTGAAAATAGATACCTTAGGGAGACCAAAATCGTGCAGCATACAAGAGATCATTGTCACATGATATGCTGACATTAGATAACTTGATGGAATTATAAAAATCAACCGTTCTTCATGGCTCCACTTTTATCTTTTTCATTCGATAAGCCCAACCGATGCATCCTTCGGTTGTAGTTAGCCATGACCTGCATTTTGTGTTTGTGCCAACCAGGTTGGAGTGTGTGTAAAAGAAGTTTCACCCTTTCTGTTAGTGTATAAAATGACTCGAGCTCCTAAAGAAATTCATCCTTGAAGTACGAGCCTAATTTTATAATTTATGTTGTACTTTCAAAAGAATTAATAACATTAAGATAAAAATAGTTTTTTTTGGATTGATACTATTATGATTTTGTAAATTGACATATAACTTTTGATAAGTATTTAAAATTATGTCAACAACTTATATGAAAAGGATATAACTAGACGTTATATATCAAAACTTTTCTATGAAAAATATAATGAATCACAAATTAATGTGACTTTTGAATATATTGACAGAACTCATATCTGAGTGAATAACCATTGAGGTCTTCAATTTCACAAATTGAAATAACGTCATTTTTTCAATTCCTAATAATGTTATAACTATATAATTTAAGTGCAGTTATTGCATTTTCATTTTTTAATAGTGTAATTAAAATTTTAATGTCTAACATTATTTTAATTTCGGTGGAGGGGCAAAATGGTTATTCAAATCTTAAAAAAAAAAGCTTCCAACTTTTAATATAATGCATATGTGATGATCGATGTAAATTTTTATATGATAGTCGAACCTATTAAGTTATTTGGTGATGAAAATCAATAGGAAATTATACAATTATCGTCTCTATGCATTTCATCATCTCGAGTATATATCCCCCTCAAACATGCCCTCCCAGGAAGCAGAACTAATAGTATGGTAGATTATTTATACTAATGTAATTATATTGTGTTATAAATAAGTATACTAATAGAGATTTGTTATAGTAATCAATGATAATAAATATTCATACATAATAGAATTTTGGGTGGGATAGAATGTAGAATTAAGAGGGATTTGCATAGCACATTTAGAGGGACAAAATAACTCATCTTTAGAGAGAGTGTGTGTATATGTATATATATATATATATACATATATATATATGATAGATTATTAGGAATGTAATGACATGCTCTGTATATAATAGAAAGACTAGCACTTTGAGAGCCATTCAACAAACCTCTTGACATGGTATTACAGTCTTCTCTTAACAGTATTTTTTCATAGAGTCTATGATTGTTTTTTCAACAAAAAAATATTTTAAAATTTATTTTGTTGATTGTTCGCTGACAATTATCCCTTAACAGTTAGGGCTCTTAATCTTTGTAATTATAGATATTTCCTTGATTTATAGGGATTCTAGTTTTCATAGTTATGTAACAGCATGAATTAAATCTTGTTGAATCCTTCAGTTCATTTAATTGGAAAAAATTGTTCTTCCTGGAAATTTGAATATCAATTATTAGTCCTGGAAATTTCAATTTCAATTTACTTTATAAGGTTATTTTTCTAAATTAATTTTTAACTTGAGGTCTTTCCACTTATAAAATAAGTATGATGATTACATTATATATCATTATTTTTATTGTTAATAATTTATAACTATTATATGACTTAGTTTCTAAAAAGGGAAAACATCTAAAAAATTTCTATTGACATTTCCTTCTTTTAAACTTTTGTTTGTGATTTGAGAGTGTGTATGTGTGCGAACATGTGTGTGGGTGTGTTTTGTGTGTGTTGAGTGTTTGGTGCTAGATATGCAAATTAAAATGATTGAGTGAATTTAAACAAATACTTAAAACTTGATTAGACTGTTCCAATAAGACATTTTACTTTTCTTTTCTCCAATAAATTATTCATATGAGATTATGTTTGATTTTATATGGTTGTTTGAAATTAATATTGTGACCCAATTAAAGTAGTATTTTTCTATATGTTTATCTGTAATAATCATTCACATAGATGCAAAAAGTATGTCAATAAATTAGATTTATATGTTTTAATATCAATTTTATGATGGAATCGATTTGACTCCTTAAGAAGTTCATTGTATAATGACGATTGAAAAGATATAGAGATAGACATTGCAGATTATTAAATATGACATATAATAATAATATAATTGATTTAATCAAGTTTAAAAGATAAACAAACTTATTTTTCCCTTTCTAAATATTTCTAGTAGAGTTCTAATGAAAATGGATCTTTAATAAAGATTAGGGTTTGTAGATTACCAGAGATTGAAGATCTACTCTAAAACTTCTTCTTTAGTCCCTTAGGGAAAAATGTTGACCACCTATAAAAAGGTACAATGAATTAGTTCATCAAAGGAAAAGGGAATGAACAAAGAGAAGATATATAGTGTAATATTAAAGGTGACAGACAGAGTTTCAGCCATATAAAGAAGGGATTGATCTTTGAAATGATCCAGTAGCGGAACAAAAACTATTGCGAGTTTTTCCGACCACACACCAACATCTAGTTGCCAAGGAGGCGGATTTGGAGAAAGAATACTGAGTACTCCCTTACACTTGATATGTATAGGTCAATTTACGAAACCTAAGGGCTTTTTGGTTTGATGGACTGGGCCTGTGGTTTTTTATCACGGTTTTATTTGGATCATTTAATAAAAGGAAAAATTGCTGAAATACACACATTTTATTTCACATGTTTCCATGATCCCCTATTATTTTTAAAATTTCCAAAATCATTTATTTCTTTAATGTATCTGAGCAACATATTAATGTATGTAAATTAGTATTTAATGTACCCGAGCTAGTTTTTAATGTATCCGAGCTAGAATTTAATGTATATGAGCTACTTATTAATGTATCCGAGTTTCAATTATTGTGTCCAATTTTTATATTTGTAAAGGACTAATGTAATTTGAAACTTATGAGGAATAGATTGTAATTTTATTTTAAAATTATGAGATTTATGTAAATTACACTTAATAAAATTGGTCTTAAGACATTATTTTTTGAAAAAATGAAAAAGGAAAACTACTCCATAGAAAAGTTAATTTTGGAGTAAAGTTCGGATCTAATATTTCTAATTGAGGATGAAAGAATACTTTTTATTCACTAAAAATGTAACGATATTGGGTTCATGTGAATGATGTAACTTTTGATGCATTAATTTAAAACGCGGGCAGAGCCAAAACATACTGAGAAAATAAGTTGGAAACTACCTTCTGTAATTACCCTCCAGGTTATTTCCTCTTAGTAAATTATTTTCTTAAGAATGAAGCTAAAAGTTAAGAACTTCTCAAGAATTCAAACTCAATAAACTTCAAGAACGGATTTATGGATAATTTCACATGATTGGAGTGAGGGTGCTATGAAAGATTACATGCCTCTAAGGAACTAAGTTCTTGGCAAAAATACTCAAAGCTTGCAAATACTCCTGAAGCATTCTTCTTTTTTCTCCTCTTGAAACCCTTCTCAACCCTAAGTGTTTACAAAAAAATGCAAATTGATCCAAATCGGTTTAGACCCCTATTTGGTTGAACAAAAACGTGATGGACAAGTGGGTTAAGGAAAAGATCAAATACCCCTCTTTAAAATAGATGAAAATCCCTTAACTAGAGTGGATGCACTCAAATGGGCATAACTCCTTCATCCAAACTCATATTTAGAAAACTCGCGGCCTTGGTAAGAGGAATTAAAGACCTTCCCTTTGATACCTAATGGTCGATCTTACTCTTTATTTGCTGAAAGTTATAGTCATTTGAAGTTGACAAAAAACATAAAAAGCTCAAGGTGTTACACTTGTTCTTTTTAAACTTTACTCAACTTTGCTCTACTTTCTAAAAAAAAATTGTTTAAAAAAATATTCGCTTTAAAAATTTCTACAATTTATAACTCAAAATATGATTCATGCTGAAACATATACAAAACAACTTAACTCGAATATCTCAATAACTATATAGAAAAACTCAATACTCAGAACTCATAAATAAATGACACTACTTATCTCAAGAATACTCAATTAATAGGGTTCATGCTGAAATATAAAAAAGAATGAATCAACTGGAGAATCTCAATGCATAATTTCTAGAAACTCAAATATTAGGATTAGAACTCAAAGCTCAAGAAGAAGCTTATCTCAAGAATTCTCAAAACTAAGGATATAACCTTAGATTAAGCTTTTACTAATTGAATTCAGATGTAGGCCATGAGGGTGAACTCAGTCCATCACAATGAGTAGCCTTACATGCCTGAAAAAATGAAGTTCTTGAAATATTTTGAAGAAGAACTTTATTAGAATCTTTCAAATTCTAGCTTGAAGGAGAATAGTCAAGAAAATCTATTTGGAGATTCTTAAATTTGTTTGTTGAAGACTCTCTGGCGGAGAATTAGAATTTTTATTAATGGTTCATAATTGTATGAAGAAATTTGACTGTGAAAGAATGAAATTCTCTGACTATGACATACATTGAAGAAGAATATTGTAAAATATTTGAAGAATATTGAACGGAAGTCTTATGCTTTGATTTATCCTTAGGGATTTTCCTTAGTGTTTGAGGGAGAAGAAAATGAAGGATTAACGAATGAAAATCTCATTGTTTTGGGCCTTTAATAAGTCAAACAAATTCTTTTAGAGTCTTTTTAGAGTGTATAAGACAAAAATGACCTTCTTTGATGTTTTCTGTCGGGTAATAATTTTTCACCGCATTGTATCAAATTATTATAAATGGTCATAACTTCTTAATCGACACTAAGATACTTTTGAAATAGGTGGCGTTAGAAATAAAATCCAAATAAATTTTATTTGATAGGTTATAGAGCACATAACTCTTTAAATTCTAAGATATATGGTCATTAGAAGTTCACTCAAATTGAATCTTATGTCATAACTTTATTGGTAAGACGGCCTTAGAACTGAACTTTATGCAAGGGGATTCTAGTGACCTTAATTCATATCCAAATTCATTCCTACACTAAATACTTGACCATTACACATTTGGACAACTTAAGAATTACCGCGTACGATCTTATTCACAAATGATAAATGGTTCGAGTCGTAATTTAGATTTTTCGGGGTGACACAAATGTGATGTGTAAAGTGAAAGAAGACTTAATGGTAAATGAATATTCTATGAAAAAATTAAAAAAAACAAGAGATTTATCTTGAATTCTCTCTTTCAAGTAACCTATAAGGGTTCCCCCAAAACTAAAAATATTGAAAAATGTGGAAGAATCCCAAATGTTAGAATTATAACAATGTAACAGATATTCACGAACATGAACCCTTGACAAAAGTTAACTCTCTAAATTGCGGGAGCTTTTGAACGAATGTAGAGGTTGACTACCAGGCTCTCCGGGTACATAGGATCTCTTTTGTGAATATAGAGGTCTTTCCTCTAACGTCCCGCTTACAAATCGATCCCCATTCACCATCAACAACAAGTTACCAACACAAAAAGACTCACACAATTGACCCTCGGGATATATCTGAAACCTCGTACACAAAAAAGAAATGATTCCCAGCAAAACTCTATGTTCGAGACTCAATAGAACCATCGAGACACGAATCTTATGTCTTTTTTACTCTAACCCATGAATGTCGTAATAAATTAATATAGCACCTAAAGTACAAAACCAATCTTGGGACCTCAAAATTACAACCAGACCTCCATTAACCCTAATATCATCCCGTGAATCCAACAAAGTTGTTAGAAATATGATGGGAGAATCAAAAATCTGAATGTTGATGAATGTCAACCCAAAGACTTAAATATCTTCAACTTCAAGCTAAGACTTAAAATCTACGAAAAAACTCTGAATTTGAAACTTACAACTCTCCTTGACTAAAATCCACAATTTAAAATTGATGGAATAGAAATAATCCATTTTGAGACTCAAAACACAAATTGGTACCGGAAAACACAACTTTGTACAACTTAATCATTCTAATAACTAGAAGATTCACGACAACTATCATGAAAGGTACAATAGTAATTTTACAAAAAAATCCTAAGTATGACCTTCGATTCATTACATTACATACCACTACAAACAATGTTCGTCTTCATTGATAAGGTAACTCACCTAACGAGCGATACACCCAAGCATATAGAACCTTTAACAACACAATGAAAATTATAAATGAGTGGATATGATTGTCGACAACTCTTAAGAATGGCTGATCTAGATCTAATGGTCTCTAGCGTAGATCTCACATAGCAAGAATATGACCTTGGCGATGAGATAAACATTAGGACTATCGAACAAGTTAGAATACCCATGATGTCTTTTAAATAAATTCTTAAAGCAAGCTGGTACATGTAAAGCTATTGGAGAACTTCAACATCCCCAAGGGAACACCGAATCTGACAAATCTTAAATGACCAAATTTTCCCAATCATACTACTCTATGAGAGAACATCACAAGATTTGTATACCCGATTTACGACAAGAGATCCACCCCTAAAGTAAAAACACACATAGGAATAAGGAGTGAATCATACCCAACCATATTTGGAAAAACGTTGGTGGTTGATAAGTTCACGATTTACACTCGTTTAGGGCTTTATTTTAATAGATTTTGTGTCCTTAACTGCATATTTGTCCCTATAACTAATATAAATCCTTGAGTTTCAGAAAATTGGAGTGACGAACAAAACGTGGTCACTAAGGAGTGAAAAGAAACAAGGTGGCTGAAAGAACGAACAAAAGAAGGCATGAGGATTGCCTAACCTATTAGGTATGTCACTGAATGGCACTGATCTCACCTTATGTTCTAGTGTGCTAAGTAATCAAAGAGAAAATCAAGTCTGCAATCGAAAGGAAAATTTAGCGAGTCATCGAACGATTCCACGATGCAATGCTATATCGCCGAAAGTTAAAAATGTCTAGTATAGTGAAGGCAAAATAAAAATAGCGATACAAATGACAGATGACGGATCGCCGAGGGTATCACTGATCCCTACTTGTTACGTCGATTGACCTTGGAAACATAATTCTCGACAACCATAAAATTGTTTTTAAGTTATTAGTTTACTATCAAGACATTGAGTAATCTAGAAATTAAGCAATTGGGAATTATTATTCTAGCTTTGGACATTGTCTTAGACATTTTCCTTTAGCTTTTGAATATTTCCAATTCCAAAAAATTGGAAGTGGGTGTTCAAGATTCTTCATTTTAGAGCCGTGTAAAGACAATATCAATCGTACCCAATTGATGGAAACAACAAGTGGTATCAATTTTTTATTTTTATTATGTCTAGATGAAACCCCAATTTTTGGGGTGTGATTATGTGATTATGGGTTGATATAACTGCTGGGTACTTCTAAGTATTAGTGTATTTTCTATGTAGAAGTGATTTTGTTCTGTAGTTGTGATTGAATTTAACACGGTTGTAGTTGAAAATTGTCATGCCCCAAGATACCTCCGAGATGCGGACACAGAACATAGGACCACAAGTGATCCCAAGCTAACCCTGCATGCATACTCATGAGCACAGTAAAGAATATAAACTGATGCGGAAGATAAATTGTAATTAAATTTGAAAAGATGGGGAATACCCATATTCTATAATTGAGATATTTGAAAACAATTAGTTTAATACAAAGAAAATATTAACTCAATACTAAGCTGAATGTAAATATGTCTTAGATAAGCTTCTAAACAGGACTAGAAATACTGGGATAAGGCCCCAGCTAAACCTAGCAAAACATAAACTAAATGACTAAATACTGGAAATAAACTCCTGAGCGTTGTCCTCGGAGAATGAGGACTCACCACTGAATCGCTGAACTAGAGATAGGGAAATTGATCTATGCGTGATCTGGATGCAGAGAACTTGAACCTACACAACGAGAAGATGTAGCGCACGTATGCGTCAGTACTTGAAAGGTACTGAGCATGTAGTATAGAGTAATGCTGAAATAAAAAATAACTGAAAAAGCATAAAAGCATGTATAGTAATCTTAAATGATAAACTGAATTCTAAGCTAACTGGATGTAATGACATATTTATAGCATGTTGAAAATGAATATTGAATATACTGATTAATTGGCAATGTAGAGAGTCTGACTGATCTGTGGGAGCTAGTAATAAACGATAATAAAAACATATGAGCTAAATGTGGAGTATGTTGTATACGCCCCATCGAGATGACCCCATATACCTTGCCAAAGGTATAAAGGCATGCTGGCGTGTTCACTAAATTGATTGCCTACAGAGGGGACTTACAACCTATTTGGCAAGTAGTTCTGGGACTATTGGGTATGCTAAACTCTAGTACAACTCGGTATTATGATACTTCCAATGAATTCTGTAAATTAACTAATTATGTCTGAGTTTCTGTAAATACTGGATAGCTCGAAACTGAACATGCAAACTGAGAATGCAACTATTAATCTGGTAATCATGCATTTATAACTGAGGCATTTATGTATGAAGTGTATGAAATATCTATCCTAGCATGTGTAATTCAAAAAATAATGAAATACAAAGCTAGGGTTTTTTAATTTATGCAATAATCTGAGTAATAACATGATAATTTGATTTGGAACATACATTTAATAAATTAATGAAGTTCTATCAAGGTTCTAGAAACCCTAGGTTTAATCATTACAAGAAAATCAAGAATCAGACTGAAAACTAGGGACCTAATGGGTGAAATTAACCCACTAATGAAATCCCATATACCTGGTGATGAAATCCACTGAAAATTACTTATGTTTTGGGTCTAGAACTACTGGATCTTGTTGCGCTTTCGTACTAGGTATGTTGAGTTTTTTCTCCTCACTTGCTTCTAATTTTCTAAGTATTGATTTAATGATTTTACTTAGATATGTTTTAGCTATTTCTAGGCTTCAAGTGACTAAAATATGCTGATTTAGAGTAAAAATGATGTATCTTAAGGATTAAACGAAGTGGGAAAGACCAAAAGACCCCTGGGTAAGTTGTTGTCAGACCAATCGACGATCAAGATTGACGGTTCGTCGATTGACTGACACCCCGTCGGTTGGTTCATCGGTTGGGCCTGTTCGTTAGGCCTTTACAAAAATGGGCATAACATTTTACTCGAAGGTTTGATTTTAGCAAGGTCTACGTCTTTGGAAATATAATTAAATTATCTATCTGTGGATAGCTCATGGGACACCTAATTAATTTTATGCCAAGAGTTCTAACCATTTGAAGTTGACCCAACTGCATTTCCCCCTTAATTGTTTTTTATTCCCACCTACGGTCAGACCTACGGATCGTGCCCATGCTAGTCATCCGTAGCTCTTGTCAGATAGTGGGTGAATGGGGGTCTGGATCGACGGTCACGGATTACGGACTATCGTATGACCTACAGATCGTAGGTCGTCTATCGATCAAGATTTAGCCATTTTTTTTCGGCTGAGTTTGTGGGAGTCTCTAATTCCATCGACGATTGTGCAGGACGGACCGTGGGTAAGGTTATGGTCCATCGGTGGTCTCATTTGTTGCACCTAAAGATTTTTTGAAAGACCAATTTTTTTGTTTGTTTTAGCTATGGGGTGTTACAAAAATACAACCTTAGCTTAGCATTTTGGGCTTGCTTGAGAGAGTGGTTTTGAAACCAAAAAAATTGAATCAATGGTATATGCATATTGGGTTGTCATAGGTTCAGCTCGAGAGAGTGAATCCTAAATCCTTTTTCCACACATTAAGTTCGAGAGAGTGAATGTACTAAGGCAAAGGTTGTGCTTAGTTGCCGCTTATTTGTTTTCGAGAGAAACCAATTTGACTTGGGGTAAATTGTTGGAGAGAGAGTTCACCCCAATAAAGTCTAGCCTAATAACTAATATGCAGGTATTTATTATTAAATATGATTACCCGGTTGTTTGTCTTATCCCATAATCCTATTACATCCCAATAATCCCGTCTTGATACTTGTATTTTCACTTATTTTCAGTTTTAGTCGATAATTGACTGCAAAACCCTTCTTTTTGATAAATGTCACTCCTTTAATTTTTGTTGTTTTAACTCGTAAACGTCTTTAGGTATAACTAATTTTAATTTATTCTTACTTGACTATTAATTCTCGGAACCACTCCATGTGGGATTCAACGCCAAATCACTTGGGTTATATTAATTACAAACTCCCGTAGACACTTAGTATTGGATGAAATGTCCTGATATGTCATGTCAGTGGTCACATCAGAATGTAATAAAACCAAGGTCGAATAATATCAAATACTCCTTCCATGTAGCCTATATCAAAATTCATCTGAATCCATCTATTTGATTTTAAGCTACCTACAATTAACCACTATGGCCCCCTTTTACAATTGTACATATATTCAATTAATCAAACCACATATATACTCTTCGTACTAATCCACAGAAACCAATGCTTTTAATATTAAATACACATCATAACCATACTATCAATTTACTTTATTCTCAAACCCCCTCTAGTATCGAGGTCTCTTTAGCAAAAACTTTGTCATCTCTAGAAAATATGAATTATGGCTTCCTCTCTTTCAATGCAAACATTTAATGAGTAGGGGTACCATCCAAGGCAAATAGCCATAATTTCTAATATGATATTACTTTCCCAATGTCAACTCTAAAAAAAATTCATATACCACATTTCAATAACTATTCAAACCGCCATATACCCATGCCAAAACATAGATAAATTCTTGGTCATCTCAATAATATTTTATACCCTAAGTGCATAACCTTAGTTTACCCATCACGTGTCTATATATCACATGACAACTATCTTTATAGTCCCATCATCGGAGTACCTTCAACTTTATTGAAATCCTCAATAACAATCTAGAATTATAGGTCCATAATGTGGTGCCCCCATAAATCATCTACAATAATTCGATATCCAAACCGAATAGTAACACAAAATGTTCCACATGTCACTACTTGTAACCCAAACCAATATTGAATCTTCATAAAATATGTTGATACACCATAAGTATATTTCCAATCAAATAAAGATCCGAATCTTACTAACCACAGTGGGCCTAGGATAATCACGAATAGCCTAAATTTTCATTAAATATACCATATTACCATCCTTTGACATGATTTACCTAAAATGCTAATCAATAAAAAACTCACACTTTGAAAAGATTGCATAAATATATTGATCTCTCAAAGTATAGAGAATAATCTTCAAATGTTGCTTATAATCTCTCCTCATCCATGAGTATACAAGGATATCATATAAGAAAACTATGACGAATGAATAAAAGATACGACCTGAACACACATTTCATCAAGTCCATATAAGGGGGCAGACATTAGTCAGCCAAAAATACATCACTTGGAACTCATAGTGGACATATCAAGTCCTAAATGTGATCATAGAGATGTTTTCTGCCCTAATCCTCAGTAACCGGAATTTAGATTATTCTTAAACAACACTCCAGTATCCTGAAGCTGGTCAAACATATCATCAATCATAGGAATGTAGTAATGGTTCTTCGGTGTCACCTTATTCAACAATCTATATTCAATATCGTTCTTGTTCTTCGTAAAAAATTGTAAGCGTCCATAGGTGGTACACTGGAACTAATGAATCCATTACCTAAGATATAATCAAGTTTAATAAGCTCTTTGAGATTTCGAGGAGAAACTTGATAAGGTAGAATAGAAAAAGGCCGAGTACTCGACTCAATCTAACTAGAGAAATCAATATCACAATGTACGGGTAGGTCAGGTACGTCGGTAGGAAACAAATCTACAAAATTATAGACAATGGTAAATGAATCAACTAGAGGTACTTTACAACTTATATCAGATAAGTATGCAAAATAAGAAAAAAAACCACTAGCTTCTATCCTTTAATCCAGAAAAAAGGAAATAACTCTAACCGATGTGCTACTATGAGAGCACTACCATATCACCTGGGGAATACCTTCAATGGATAAGGTAACGGTCTTAGAGGAGAAATCTAATCCCACTCTATAGGGGGATAACAACCCAATTCCCAAAATTACATCAATATCAAACATATAAAGCAAAACAAGGTCGGCCTAGGTCCCACGCCCCCAAATAGTAACTAAGCAAGATTAGAACACCTGATCTACTACTAAAGACTCACCCATGCGGGTGGACACACACAACGGTGCTACAGTAAGTTTAAATTTCAAGCCCATGAGAGAAGCATAATGATCAAACACATAAGAAAAGGAAGATCCCAAATCAAATTAGGTCGAAGAGGGGTGCTTTCATAAGAGAGTTGTATATGTGATCAAATCATCTAAGGCTTTAGCTTCCGCCCTCATTGGATCTAGATATATATAGAAGTTGACATGTACTCTTCTTCCCTGGCTATTTGATATACCATCTAACCTGCCTCCGACTACCCAAAAAACCTTAATGACTATTACAACATTGTTGACCCTAATATTGAGCTTTGGTTGGAGGTGTTGCTGCATGAGCTGGTGGGCCTCCCTATGGAGAGGAGCAATCAACCTATGGAAAAAGAAAAGTATTGGCCTAATGATCCAACTGTCCATAATCAAAATAGCTGAAAGGTCAACGAATCTAAAAAGAGTGGCCACGTTGGCTTGAAGAAAATGAAAGGGACCATGACTCTAACTAGAGCAAAAGTCACTGTGGTTGTACTCGTCACCCTCTAATGTTTTGAATAAGTCCTGTATAGGCCAGAAAATAGTTGACTAAATTTTATTCTTTTTTTTAACAAGAAGAATACATCCAAAAATCTTCACTTGAATTTACAAGAAAAATCATTTAAAACAAAATCGGAAATTGATTAATTGCCAGAGTTGCAAAAACCCAATCTCCAACACACAAAGTAGAACGAAAGTAATAGTAGCTAACGCCAGAAACAAGGTTATGATACGCTCTATATAGAAAACAAAGTCCTAAATAAAAAACGAATAAAAATAATGAACGTTTTATTCAGGTAACGTGGCATAAATGGATGAACCCACTGACGGACCGTCGATCAGTCGATGGTCCGTAGACTACTTCCACCAGTCAGGACTCAGAATATAATTTTCTCCCTCGGATGGCACCCTCTTTGAATCAAACGGCGGACCAACAATTCGGTCAGAGTTCTCTGATTTTCCTTCAATGTCTTGAGCTGCTCATCTACGGTCACCACCTACGGTCTGTCGATTGAACGACAGACCGTCGATTGCCTCCGTAGGTTTGGTTCTGCCCTATTTTTAGTTGTTTTTATTTTATTTCCACCGGAACATCTTTCCTGCAAAACAAGACACATTACTTGTTAAAATCTACGTAAAGAGTCTTTATACACACATAACTCTTAAGTGAAATGCATTAGAAATGTCGTGAAATCACGACACATCAACACCCTCAACTTAAATTCATTGTTTTTCGTCAAGCGATGCACTATGAATCAGAATGACATTTGTACAGATGTATACACTTTTAAGCTCTAGAAATCACATGGCTATCAATCCCAAATTTTTCTTTGATTGAATGAAGGCCTACGCTCTCATGCTCGATAAGCTAACTCATACGGATCCGATCATGACACAAATTCACCATGCAACAGACACTTCTACTGTTTTGCTCTCACCAAGGTACCAACTTTCTCATTTTTCACACAGTGATTATGCAGTTTTGGTACAAGGATCTTTGTTTCAACATGTACTCAAGAACAAGTTCAAATACACTTAGTACTCTACGCCATAGGCTTGCCATTATTTTCGCTTCTTGTGTTCATAAACTAGACTCTAGGATTACAGTAGGACTTTCTTGGCATGTAACTTAGTCTCAGGGTAAGGTGTGGTACATTTGGGTACGTTTAGTGACTTTCTTCCCTTCTTGACATTACCGCTAAGCATTCTACCTCTTTTCATTGATTTTGACCCCCCATTTCTCTTCTCTTCTCTTTTTTGCCTTGTTTCCCTTTTTAAATGTGAATTTCACTTTTATTTTGCATCTTTTTCTCAGAAAACTCTTTTCTCTTTTATTAGTTTTTCTTTTTCAACTGTTCCATCACTTTTTGGTAAGTCACGTCTTTCTCTTACTTAAGCTTTTCTTTTCAACATCCAACTCTTTTCATACCAATTTTTGTGTCCTCAGTCATAATAGCCACCATCAACTCATTGCTTTTCCATGGGTTGAGGTGCACATTATCTGAAGTCCTGTCGAGGCCAAGATGAGGTCACTTTATGCATTAGCCACCCTCAACTTAGGCTTTTGGCCTAAGTCGAGGGGTACATGTCCAAGGAGGGACTGGGACAAAACATTAGATCCTGGGAAGGTGAGTTGGTGAATGAAACAAAATTGGCCTATTATAGGCTCAACATATTTGGATCAAAAGGGACATTTATTATATTTGGTAAACTTCTTTTAGGCTAGATACTGGGCTATTTTGAACAAGTGTCTATGTTCACTTCCTAGCTTTTAACACATATTCCCTTCGCAAATCTAACCGAGCAAGTTTAAGTTAGGCGCCAACTGTTGAACACTCGAATCTCCTCACACTCTCTTGGCACATCGTTGCACTATCAAATTATCAAATCTCCTAGTTCTGGTTTTAGTAGAAGATCATGCAGTAGGTGCCTATTTAGATCATATTTAGAGCCAACACATTCAACATTCCTTATCCTATACATGCAAGCAGTACAATGGACGGTGTATCATTTTTATTAGCCATCATGCTTAATTTTAATGCTTTTATACTTGTACTTATTACGAAATGTTGGTTCAACAAAAATTTAGACAGTCTCTTGGGAAAAAGAACACAGGCAAGAAAACCCTAAGAGAGATTGTGAGTTGGGCTACTCAGACTTCACCCTGCCACTCACTTCCCATTTACCCCACCCCAACAAATTTTTTTGCAATTGACCCCAACATAATAAGATATCATACACACAGGGTAGTAGGTCAAGTAGACCTGTGGCATATAGATCCGAAGAACTTTCAACAAGTGGTGGGTGGGTCTAGTTTCTCGGAACCCGCAAAATCATCAAGTGGGCCACCATCAGTAGCGCCCACATCTCTAATACCGGCACCATCAATAGTGTCATCCACCTCAATAGTGATCTTAGGCATAGAACTGGATATCCCAACCGCTACACCATTTCTTCTATTTCTTCTCTTTTAACTTTTACTTTTTTTAACTTCTTCATTTTTTTCCTCTTTCTTATTTTTATTTTGTGTCTTTATCTTATTTTCTTTTGTTTTTTTCTTTTTTTATATATTTTTTATTTTTATATCATTCTCTTTTTTTTCTATTTTTTTACTTTAATAAAAAGAATAAACTGATAAATCTTCACTTGAATTTGCAACAAAAATCGTTTAAACAAAATCCAGAAATTGATAAACTGCCAAAGTTGAAAAAACACAATCTCCAATACACAAAGTAGAACAAAAGTAATAGTATCTAACCCTAACAACAAGGTTTTAATACCCTATATAGAAAACAAATCCTAAAGAGAAAGTAAATAAAACAAGGAACTCATGTTCAGGTAACGCGACATCAATAGTTGAACCAACTGATTCGATGGTCTGTAGACTACTTCTGACATTTGGGACTTAAAATATGTTTTTATCCCTGGATAGTACCCTCTCTGAATCAAACAACGGAGCAACAGTACGGTCCGTCGATACATCTATGGGTCGTCGATGCTCTTCTGTAGCTCCATACCTATAATCTTTCAAGATCTGGTATTGGAACCTTCTTTGAACCAAAACGACGGTTCACTAGTACAGTCCGTCGGTCAATCGACAAACTGTCGTTGCCTCTCGTGGTTCCACACATTGTCAGACTTCCCTAATTTTTGTTCACTGTCTTGAGCTGCTCATCCACGGTCACCACCTATGGTCCATCGATTGAATGATGGACCATTGATTGCCTCCGTAGGTTTGGTTCTGCACTATTTTGAGTTTTTTTCTTTTATTGCCACCTAAACATCTTTCCTACAAAACAAGACACAAAACTTGTTAAAAACACTACAAAAAGGCTTTATCCACACACAACTCTTAAGTTAAATGCATTAGAAATATCGTGAAATTACGACACATCAACATGTTGTATTGACCTATTGAAACTATTGTTGGGTGCTATCATCAGCGTCTCTAGACCTGGGAAGTGACCCATTTTAGATGCCCTCATACCTAAATCTCTATTCTTTACCCTAATGGGCCTCATGAAGAAACTTCTCAATTGTTTAGGCGTGAAAAACGAAATCACGAAAGTAAAAACCCCTGGAAACCATAGACTAAGTGTCGATCTATAGTTGTTACAACCCACGGATAAAGCATCAAACTCACTCATTCTATGTGGGAATAGCATATTAGCATAGCGAAAGAGATCATGAAACCTCACCTCATACTCTAACTTAGTCAAGAAGCCATATTCAAACCTGGAAAACTAATAATGTGGTCGATGTTTCACTCTATGAGGGATAAAACTAGAAAAAGACCCTTAGAAACATGGTATAAGTGATTGACGAAGACCCAAATGGCATGTTCTTAATGAATGTTTACCACCACTTATAGGTTGGACCTTCTAACTAATAAGAACTAGAGTCATCTCCTCTCAACTCCACTAAGACCAATGAATGAATCCATCCCCAACAAATACTTAGAAACTCGTAGTCATCCTTAACAATAGCCCAAAAAACCTAGAGGAAAAATCCTGAGAAACTCTCCGAGAATCTTCTACTATTCTAGAGGAAAATCTTCATCCACAAACACGGGTTGGGCACCCCCAAGTGGTACCTGATATTGAGGCGCCTTCGAAAAAGGTAGATCTTGCGGTGCTGGTGTAACTTCAAATGCAGTTGGAGCCTATAGAATGCTCTTTAACACATTCATAAGTTGTGTAATACCATTATATAAGTCTGGTGCAATTGTTTGTCTAGGTAGCAGCTACGCTGGCCCAATCCCACCAGATGACTTGAAACTCCAGCTGGTCAAGGGTTCTCTATAGGCTTCATATCCTTCTTCTCTCCGAGGCTAGTTTTGTACCCCTGGACAACAAGGTAGGTCAATCCCTACCTAGAGCCGGTGTGTGGTGTAAACCAACCATCTTGTGAGAAAATGAAATGAGTGAGATATCACTGCACAAAAGTAATACAAATGAGGGGTAATTCCTAAACACACCTTGTAGTCTCCGGAAGATAGTAAACACATGTCCCTACACCAATATGGAGGACTCTGCTATATAATAGCATTGTACAACTTAGACAGGAGAATATAGTGCTTTTAATCAACTTTTCATGACTCAAATTATAAGTCATGATGAAATCTACAATAACCCACCAATAGGAAAGCCAACTAGTAATCAAGAACAACAAGTAATGAATATAAGAGTGGAACTAAATAGAAATCAATCTGAACCATAGAACAAAACAAAAGCGAAAGAAAACGAAAAATCTATATTAAAAAATATTTCCATAAACCTAGAAGTCACAAGTACAAAGTTTTCTAGAAATAAAAGTACAAATAAATAAGGTGTGCCAAGAATGCTTTTCTTGAAATGGAAAAGACTAGCTTAATAAGTAAAGAAGAAAAAATAATCAATGATACGGTGCTCAACCTTATTCTATGTATCCCATATGTTATTGGTGGAACAACCAATCACCATTTGTAATTGAAACTTTGATTGAAAATGCTCAAATGTCTTTTTTATAACCAATTAAAAAGGACAAGAGTCGTAGCAAATAAATATCCAACTGATAGTCGAGGTTGAACCCTACAACGAATAGTATATTGTAAAGAATTTTATCATGAAATTTGAATTGTAAAATCAATCATTTATAGAAGTAAAATAAGTGGATGAATGATTCCACCAGTTTAATAAAATCAAATTATAAAATTTTTACTAAATTATGGAAAATTTAAGAAGTAACAAGCAATGTAGAGGTGCAGGGATTTGAATTAAATGTCAAATAATGGTAATTTTTCTTCTATATAGTGATAAAATTTATTAATATAATAGGTAAACTTCAGTGACACTAATTTTCTTTCAATCTCATAGCATCCTTGTGTAGAATGTCCTTTTAGTCTCATCTATATGCCAATCTAAGAAACCCAATAGCTTTCCCTATTCTTTCTTTTGATGAAAAAATAGGGCAAATAGATTTCGATCATTACCTCTATTTTAAAGCAAGTTATAGACATAAAACATAAATATCTAGTATCAAAATAATTCTCCACTCTAATCAATCTATATCGAGCATGGTAAGAAATAATTTTAAAACCTTAACCCATAAATTAACCCCATGCTAATTATCCGAAATTCATTTATGACCAATAGGAAAAACATAACATAACACAATATCCACTACATTAAATCAACCACCAACCCCTTAATTGCACCCCTAGATCTTAGATATTTATCCACCCATCACAAAAAGTACAAAATTTATACCTTCCAAGAAAGCAGCTATGGGTAACATGAAATTGACAAATTTCAAGCAAACACTCTTTTGATTCAACTTAAATTTTTAAATTCAATTACAAAGTTGAAAATCCCAAAAACTAGAAAATGTTCTTCACAAGGTAAAGTATTTCTCTCAAAAGTACAATTCACACTCTTCATTATCTCCTGTGGGCTATTTATTGTTTTCAAAAGATTGTCCCAAAAAGTGAACATGTTATTCTTTGGACGGCGTTAGTTGGGCTCACCAAGATCATTCATCGAATTGCCAATCATGCTTCATGTCACCTTTTCTTGCTCTAGGATTCAGCTGCTAGACCATCATTCGGTAAGCTCTTTTGAGTCAGCCTTTCACAATCGGTGAATCCGAATACCACCTTGGTTCACTTTTTGAGACTTTAATTTTCCGCGAACTGTCATTTTGCGTGATGGTCAGCAAGGTCGCCTTTCTCATTCAACGAATCACATTTCTTTTTTACAGTTTGCCAACATATCTCGACTGAAATAAGTGTAGTCACTTTTGGGCGAAGCCATGCTCACTAGGCAATCTGCCTTTCCTGTTGGGCAATCATCAATATAAGTTTTTCACTTCTTTTCACTCATTCATACATTCGTCTAAATATTCCTCCTTACATTGTCCATTGGCCTTCATACCTGAAATCATCAGAATATTATTAGATTATGATAAAATTAGGCATTGAGAACTAGTTATTGAGCTAAGACCTCAAATAAGTGCAAATCTACCAGTCATCAGCACCCTAACTTTAGCGTTTGTCTTTCATCAAGTATATTAAGAACGTAATTATATTAATAAAGGTGTACCAAAAAATATTCAATTAGAGATAACATACAAGTGCAATTACAAGAATAGTCTCAACAACATGAAATGCTTAATCATGATCAAAAAGCTTCAAATGATGACTAACCGGTTTCAACACAAACTCATGAACATTACCTTCTCTTCTACTGTAAGACCATGTTTTAATAAATGGATTCAATTTCCCTCCCATAAAGAATGAACAATTCTCTAAAAAAAGAAAATTAAAAACAAAATAAGGATTAATTGTAACTCTCACTATGCGTAATCACTGCCTCCCAGTCTGATGAGGAGCGCACACTGACCGGCACACCTTCTGGGTCAGCTACCAATGAAGAAGGAGCGTCTGGATCCTTAGGAGTTTCGTGGTCGGAGGAAGCCTCTGGATCTGTTGAGGTTCCCGCCCCCGCCCCCGCTGTAGATTCTGCCTCGTCTGATGAGGCTGAAAGTTCGGAATCCACACCCGGTTCGCCAGCTGGTGCTCTCACCCTGGTTACTGACCAGTCCAACCGGTGGTGTGTCGACGGGCAGTTTCAAGTCTATTCCGATGTAAAGTTCCTGAATGACAAAGGAGTTATGACTCTGACACTTACATTAGAGCGGCGGGTCCTTACGGGAAGTCTCCTGACGATGCCTGAGATCCCCAATCTCTTCACCAGACATCGACTGGAGTGGACATCACGTCCGTTGGGAAGTTATAGTGAAGAGCTGGTCCGAGAGTTCTATGCATCCTACATAGCGACTCTCCGATCACAGATTGATAGGCGGGCTGCCCCCGCCAAACAGGCCCCACTAGAGCAGGTCCGAGTATGTGGCGTTCAGGTTGATATCTCCCTGCGTGCCATCCACCGGTTTCTATACGGCGAGGATGTTGATGCTAATCGGACCCCTCTCACTGCCGAGTTTAACTACTGATGGCAGATTGTTAAAGATGCCAATTCCTGCGTGAGCCATCGCTGAGAGAGACCACTAAGAGGTGGATGGTCCTGCACTTGTCCGTTGATGGAGAGGGTGCCGACTGGGTGACCGAGCCGAAGGGGGCCATCAAGAAGGCCAACCTGACCTTCACGGCGATGTTTTTGTGGTCGATTGTCCACCACTGCCTTTCCCCCACAGCCGCTGATAATATCGTCACATGGGATCGAGCAGTACTGATGGAGGCGATGATAGCCGGGTTTGAGGTGGATTTTGCGTGGCTTCTACAGGCGGTCATGCACGACAGGGCTTTTAAGGTCACAACTACTTACCCTTTCCCGTGCATAATATTTTCTCTATGCAGGTCCGCAGGTGTGCCTATATGGCACGTTGATCAGCTCAAGACCCCTCTGGGCACTGTTGATATCGGCCTCATCAGGGATGAGGCCAACGAGTTGGCTCTACGCAAAAGGCCCCGTCCAGAGTTGCGTCCACTTGTTGACAATCTGGCTGATACGGTAGCACAAGCCCACAGAGCTACGCAGGCGGCTTCCACTGACACTATCCCGGGTAGTAGCACTGCGCCGAGCTCCTCTCGCTCAGCCCCTTTATCCGCTCTGGTCCCGCTTGCTAGGGTCCAGAAATTAGAGGCGCAAATTGCTACACTTCTGCATCATATCCAGCCTTGGATGCAGAGGTCTATTGCCAAGGAAGAAGAGCGCTTGGAGCGGAGAATGGTCCAGCACACAGAGCGGAAAATTGTTGAGGTTCATCAGCGCTTGGACGCTTTTGAGTTGCGGGTGCTAGCCCTTCCAGCCCCTCCGGTAAATGTGTCGACCCTTAAGGCTGCGGTCGACAGTCTTCGCGTAGATATTGATATGATCTGAGAGGCTAGGGTGCCTGAGTCTGAGGCCCCTTCTGCAGAGCCTACTGTTGACACAGTTTTGGTGGCCTTATTCTCCACTTTAGAGATTCCACCACCTCCCCCTCGAGAGCATGCCAAGAGGCGTAGGGGTCAAGAGGTGGAGGAAGCTGAGAGATAGAGGCTTAGAGGAGAGATGGAGGCTGCGAGGAGAGCCTCGCTTGATGAAGAGGAGGCGCGTCAGATTAGAGCAGGAGAGTTAGCTGCTGGGGCGTCTAGCTCCAGAACTGTTGAGATAGCGGGAGGCACTGCTGATAGAAATGTTGATGCTGAGGACACCATGAGGGTGTCAAGATTACCGAGGTAGTGGGTTCCAGGGAACCGGGCCCACCAGCTTGCTGATCGTCGGCGCTTTGCGCCCCAGGTTTGCTTCACCTACCACTCTAGTATTTAAATTTTTTTATGCATTGGGGACAATTGCATGTCTTTTAGTTGGGGGTGAGGTAAATGGAAAGTGAGTGCTAGGGTGAAGTCTGAGCAGCCCAATTCACTATCCTCTTTTGGGGTTTTCTTGCCTGTGTTCTTTTTCCCCAAGAGACTGATTACTTTTTCTGTTGAACCGGCATGTCTATATCTTGTGTACATAGTTTATCCTTCTTCGATGCAAATGATTTGAGCTTAAATTAGACCTTTCTTTTTCACCCCCAACTGATCTTTTCTGGGAATAATGCGTTGGCCATGGTCCCTCATTAGACATGTGCACCTCAGCTTATGCCAAAAGCATAAGTTGAGGGTGGCTAATTCAGTAAACAACCATTGTATGGCCCTGTCCCAACATTGGGTATTGTGTACTTTGACTCATGGCAAAGACATGAGTTGAGGGTGGCTATTATGAGGAATGCTCTGGAAAGTGGGATTGAAAGAACAAAGAGAGAGAAAGAACAAAAGTAAAGTGACTCAAGAATTAGTTGAAAGAAAAGTAAAAAATAAAATAAAAAAATACAAGAAATACAAGCAAGAAAAGAAGAGAGTCACTTACACAAATGTAGAAAAAAAAGTGAAAATAGCAATGTGAAAGAATATGGGAAACTGGGCAAAATAAAATGATAGAAAATGGTATGTTTAGCGAATATGTCAAGGAGGGAAAAAAGTCACTAAAGTATACCTAAATATACCCTACCTGACCCTGAGCCTATGATACAAGCTAAGAAAAACCTATCGTTATCCTAAGGGGGGCTGTATAGCGAACTTAAAGCAGTGAAAATAAGGGCAAACTTATGGCAATAGGTATGAATGAGTGTGAATTTGTTCTGAGAGTGAGTGTTGAAAAGTAATCCTTATACTCAAACTGAAATCATTGTGTGAAAAATGAGGATTTTGTTTTGAAGTGAGGACACTAGTTGCACTACCGGAAATATTAGCACCTCGGTGAGAAATTGAAGAGGATAGGTGTTAGTGCATGGTAAGTCTGTGTCATGGTCTGATTCCACATGATTCAAGCCTAATAGTGATAGAATGCATAAATATGATGAGATTAATCGGGATTGATAGCCAAATGAGTGCAAAGGATAAAACATGAATACTATTGTACAAAGATTTTATATTAAGTCATAGTGCGTCGCTTGAGGACAAACAACGAATTTAAGTTAAGGGTGTTGATATCCATGGTTTCACGGTATTATTAATACTTTTTCCTTAAGTTTAGTGTGTCCAAAAGCCATTTTGTGCTAATTTTTATATAAGTTTCTCCGTATTTGCACGAAATCTGTCCAAAGATGAATGCGGAGGTTTTTGAGCGAAGAAATGCAGAAGAGACCACCTACGTAGCTTTTGACGGTCCGTCATGCTTGTGACGGTCCGTAGGTGGCAGTGTAGTGCAGCTGCTGAAGGAAGATGGGGAAGTCTGACCAACTGTGGGGTTACGGAAAGCGTGACGGACCGTCGTATCCATGATGGTCGGTCCTGCAGGTTCGTCATGAATTTCAGAGATTCCAAGAGTTCAAGTGTTTTGGAACGGAGACCCTCGACGGACCGTTGTGCCTGTGACGATCCGTCATACCTTCCGTCGAGGGTAATGAAGAGAGCATTAGAAGAAATTGCATCAAGTATGGGACGACGGAGTCCATGACGGTCCGTTATGACCACGACGATCCGTCACGATGTCCGTCGATCCAGCTGCGTTTTGACAGATTTCCACCAAATAGAGACCTTATGTAATTAGGTTTTTATTTTTTTATAAATAGTTCGAAAACCTCGTTTTTTAGGTTAGACTCTGGATCATTTGGTTACACTCTTGATTATTTTTTAGACCTTTTGTGAGATTCTTGATTATTTTGAGATTCTTGTAATTGATTGTTGGTGATTTTTGTTGATTAATCAAGC
>NC_028641.1:15391014-15393340 GCF_001406875.1 Solanum pennellii | reverse complement strand
ATATATATATATATATATATATATATATTATAGTTTTGGGACACGTTCTTAGCATGTTTGTTCAATGTGAATTTTAATAGATATGTTAGAATGACTAAAACTCTATGGAAACATGTATCTAATGAGAACAAAAATGGAACAATGAAAAAAAGTCTTTAATAATATGTAAAAAACTAATAAAATGAAGGGCTAATTTAATGATAATACAGATGGAAAAATAAATACAAAGTTAACTGCATAATTTTTCGAGTGGTTATTGACTCCTTCTCCCATATATTATAAAATTAGGCTTGTGCTTCAAGGATGGATTTCCTTCGGAGCATGAGTAATTTAATACACTAGTAGAAGGGGAGTAACCTATTTTACACATAATACAACCTGGTTGGCACAAAAATGCACGTGGAGGTCATGATTAATTGTAATTGAAGGATGGATAGGTTGGGTTGATTGAATGGAGAAGTTAAAAGGAGAGTCATGGAGAACTGGTGATAGTTATGATGTCATGAAGTTATCTAAAGTCAACATACCATGTGATGAAGATCATTTTATGTTGCATTATGCTTTTGGTCTACCTCAGTTAACTCATTCCACTTCAACTTGGCATGTTGAGTCCACCGTGTTGGACATTTCTGCTTTGACAGAGATTAGACCCTACTTAGTGCAGTCCTTCACATCCACAATTTGAACTTTTCTTTGACAAAGAGTGAGAAAATAAGAAAATATACTATGACGAGTTTATCAAAGAGAACATGGAAATAGAGGATGTCACTGACGATGAACATTTAATGTTCCTCAATATGTGGGTTTGCAAGTTCGTCTTTTTCAATGGTTCATCAAGGGTAACGATGGAGTATAGGAAAATTATTTTTCGTTTTACTCCTACACTCCATTGTGACCCTTGATGACCCGTATCAAAAAAAGAACTTGCAAAGGCACATACTCAGGAACGCAAAATTTCATCTTATTTAACATCCTCTCTTTCCTTATCAACTTTAATAAACTAACTCCTCATAATATATTTCCTTATTTTCTCAATATTTGGCAAAGAAAACATTGAACTCTTAATGTCTAAGACTGCACAAATCACCTCACAGTGAGGTCTAATCCCTGTCAAAGCACAAATGTCCAACATAATTGGACTCATCATGCCAAAGATGCAGTGAAATTAGTTACCTTAGGGAGACCAAAATAGTGCAGCATACAATAGATCATGTCACATGATATGCTGCCTTTAGATAACTTGATTTAATTATACAAATCAACCGTTCTCCAAGGCTCCCCATTTATCTTTTTCATTCGATTAGCCCAACCGATGAATCCTTCGGTTGTAGTTTGCCATGACCTGCATTAAGTGTTTGTGCCAACCAGGTTGGAGTGTGTATAAAAGAAGATTCACCCTTTCTGCTAGTGTATAAAATGACTTGAGCTCCTAAAGAAATTCCTCCTTGAAGCACGAGCCTAATTTTATAATTTATGTTGTACTTTCAAAAGAATTAATAACATTAGGAGAAAAATAGTTTTTTTTGGATTAATACTGTTATGATTTTTAAAATGTACAAATAACTTATGATTAGTATTTCAAATTATGTCGACAAATAATATGAAAAGGATATAACTAGATGTGATATATCAAAACTTTTCTATGAAAAATATAATGAATCACAAATTAATGCGACTTTTGAATATTTTGACAGAACTCATATCTGAGTGAATAGCCATTGAGGTCTTCAATTCCACAAATTGAAATAACGTCATTTTTTCAATTCCGAATAATGTTATAACTACATAATTTAGGTGCAATTATTGCATTTTAATTTTTTTAATAGTGTTATTAAAATTTTAATGTCTAACATTATTTTAATTTCGGTGGAGGGGCAAAATGGATATCCAAATCTTAAGGAAAAAGCTTCCAACTTTTAATATAATGCATATGTGATGATCGATGCAAATTTTATATGATAGTCGAACCTATTAAGTGATTTGGTGATGAACATCAATAGGAAATTGTACGATTATCGTCTCTATGCATTTCATCATCTCGAGTATATATCCCCCTCAAACAAGCCCTCCCAGGAAGCAGAACTAGCATGATAGATTATTTATACTTCTGTAATTATATTATGTATAAAAAAAGTATACTAATAGAGATTTGTTATAGTAATCAAAGATAATAAAAATTCATACAGAATAGCATTTTTGTAGGGATAGAATGTAAAATTAAGAGGGATTTGCATAGCACATTTAGAGGGACAAAATAACTCATCTTTAGGGAGAGTGTGTGTATGTGTGTGTGTGTGTATATATATATATATATATATATATATAT
>NC_028641.1:15363821-15390940 GCF_001406875.1 Solanum pennellii | reverse complement strand
AGTATACTAATAGAGATTTGTTATAGTAATCAATGATAATAAATATTCATACATAATAGAATTTTGGGTGGGATAGAATGTAGAATTAAGAGGGATTTGCATAGCACATTTAGAGGGACAAAATAACTCATCTTTAGAGAGAGTGTGTGTATATGTATATATATATATATATACATATATATATATGATAGATTATTAGGAATGTAATGACATGCTCTGTATATAATAGAAAGACTCGCACTTTGAGAGCCATTCAAAAAACCTCTTGACATGGTATTACAGTCTTCTCTTAACAGTATTTTTTCATAGAGTCTATGATTGATTTTTTCAACAAAAAAATATTTTAAAATTTATTTTGTTGATTGTTCGTTGACAATTAGTCCTTAACAGTTAGGGCTCTTAATCTTTGTCATTATAGATATTTCCTTGAGTGATAGGGTTTCTAGTTTTCATAGTTATGTAACATCATGAAAATTGTTCTTCCTGGAAATTTCAATATCAATTATTAGTCCTGGAAATTTCAATTTCAATTTGCTTTATAAGGTTATTTTTCTAAATTAATTTTTAACTTGAGGTCTTTTCACTTAGAAAATAAGTATGATGATTACATTATATATCATTACTTTTATTGTTAATAATATTAATAACTATTATATGACTTAGTTTCTGAAAGGGGAAAACATCTAACAAATTTCTATTGACATTCCCTTCTTTTAAACTTTTGTTTGTGATTTAAGAGTGTGTGTGTGTGCGAACATGTGCCTGTGTGTATTTTGTGTGTGTTGAGTGTTTGGTGCTAGATATGCAAATTAAAATGATTGAGTGAATTTAAACAAATATTTAAAACTTGATTAGACTGTTCCAATAAAATATTTTACTTTTCTTTTCTCCAATAAATTATTCACATGAGATTATGTTTGATTTTATATGGTTGTTTGAAATTAATATTGTAACCCAATTAAAGTAGTTTTTTTCTATATGTTTATTTGTAATAATCATTCACACAGATGCAAAAAGTATGTCAATAAATTAGATTTATAGTTTTTAATATCAATTTTATGATAGACTCGATTTGACTCCTTTAGAAGTTCATTGTATAATGACGATTGAAAAGATATAGAGATAGACATTGCAGATTATTAAATATGACATATAAGAATAATATAATTGATTTAATCAAGTTTAAAAGATAAACAAATTTATTTTTCCCTTTCTAAATAATTCTAGTAGAGTTCTAATGAAAATGGAACTTTAATAAAGATTAGGGTTTTTAGATTACCAGAGATTGAAGAGCTACTCTAAAACTTCTTCTTTAGTCCCTTAGAGAAAAATGTTGACCGCCTATAAAAAGGTACAATGAATTAGTTCATAAAAGGAAAAGGGAATGAATAAAGAGAAGCTATATAGTGTAATATTAAAGGTGACAGACAGAGTTTCAGCCACATAAAGAAGGGATTGATCTTTGAAATGATCCTGTAGAGGACCAAAAACTATTGCGAGTTTTTCCAACGACACATCAACATCTAGTTGCCAAGGAGGCGGATTTGGAGAAAGAATACTGAGTACTCCCTTACACTTGATATGTATAGGTTAATTTACAAAACCTTAGGGCTTTTTGGTTTGATGGACTGGGCCTGTGGTTTTTTATCACGGTTTTATTTGGATTATTTAATAAAAGGAAAAATTGCTGAAATACACACATTTTATTTCACATGTTTCCATGATCCCCTATTATTTTTAAAATTTCCAAAATCATTTATTTCTTTAACGTATATGAGATACATATTAAAGTAAGTAAATTAGTATTTAATGTACCCGAGCTAGTTTTTAATGTATCCGAGCTAGTAATTAATGTATATGAGCTACTTATTAATGTATCCGAGTTTCAATTATTGTGTCCGATATTTATTTTTGTAAGGGATTAATGCAATTTGAAACTTATGAGGAATAGATTGTAATTTTATTTTAAAATTATGAGATTTATGTAAATTACACTTAATAAAATTGGTCTTAAGACCTTATTTTGAAAAAAAAAATGAAAAAGGAAAACTACTCCATAAAAAAGTTAATTTTGTAGTAAAGTTCGGATCTAATATTTCTAATTGAGGATGAAAGAATTATTTTTATCCACTAAAAATGTAAAAATATTGGGTTCATGTGAATGATGTAACTTTTGATGCATAAATTTAAAATGCGGGTAGAGCCAAAACATAATGAGAAAATAAGTTGGAAACTACCATCTGTAATTACCCTCCAGGTTATTTCCTCTTATTAAATTATTTTCTAAAGAATGAAGCTAAAAGTTAAGAACTTCCAAGAATTCAAACTCAATAAACTTCAAGAACGGATTTCTTGATAATTCACATGATTTGAGTGAGGGTTAAAAAAACCAACACTATGAAAGATTACATACCTCTAAGGAACTAAGTTCTTGGCGAAAATACTCAAATCTTGCAAATACTCCTGAAGCATTCTTCTTTTTCTCCTCTTGAAACCCTTCTCAACCCTAAGTGTTTACAAATAAATGCAAATTGATCTTAATCGGTTTAGACCCCTATTTGGTTGAACAAAAACGTGCTGGGCAAGTGGGTTAAGGAAAAGATCAAATACCCCTCTTTAAAATAGATGAAAATCCCTTAACAAGAGTGGATGCACTCAAACGGGCATATCTCCTTCATCCAAACTCATATTTTGAAAACTCGGCGGCTTTGGTAAGAGGACTCAAAGACCTTCCCTTTGATACCTAATGGTCGATCTTAATCTTTATTTGCTGAAAGTTATGGTCATTTGATGTTGACAAAAAACTTAAAAATTTTACTAAAGCTCAAGGTGTTACACTTGTTCTTTTTAAACTTTACTCAACTTTGCTCTACTTTCTGAAAAAAATTGTTTAAAAAAAATTTTCGCTTTAAAAATTTCTACAATTTATAACTCAAAATATGGTTCATGTTGAAACATATACAAAACAACTCAACTCGAATATCTCAATAACTATATAGAAAAACTCAATACTCAGAACTCATAATTAAATGATACTACTTATCTCTAGAATACTCAATTAATAGGGTTCATGCTGAAACATAAAAAACAATGGATCAACTGGAGAATCTCAATGCATAATTTATAGAATTTCAAGTATTAGGATTAAAACTCAAAACTGAAGAACAAGCTTATCTCAAGAATTCTCAAAACTAAGGATATAACCTTACATTAAACTTTTACTAATTGAATTCAGATGTAGGCCACGAGGGTGAACTCAATCCATCACAATGATTAGCCTTACATGCCTGAAAAAATGAAGTTCTTGTAATATTTTGAAGAAGAACTTTATTAGAATCCTTCAAATCCTAGCTTGAAGGACAATTGTCAAAAAAATCTTTTTTGAGATTCTTAAATTTGTTTGTTGAAGACTCTCTGGTGGAGAATTAGCATATTTATTAATGATTTATAATTGTATGAAGAAATTTGACTTTGAAAGAATGAAATACTCTGACTATGACGTACATTGAAGAAGAATATTGTAAAATATTTGAAGAATCTTGAATGGAAGTCTTATGCTTTGATTTATCCTTAAGGATTTTCCTTAGTGTTTGAGAGAGAATAAAATGAAGGATTAACAAATGAAAGTCTCATTGTTTTGGGCCTTTAATAAGTCAAACAAATTCGTTTAGAGGTTTTTTAGAGTTTAAAAGACAAAAATGACCATCTTTGATGTTTTTTGTCGGGTAATAATTTTTCACCTCATTGTATCAAATTATTAGAAATGGTCATAACTTCTTACTCGACACTCAGATACTTTTGAAATAGGTGGCGTTAGAAATAAAATCCAAATAAATTTTATTTTATAGGTTATAGACCACATAACTTTTTAAATTCTAAGATATATGGTCGTTAGAAGTTCACTCAAGTAGAAGTCTAGGGTCATACCTGCCGTCGAGGGTAATGAAAAGAGCAGCAGAAGAAATTGCATCAAGTATGGGACGACGGAGTCCATGACGGTCCGTCGTGAACACGATGATCCATCGCGATGTCCGTCGATTCAGCCGCGTTTTGACACATTTCCAGCAAATAGAGTCCTTATGTAATTAGGTTTTTATTGTCTTATAAATAGTTCGAAAAACCTCTTTTTGAGGTTAGACTCTGGATTATTTGGTTAGACCTTGATTATTTTTTAGACCTTTTGTGAGATTCTTGATTATTTTGAGATTCTTGTAATTTAGTGTTGGTGATTTTTGTGGATTAATCAAGCGAACTTTCGGATTTTACTCTTTCTCATTGAAGTAAGTACATGAATTCTTATACCATATATTTGAATATTGTGATTATGACTATGGGTAACTAAACTACATAACTAGGGTTGTGGGAACCATAGGCAAATAATGAGGTAAAACCTAACTAAAATAACAATTCTAGAATAGTGTCTTGCATGTATTGATAATTCTTTCGCTTAGAAGTCTTTTGAACGGATGGCCAACGTTAGAACTCGCCTTAATGCTACTTGCCGGACCAAGGAGGTAGATAATAGGAAAAGAATTATCAACATAGATTTAGTGTATGCTATCTAATAGGCTAGTATTGATTGGTACGAGGTAATAAGTTAGTCAAATATCGAATACGATGCTTAGTATGAGGTAAAGATAAGGGTTAGGATAGCAACACACGTTGTCAGACCAAGGGCGGAGTGAAATTTTCTAGATGCCGGACCAAGGATTTAGAAATACATAACTTATCACTTTGCATGCAAGATACTAGGAAAGAATTGTTATAGTTAGACTTATCAAGTTATGAACCTGTGGGGAACACGTTAACCCTAGTTACTTTCATTAATTGATTAAACTCCAACATTTGAAGTTGTACAGTGTCTCTTTCAATTTCGCTAGTTATTTTCATTTATTTAGAAATAGAAAACCCCCCTTTTATCATTTTTGCTTTCCAAGGAAGTAATTGACTGAACAATACTAATAATAGATTGAAGTTAAGTCTAAACTACTTTCCTCGTGGGAACGAACACAACCTCACTAGTTGGGTTATTTACTTGACACAACCGCTTTACTTCTTATTTGAGAAGTAAGTTTGAGCGTATCAAATTTTGGCGCCGCTGCCGGGGAATGTAGTTTTTAGATTAACTTAAACTTATTACTATAGTTTAGTTGATATTTTCATGATTTTACATTGTTTTAGTGTTTTTGATTCGTGCAGAATCACCCTCCTTATATGCCAAATACACGGAGAGGAAGAGAACCCCTATTTCCCTACGATCACGAATTAGAGCGTACAGTACGCAACATAAATAGAAACTTGGGAATTAATGATGATGATCCAAACCAAAACAGCCCAGCTCCGGTTGATGTTCATGGTCAGTTGTTACCCGATGCTCCGGATGAACACCAACAGAGGGGACAAAATCCCGCTCCACGGCCCCAAGCATACTACAGGGCTATCTTCTGAGGATCCACATGCCCATATAGCTAAGGTAAGGGCAGTGTGTAAAAGCTGTGAAGGAAGGCCTGACTTGGACATGGATGTAATAGGGCTTAGATTGTTTCCTCTCTCACTGACGGGAGAGGCTGCTATATGGTTCACTGAGCTCCCTTACAACTCAATTTTCACTTGGAACCAACTAAGCAGACGCGGGGTTTCCGACCGAGCGCCCTAGGCTCAAATCAGGACAATTGGCGCCAAGGTCAAGGGAACCAAGGTCGGATCTATGATAACTATAACCGTGATGGTCATTATGTCTGAGATGGAAACTACAACCGCGACAACAACTTCAACAGGGGTAACTACGGTAATAGAAATGATAAGAATGGGCCCTATGTCCGTCCTCAAAATCGTGAAGTTACTCCTTGGGATGGTGGAGATAGTATGGAGCGAGTTGAGGATATGTTGCACAAAATGATGAGGAGGTTCGATGCTAGTGATGAGCACATTAAAGATTTAAGGTGTGATTTAGCAGGTATTGGGCAAAAAGTCGATACACATGCAATATCGATTAAGCAGATCGAGTTGCAAATGGCCCAATTATCTGCGACTGTGAACACACGGCAAACGGGCACTCTTCCTAGCAACACTGTCCAAAATCCAAAAAATGATGCACACTGTATGGCAATCACTACTCGTGGTGGTAAGCAAACCATTGACCCACCTATGCCGTCTAATGTGGAAAAGGTGAGAAAGGATGATGATAAGGTGGCAAAGGGTAGTGGTGAAGCAGAAGAGAGCACTGGAAAAGATGTAGAAGATCCTATGAAGGTAATTCCCATGCCTAGACCACCACCACCCTTCCCGCAAAGATTAGTGAAAAAGACCGAGGCTGGTAAGTATCGGCGTTTTATAACAATGCTGAAGCAGCTTTCTATCAATGTCCCTTTGGTAGAAGCTCTAGAACAAATGCCCGGTTATGCCAAGTTTATGAAAGATCTGGTTACAAAGAAAAGATCGGTCACTTTCGAGGATGATGATAGACTGCAGCATTGTAGTGCTATTGCTACAAGATCTCTCGTACAAAAGAAAGAAGATCCGGGTGCGTTCACTATTCCTTGTACAGTCGGGTCATTACATTTTGCGAAAGCATTATGTGATCTGGGGGCAAGCATAAATCTCATGCCCCTCTCGATTTACAAGAAGTTGGGTTTGGGTGACCCAAAACCCACTGCGATGCGGCTACTGATGGCTGATCGAACAGTGAAAAGGCCTATAGGGATACTCCATGATGTGCTAGTAAAAGTGGAGTCATTCATATTTCCGGCAGATTTTGTTATTCTTGATTGTGAAGTCAATTTTGAAGTGCCTATTATTCTTGGGAGGCCATTCCTTGCTACAGGTAGAGCCTTAGTTGATATGGAAAAGGGGCAGATTAAATTTCGGTTGAACAATGAAGAAGCGACCTTCAACATTTGTAGGTCCATGAGGCAGAGTGGTGAGCTCCAATCGGTATCCGCCATATCCCACAAAGAAAAGATGAAGAAGGAGAATGAACAAAAAAGTGAAAAACAAGAGTTTATGGTTGGGGATTTGGTGCTTTTAGACAGTTCAAGGTTGCATTGGCTTCCGGGCAAGCTCAATTGAAAACGTACTGGCCCTTACTTGATTACCCAAGTATTCCCTCATGGAGCAGTTGAGTTAAAAACCAAGGAGGGAGTGCGGTTTAAGGTGAATAGAGAACGAATAAAACTCTATTTTGGGCATACTGCATCGGTGAATGAAGTTATAGAGGCATACCATCTTGATGAAGGCTGAGTAATCATGTGTCCTCAGTCGTGCCGCGACGTTAAATCAGGCGCTTGTTGGGAGGCAACCCAATACTTATAGTTTTTTTCATTCTAGTAATGGTAGCATTTTCTACTAATGGGTTTTAAATTTGCAGGCACATCACAAGGAAATTCTGCAGAAAATTACTCTGCAACAGTCACTAACGGATACAGCGATAGACCGTTTTTCCTGCGATGGACCGTCGCATGAATCCGTCGTGCCAGGTACATCTTTCTGTTATTTTCAAACTAGGGCACATGCGACGGAACCAACGACGAACCATCATAACCAAGACGAACCGTCGTCGGGGAATCGTCGCGTCTTTAATGAAGCGTACTCGACCCGACCCAGCTGGGGGTTTTCAAAAAATTCATCATTTAAAACCCCCACCCCTTCATTTCTCCCCATTGTTTCACTCTTTCTCCCATTTCCCTCCCTTTTCAACTTTCAAAGCTCTCTTACAACCGATCATTTTCCCCAAATTCTCCAAATCCCTCAAAATTCATCATCTACTAGTCGGAGCTGCTGCTGTGGGTGTATACTTGATCACCAAGTACCTTTCCCTCTTGTTTTTCTCAAATTGTCAGGTATGTGTCTCTAATTTCTACTCATTTATATTGCATTTTTTAATCAATTATTGTTAGCCTTGTTTTTCTTGATATGTTCATTCTTTAATAAAATTCTGTCTGACCTAGGTTGAAAATCCCTGAAATTGCCGGTTAAAAACCTAAAAATACGTGCTTTAGCATTGCTAGTTTACTAGGTATTTGGGTTATACATATGTAGGTTAAAACACTACTAATTCGATTTGGTTCATAGGGGATGATAGGGGCATCTTCAGTTCTGTCACTGAGTTACAGAACGAGACCCCGATGACGGACCGTCGTACCCACGACGGACCGTCATTGGGTCCGTTCCAACCGTCCTATAACCCCACTGTCCAATTTTCTCCAAGTATCCACCAATGGCCACATACGACGGACCGTTGTTCCCACGACGGTTTGTCCGGCACAACCGTTATGGTTGTAAGAGACCCTATTCGTAAGGGTCTCTCACTTTTTCTATGTATCCTCCAACGTACACATGTGACGGACCCATCCCTACGACGTTCCGTCCTGCATAGCCGTTCTGGTTGTCAGAGACCCTGTTCCTAAGGGTGTCTCTCTCTTTTTCTAAGTTCCCTCAAACGGACAAGTACGACGGACCGTCATACCCACGACGGTCCGTCCTGCATGACCGTTATGATGGTCAGAGTCCCCTCTCCTAAGGGTCTCCATATTTTTTTTCAAGAGTCGTCTGATGGACACCTACGACGGACAGTCGTACCTGTGACGGTCCGTCCTGCACATACCGTCATACTTGTCTGAGACTCTCCTTCAGGGTTCTCCATATAAACATAGTCCAAGTAAGACACGATGGACCCCATGACGGTTCGTCGTACTCATGATGATCCGTCACCTGGTCCGTTGTGTTTCACTGTTACTATAGCAATGTCATTACATCTTAAATCTTTTATTTATTTTGTGTGGTTTTGATTTTCGTGTTTGCTCCTTCTAGTACTAATATTGATTCTTTACAGGTAGTATCTGTTATGCACCAAAACAAGATCGAGTCTACGCACGCGGGCGATCGAAATTTGTCGCCCCGTCTGCCCGCCTGGTCATTGGCTCTGATAATGAGCGTGACCCCGAGTACGTGCCCCCAGGCACTTCCACCCCATCCCGAGTTGCACGTGCTGCCGGAGCCACACCCAAAAAGGTGGCGTCCGGCGTAGTCACTGCCTCCCAGTCTAATGCGGAGCGAACACTGACCGGCACACCTTCTGGGTCAGTTACCAATGAAGAAGGAGCGTCTGGCTCCTTAGGAGTTTCGTGGTCGAAGGAAGCTTCCGGATCTGCTGAGGTTCCCCCCCCGCCCCTGCTGCAGATTCTGCCTCGTCTGATGAGGCTGACAATTCGGAATCAACACCCGGTTCACCAGCTCGTGCTCTCACCCCGGTTACTGACCAGCCTAACCGGTGGTGTGTCGACGGGCAGTTTCAAGTCTATTCCGATGCAAAGTTCCTGAATGACAAAGGAGTTATGACTCGAACACTTACATTTGAGCGGTGGGTCCTTATGGGAAGTCTCCGGACGATGCTTGAGATCCACAATCTCTTCACTAGACATCGACTAGAGTGGACAGCACGTCCGTTGGGACGTTATAGTGAAGAGCTGGTCCGAGAGTTCTATGCATCCTACGTAGCGAATCTCCAATCATAGATTGATAGGCGGGCTGCCCCCGCCAAACAGGCCCCACTGGAGTAGGTCCGAGTACGTGGCGTTCATGTTGATATCTCCCTGCCTGCCATCAGCCGGTTTCTATACGACGAGGATGTTGATGCTATTCGGAACCCTCTCACTGCCGAGTTTGAGTACCGAATGGCAGATTGTTAAGGATGGACAATTCCTGCGTGAGCCATCGCTGAGAGAGACCACCAAGAGGTGGATGGCCCTGCACTTGTCCGTTGATGGAGAGGGTGCCGACTGGGTGACCGAGCCGAAGGGTGCCATCAAGATGTCCAATCTGACTTTCACGGCGATGTTTTTGTGGTTGATTGTCTGCCACTTCCTTTCCCCACAGCCGCTGATAATATCGTCACACGGGATCGAGCAGTACTGATGGCGGCGATGATAGCCGGGTTTGAGGTGGATTTTGCGTGGCTTCTACAGGTGGTCATGCACGAGAGGGATTTTAACGTCACAACTACTTACCCTTTCCTGTGCATGATATTTTCTTTATGCAGGTCCGCAGGTGTGCCTATATGGCACGTTGATCAGCTCAAGACCCCTCTGGGCACTGTCGATATCGGCCTCATCATGGATGAGGCCAATGAGTTGGCTCCACGCAGAGGGCCCCGTCAAGAGTTGCCTCCACTTGTTAACAATCTGGCTGATACGGTAGCACAAGCACGCACGGCTACACATGTGGCTTTCATTGATACTACACCGGTCGAGTCTATCCCGGGTAGTAGCACTACCCCGAGCTCCTCTCGCTCAGCCCCTTTACCTGCTCTGGTCCCGCTTGCTAGGGTCCAGAAATTAGAGGGCAAATGGCTACACTTCTTCATCATATCCGGACTTTGATGCAGAGGTCTATTGCCGAGGAAGAAGAGCGCTTCGAGCGGAGAATGGTCCAGCACACAGAGCGGAAGATCGTTGAGGTTCATCAGCGCTTGGACGTTTTTGAGTTGCGGGTGCTAGCCCGTCCAGCCCCTCCGGTGAATGTGTCGACCTTTCATGCTGCGGTCGACAGTGTTCGTGCAGATATTGATATGATCTTAGAGGCTAGGGTGCCTGAGTCTGAGGCCCCTTCAGCAGAGCCTGCTGAAGACACAGAGATGGGGCCCTATTCGCCACTTCAGAGATTCCACCACCTCCCCCTCGAGAGAATGCCAAGGGGCGTAGGGGTCGAGAGGAGGATGAAGCTCTAGCACGGAAGAAGGAGCACCGTGAGATGGAGGCTGCGAGGAGAGCCTCTCTTGCTGAAGAGGAAGCGCGTCAGATGAGAGCAGGAGAGTTAGCTGCTGGGGCGTCTAGCTCCAGAACTTTGGAGATAGCGGGAGGTACTGCTGGTAGTGTTGTTGATGCTGAGGACACCACTGAGGGTGTCCTGATTACAGAGGTAGTGGGTTCCGGGGAACCGGACCCACCAGCTTGCTGATCGTCGACGCTTTGCACCCCAGGTTTGCTTCACCTACAACTCTAGTATTTCAATTTTTTATGAATTGGGGACAATTGCATGGCTTTTTGTAGGGGGTGGGGTAAATGGAAAGTGAGTGCTAGGGTGAAGTATGAGAAGACCAATTCATTATCCTCTTTTGGGATTTTCTTGCCTGTGTTCTTTTTCCCCAAGAGACTGATTACTTTTTCTGTTGAACCGGCATGTCTATATCTTGTGTACATAGTTTAATTCTGGAGCATGATGGCGAAATTAATATCCTGATAAAATGGAAAATGATGCATGACTAGGCATAGTAATTGATAAATGTGTGGCTCTAAGCATGACATATAGGTACACCACTGCATGACCCTAAGTCTAAAATTCGAACTAGGTGTCTGATAATCTGGTAGAGTGATGAGATGTCAAGTGAGTGTGAGGAAGATTTGAATAGTCCTCTATTTGTACTGAGCTAGAACTTGCCTGGTTAGTCCTGCTAAAAGTAAGCTTTAATAGACAATTAGGAAAGGATCATAGGCCCTTATTCAATATAGCCCATTTTTAGCCTAAATAAAAGAAAACCAAATGAAATTTATCCTTGTTTGGTCCAAATGATTTGAGCTTAAACTAGACCTTTTGTTTTTCACCCTAACTGATCTTTTCTGGGAATAATGCGTTGGCCCTGGTCCCTCCTTGGACATGTGCACCTCAGCTTATGCCAAAAGCATAAGTTGAGGGTGGCTAATGCAGTAAACAACCTTTTTATGGCCCTGACCCAACTTTGGGTATTGTGTACTTTGACTAATGGCAAAGCCATGAGTTGAGGGTGGCTATTATGAGGAATGCTCTGGAAAGTGGGTTTGAAAAAACAAAGAGAGAGAAAGAACAAAAGTAAAGTGATTCAAGAATTAGTTGAAAGAAAAGTAAAAAAAAATTACAAGAAATACAATCAAGAAAAGAAGAGAGTCACTAACACAAATGAAGCAAAAAAAGTGAAAATAGCAGTGTGAAAGAATATGGGAAACTGGGCAAAATAAAATGATAGAAAATGGTATGTTTAGCCAATATGTCAAGGAGGGCAAAAAGTCACCAAAGTATACCTAAATATACCCTACCTGACCCTGAGCCTATGTTACAAGATAAGAAAGTCCTATCGTGATCCTAAGGGCTATATAGCGAACTTAAAGCAGTGAAAATAAGGGCAAGCTTATGGCAATAGGTTTGAATGAGTGTGAATTTGTTCTGAGAGTGAGTGTTGAAATGTAATCCTTATACTCAAACTTAAATCATTGTGTGAAAAATGAGTATTTTGTTTTGAAGTGAGGACACTAGTTGCAGTACCGGAAATATAGCACCTTGGTGAGAAATTGAAGAGGATAGGTGTTAGTGCATGGTGAGTCTGTGTAATGGTCTGATTCCACATAATTCAAGCCTAATAGTGATAGCATGCATAAATATGATAAGATTAATCGGGATTGATAGCCAAATGAGTGCAAAGGATAAAACATGGATAATATTTTACAAAGATTTTGTATTGAGTCATAGTGCGTCGCTTGAGGACAAACAACGAATTTAAGTTGAGGTTGTTGATATACCGTGGTTTGACGGTATTATTAATACTTTTTCCTTAAGTTTAGTGTGTCTAAAAGCATTTTTGTGCTAATTTTTATATAAGTTTCTCCTTATTTGCAGGAAATATTTCAAAAGATGAATGCGGAGGTTTTTGAGCGAAGAAATGCAGAAGAGACCACCTACGGAGCTTGTGACGGTCCGTCATGCTTGTGACGGTCCGTAGGTTGCAGCGTAGTGCAACTGCTGAAGGAAGATGGGGAAGTCTGACCAATTGTGGGGTTACGGAAAACGGGACGGACCGTCGTATCCATGATGGTCCATCCTGCAGGTTCGTCATGAAGTTTAGAGAAGTAGTCCCAGTAGCCATATTCCAAGAGTTCAAGTGTTTTGGAACGGAGACCATCGACGGACCGTTGTGCCAGTGACGATCCGTCATACCTGCTGTCGAGGGTAATAAAGAGAGCAGCAGAAGAAATTGCATCAAGTATGGGACGACGGAGTCGATGACGGTCCGTCGTGACCACGACGATCCGTCGCGATGTCGGTCGATCCAGCCGCGTTTTGACAGATTTCCAGCAAATAGAGTCCTTATGTAATTAGGTTTTTATTTTTTTATAAAATAGTTCAAAAAACCCCGTTTTTGAGGTTAGACTCTGGAGATATGTTAGAATGACTAAAATTCTATGGAAACTTGTATGTAATGAGAACAAAAATGGAACAATGAAAAAAAGTCTTTAATAATATGAACAAAACTAATAAAATGAAGGGCTAATTCAATGATAATACAGATGGAAAAATAAATGCAAAGTTAACTGCATAAATTTTCGAGTGCTTATTGACTCATTCTCCCATACATTATAAAATTAGGCTCATGCTTCAAGGATGGATTTCCTTCGGAGCATGAGTAATTTAACACACTAGTAGAAGGGAAGTAACCTATTTTACACATAATACAACCTGGTTGTCACAGAAACAACACGTGGAGGTCATGATTAATTGTAATTGAAGGATGGATCTGTTGGGTTGATTGAATGGAGAAGTTAAAAGGAGAGGCATGGAGAATTGGTGATAGTTATGATGTCATGAAGTTATCTAAAGTCAACATACCATGTGATGAAGATCATTTTATGTTGCATTATGCTTTTGGTCTACCTCAGGTAACTCATTCCACTTAAACTTGGCATGTTGAGTCCACCCTGTTGGACATTTCTACTTTGATAGAGATTAGACCCTACTTAGTGCAGTCCTTCACATCCACAATTTGAACTTTTCTTTGCCAAAGAGTGAGAAAATAAGAAAATATACTATGATGAGTTTATCAAAGAGAACATGGAAATAGAGGATGTCACTGACGATGAACATTTAAGGTTCCTCAATATGTGGGTTTGCAAGTTGGTCTTTTTCAATGGTTCATCAAGGGTAACGATGGAGTATAGGAAAATTATTTTTCGTTTTACTCCTACACTCCATTGTGACCCTTGATGACCCATTGCAAAAAATGAACTTGCAAAGGCACATACTCAGGAACGCAAAATTTCATCCTATTTAACATCCTCTCTTTCCTTATCAACATTGATAAACTAACTCCTCATAATATATTTCCTTAATTTCTCAATATTTGGCAAAGAAAACTTTGAACTCTCAATGTCTAAGGCTGCACTAATCACCTCACAGTGAGGTCTAATCCCTGTCAAAGCACAAATGTCAAACATAATTGGACTCATCATGCCAAAGATGCAGTTTAATTAGTAATCTTAGGGAGACCAAAATAGTGCAGCATACAAGAGATCATGTCACATGATATGCTGCCTTTAGATAACTTGATTGAATTATAAAAATCAACCGTTCTCCATGGCTCCCCTTTTATCTTTTTCATTCGATTAGCCCAACCAATGCATCCTTCGGTTGTAGTTAGCCATGACCTGCATTTAGTGTTTGTGCCAACCAGGTTGGAGTGTGTGTAAAAGAAGTTTCACCCTTTCTGCTAGTGTATAAAATGACTCGAGCTCCTAAAGAAATTCATCCTTGAAGCACGAGCCTAATTTTATAATTTATGTTGTACTTTCAAAAGAATTAATAACATTAGGAGAAAATAGTTTTTTTTTTGGATTGATACTATTATGATTTTGTAAATTGACAAATAACTTTTGATATGTATTTCAAATTATGTCGACAACTTATATGAAAAGGATATAACTAGACGTTATATATCAAAACTTTTCTACGAAAAGTATAATGAATCACAAATTAATGCGAATTTTGAATAATTTGACAGAACTCATATCTGAGTGAATAACCATTGAGGTCTTCAATTCCACAAATTGATCATTTTTTCAATTCCGAATAATGTTATAACTACATAATTTAAGTGCAGTTATTGCATTTTCATTTTTTTAATAGTGTAATTAAAATTTTAATGTCTAACATTATTTTAATTTCGGTGGAGGGGCAAAATGGTTATCCAAATCTTAAGGAAAAAGCTTCCAACTTTTAATATAATGCATATGTGATGATTGATGTAAATTTTTATATGATAGTCGAACCTATTAAGTGATTTTGTGATGAACATCAATAGGAAATTATATGATTATTGTCTCTATGCATTTCATCATCTCGAGTATATATCCCCCTCAAACAAGCCCTCCTAGGAAACAGAACTAATAGCATGGTAGATTATTTATACTTATGTAATTATATTATGTTATGAATAAGTATACTAATAGAGATTTTTTATATTAATCAAAGATAATAAATATTCATACAGAAAAGCATTTTTGGAGGCATAGAATGTAAAATTAAGAGGGATTTGCATAGCACATTTAGAGGGACAAAATAACTCATCTTTAGGGAGAGAGTGTGTGTGTGTGTGTGTGTATATATATATATATATATATATATATATATATATACACACACACATATATATGATAGATTATTGGGGATGTAATGACATGCTCTGTATATAATAGAAAGACTCGCACTTTGAGAGTCATTCAACAAACCTCTTGACATGGTATTACAGTCTTCTCTTAACAGTATTTTTTCATAGAGTCTATGATTGTTTTTTTCAACAAAAAAATATTTTAAAATTTATTTTGGTGATTGTTCGCTGACAATTAGTCCTTAACAGTTAGGGCTCTTAATCTTTGTCATTATAGATATTTCCTTGAGTCATAGGGTTTCTAGTTTTCATAGTTATGTAACAGCATGAATTAAATATTGTTGAATCTTTCAGTTCATTTAATTGGAAAAAATTGTTCGTCTTGGAAATTTCAATTTCAATTTACTTTATAAGGTTATTTTTCTAAATTAATTTTTAACTTGAGGTCTTTCCACTTAGAAAATAAATATGATGATTACATTATATATCATTATGTTTATTGTTAATAATATTAATAACTATTATATGACTTAGTTTCTAAAAGGGGAAAACATCTAACAAATTTCTATTGACATTTCCTTCTTTTAAACATTTGTTTGTGATTTGAGAGTGTGTATGTGTGCGAACATGTGTCTATGTGTGTTTTGTGTGTGTTGAGTTTTGGTGCTAGATATGCAAATTAAAATGATTGACTGAATTTAAACAAATACTTAAAACTTGATTAGACTGTTCCAATAAAATATTTTACTTTTCTTTTCTCCAATAAATTATTTAGATGAGATTATGCTTGATTTTATATGGTTGTTTGAAATGAATATTGTGACCCAATTAAAGTAGTTTTTTTCTATATGTTTATCTGTAATAATCATTCACACAGATGAAAAAAGTATGTCAATAAATTAGATTTATATGTTTTAATATCAATTTTATGATAGACTCAATTTGACTCCTTTAGAAGTTCATTGTATAATGACGATTGAAAAGATATAGAGATAGACATTGCAGATTATTAAATATGACATATAAGAATAATATAATTGATTTAATCAAGTTTTAAAGATAAACAAACTTATTTTTCCCTTTCTAAATAATTCTAGTAGAGTTCTAATGAAAATGGAACTTTAATAAAGATTAAGGTTTGGAGATTACCAGAGATTGAAGAGCTACTCTAAAACATCTTCTTTAGTCCCTTAGAGAAAAATGTTGACCGCCTATAAAAAGGTACAATGAATTAGTTCATCAAAGGAAAAGGGAATGAATAAAGAGAAGATATATAGTTTAATATTAAAGGGGACAGACAGAGTTTCAGCCATATAATGAAGGGATTGATCGTTGAAATGATCCACTAGAGGAGCAAAAACTATTGCGAGTTTTTCCGACCACACACCAACATCTAGTTGCCAAGGAGGCGGATTTGGAGAGAGAATACTGAGTACTCCTTTACACTTGATATGTATTGGTTTATTTACGAAACCTAAGGGCTTTTTAGTTTGATGGACTGGGCCTGTGGTTTTTTATCACGGTTTTATTTTGATCATTTAATAAAAGGAAAAATTGCTGAAATACACACATTTTATTTCACATGTTTCCATGATCCCCTATTATTTTTAAAATTTCCAAAATAATTTATTTCCTTAATGTATATGAGATACATATTAATGTATGTAAATTAGTATTTAATGTACCCGAGCTAGTTTTTAATGTATCCGAGCTAGTATTTAATGTATATGAGCTACTTATTAATGTATCCGAGTTTCAATTATTGTGTCCGATTTTTATATTTGTAAGGGATTAATGTAATATGAAACTTATGAGGAATAGATTGTAGTTTTATTTTAAAATTATGAGATTTATGTAAATTACACTTAATAAAATTGGTCTTAAGACCTTATTTTTTAAAAAAATTAAAAGTTCGGATATAATATTTCTAATTGAGGATGAAAGAATACTTTTTATTCACTAAAAATGTAACAATATTGGGTTCATGTGAATGATGTAACTTTTGACGCATAAATTTAAAACGCGGGCTGAGCCAAAACATACTGAGAAAATAAGTTGGAAACTACGTTCTTTAATTACCCTCCAAGTTATTTCCTCTTATTAAATTATTTTCTCAAGAATGAAGCTAAAAGTTAAGAACTTCCAAGAATTCAAACTCAATAAACTTTAAGAACGGATTTATGGATAAATTCACATGATTGGAGTGAGGGTGAAAAAAACCAACACTATGAAAGATTACATACCTCTGAGGAACTAAGTTCTTGGTGAAAATACTCAAAGCTTGCAAATACTCCTGAAGCATTCTTCTTTTTCTCCTCTTGAAACCCTTCTCAACCCTAAGTGTTCACAAATAAATTCAAATTGATCTTAATCGGTTTAGACCCCTATTTGGTTGAACAAAAACGTGCTGGGAAAGTGGGTTAAGGAAAAGATCAAAATCCCCTCTTTAAAATAGATGAAAATCCCTTAACTAGAGTGGATGCACTCAAACGGGCATAACTCCTTCATCCAAACTCATATTTAGAAAACTCGGCGGCTTTGGTAAGAGGACTCAAAGACCTTCCCTTTGATACCTAATGGTCGATCTTAATCTTTATTTGCTGAAAGTTATGGTCATTTGGAGTTGACAAAAAACTAAAAAATTTGACGAAAGCTCAAGGTGTTAAACTTGTTCTTTTTAAACTTTACTCAACTTTTCTCTACTTTCTAAAATAAATGTTCTAAAAAAATATTCGCTTTAAAAATTTCTACAATCTATAACTCAAAATATGGTTCATGCTGAAACATATACAAAACAACTCAACTCGAATATCTCAATAACTATATAGAAAAACTCAATACTCACAACTCATAAATAAATGATACTAGTTATCTCAAGAATACTCAACTAATAGGGGTCATGCTGAAATATAAAAAAGAATGGATCAACTGGAGAATCTCAATGCATGATTTATAGAAATTCAAGTATTAGGATTAGAACTCAAAGCTCAAGAACAAGCATATCTCATGAATTCTCAAAACTAAGGATATAACCTTAGATTAAACTATTACTAATTGAATTCAGATGTAGGCCATGAGGGTGAACCCAATCCATCACAATGATAGCCTTACATGCCTGAAAAAATGAAGTTCTTGTAATATTTTGAAGAAGAACTTTATTAGAATCCTTCAAATCCTAGCTTGAAGGAGAATTGTCAAAAATATCTTTTTTGAGATTATTAAATTTGTTTGTTGAAGACTCTCTGGCGGAGAATTAGCATTTTTATTAATGATTCATAATTGCATGAAGAAATTTGACTTTGAAAGAATGAAATTCTCTGACTATGACTTACATTGAAGAAGAATATTGTAAAATATTTGAAGAATCTTGAACGGAAGTCTTATGCTTTGATTTATCCTTAGGGATTTTCCTTAGTGTTTGAGAGAGAATAAAATGAAGGATTAACGAATGAAAATATCATTGTTTTGGGACTTTAATATGTCAAACAAATTCGTTTAGAGTCTTTTTAGAGTTTAAAAGGCAAAAATGACCATCTTTGATGTTTTTTGTCGGATAATAATTTTCACCGCATTTTATCAAATTATTAGAAATGGTCATAAATTCTTACTCGACACTCAGATACTTTGAAATAGGTGGCGTTAGAAATACAATCCAAATACATTTAATTTGATAGGTTATAGACCACATAACTCTTTAAATTCTAAGATATATGGTCGTTAAAAGTTCACTCAAGTAGCAGTCGAGGGTCATACCTGCCGTCGAGGGTAATGAAGAGAGCAGCAGATGAAATTGCATCAAGTATGGGACGACGGAGTCCATGACGGTCCGTCGTGACCACGACGATCCGTCGCTATGTCCGTCGATCCAGCCGCGTTTTGACAGATTTGCAGCAAATAGAGTCCTTATGTAATTAGGTTTTTATTTTTTTATAAGTAGTTCAAAAAACCTCGTTTCTAAGGTTAGACTCTGGATTATTTGGTTAGACTCTTGATTTGTTTTTAGACCTTTTGTGAGATTCTTGATTATTTTGAGATTCTTGTAATTGGTTGTTGGTGATTTTTGTTGATTAAGCAAGCGAACTTTCGGATTTTAGTCTTTCTCATTGAAGTAAGTACATGAATTCTTATACCATATATTTGAATATTGTGATTATGACTATGGGTAACTAAACTCCATAACTAGGGTTGTGGGAACCATAGGCAAATAATGAGGTAAAACCTAACTAAAATAACAATTCTAGAACAGTGTCTTGCATGTACTGATAATTCTTTCGGTTAGAAGTCTTTTTAACGGATGGACAACGTTAGAACTCGCCTTAATGCTACTTGCCTGACCAGGGAGGTAGATAATAGGAAAAGAATTATCAACATAGATTTAGTGTATACTATCTTATAGGCTACTATTGATTGGTACGAGGTAATAACTTTGTCAAATATCAAATACGATGCTTAATATGAGGTAAAGTATAAGGGTTAGGATAGTAACACACGTAGCCAGACCAAGGTGCGGAGTGAAATTTTCTAGATGTCGGACCAAGGATTTAGAAAAGAATAACTTATCACTTTGCATGCAAGATACTAGGAAAGAATTGTTATAGTTAGACTTATCAAGTTATGAACCTGTGGGGAACACGTAAACCCTAGTTACTTTCATTAATTGATTAAACTCCAACATTTGAAGTTGTTAAGTGTCTCTTTCAATTTCGCTAGTTATTTTCATTTATTTAGAAATAGAAAACCCCCTTTTTATCATTTTTGCTTTCCAAGGAAGTAATTGACTGAACAATAGTAATAATAGATTGAAGTTAAGTCTAAACTATTTTCCTCGTGGGAACGATCCCAACCTCACTTGTTGGGTTATTTACTTGACTTGACCGCTTTACTTCTTATTTGAGAAGTAAGTTTGAGCGCATCAAATTTTAGCGCCGCTGCCTGGGAAAGTAGCTTTTAGATTAACTTAAACTTATTACTATAGTTTAGTTAATATTTTCATGATTTTACTTTGTTTTATTATTTTTGATTCGTGCAGAACCACCCTCCTTGTATGCCAAATACACGGAGAGGAACAGAACCCCTGTTTCCCTACTATCACGAATTAGAGGATACACTACGCAACATGAATAGAAACTTGGGAATTAATGATGATGATCCAAACCAAAACATCCCAGCTCCGGTTGATGTTCATGGTCAGTTGTTACCCGATGCTCCGGGTGAACACCAACAAAGGGGACTAAATCCCGCTCCACGGCCCCAAGTATACTACAGAGGCTATGACAACATAGCAGACTCTGATGGACCACTCGTCTTGCCTCCTCTACCACCAGGCACACCTTCGTGGTAGCTAGTAGCCTGATTCAAATGCTCACTGCCAGAGGTTTGTTTTCAGGGCTACCTTCTGAGGATCCACATGCCTATATAGGTAAGGTAAGGGCAGTGTGTAAAAGCTGTGTAGGGAGGCCTGACTTTGACTTGGATGTAATAGGGCTTAGAGTGTTTCCTCTCTCACTGACAGGAGAGGCTGCTATATGGTTCACTGAGCTCCCTTACAACTCAATTTTCACTTGGAACCAACTAAGGGATGTTTTCTTAGCACTCTACTATCCGGTCTGCAAGAAACTAAACCATAAAGAAAGAGTGAACAACTTTTTGGCACTACCAGGAGAGTCAGTTAGTAGTTCTTGGGATAGATTCACCTCGTTCTTGAGAAGTGTCCCAAATAAGGGTATGGATGATGAGTCACTGAAGGAATACTTCTATCGGGATCAGGATGATAATAATAAAGCAGTGTTGGACACTATAGCAGGTTGATCTTATGGGGAGTGTCCATATGTTGAGATTGCGGAAAAATTAGAGAAAATCTCCCGGAATAATAAAGCTTGGAGTACTAGGATGTCAGATACCGGGAGAAATACCTTCGCAGTGCAGTCCACTCACAGCCCAGCCACAGATGAGATTCGTGAAGAAATGGCTCAGATGAGAACTGAGCTTGGGTTGGTACTAAAACATAACACTAGGGGTGCAGAAAAGATAAATGCAGTTAACTACTTGCCTAAACCACCACCTTCTAATGATGAATGTTGTTATGCGGAGGACTCCGATGTAGTAAATGAGCAGACTGGGGTTTTCCGACCGAGCGCCCAAGGCTCAAATCAGGACAATTGGCGCCAAGGTCAAGGGAACCAAGGTCGGATCTATGGTAACTATAACCGTGAGGGTCATTATGTCCGAGATGGAAACTACAACCGCGACAACAAATTCAACAGGGTTAGCTACGTGAACAGAAATGATAGGAATGGGCCCTATGTCCCTCCTCAAAATCGTGAAGTTACTCCTAGGGATGGTGGAGATAGTATGGCGCGAGTTGAGGATATGTTGCACAAAATGATGAGGAGGTTCGATGCTAGTGATGAGCACATTAAAGAGTTAAGGTGTGATTTAGCAAGTATTGGGCAAAAAGTCGATACACATGCAATATCGATTAAGCAGATCGAGTTGCAAATGGCCCAATTATCTGCGACTGTGAACACACGGCAACCGGGCACTCTTCCTAGCAACACTGTCCAAAATCCAAAAAATGATGCGCACTGTATGGCAATCACTACTCGGGGTGGTAAGCAAACCATTGACCCACCTATGCCGTCTAATGAGGAAAAGGTGAGAAAGGATGATGATAAGGTGGTAAAGGGTAGTGGTGAAGCAGAAGAGAGCACTGGAAAAGATGCAGAAGTCCCTATGAAGGTAATTCCCATGCCTAGACCACCACCACCCTTCCCTCAGAGATTAGTGAAAAAGACCGAGGATGGTAAATATCGGCGTTTTATAACAATGCTGAAGCAGCTTTCTATCAATGTCCCTTTGGTAGAAGCTCTAGAACAAATGCCCGGTTATGCCAAGTTTATGAAAGATCTGGTTACAAAGAAAAGATCGGTCACTTTCGAGGTCGATGATAGACTGCAGCATTGTATTGCTATTGCTACAAGATCTCTTGTACAAAAGAAAGAAGATCCGGGTGTGTTCACTATTACTTGTATAGTAGAGTCATTACATTTTGCGAAAGCATTATGTGATCTGGGGGCAATTATAAATCTCATGCCCCTCTCGATTTACAAGAAGTTGGGTTTGGGTGACCCAAAACCCACTGCGATGCGGTTACTGATGGCTGATCGAACAGTGAAAAGGCCTATAGGGATACTCCATGATATGCTAGTAAAATTGGAGTCATTCATATTTCCGGCAGATTTTGTTATTCTTGATTGTGAAGTCTATTTTGAAGTGCCTATTATTCTTGGGAGGTCATTCCTTGCTACAGGTAGAGCCTTAGTTGATATGGAAAAGGGGCAGATGAAATTTCGGTTGAACAATGAAGAAGCGACCTTCAACATTTGTTGCTCCATGAGGTAGAGTGGTGAGCTCCAATCGGTATCCGCCATATCTCCCAAAGAAAAGATGAAGAAGGAGAATGAACAAAAAAGTGAAAAACAAGAGTTTATGGTTGTGGATTTGGTGCTTTTGGACAGTTCAATGTTGCATTGGCTTCCGGGCAAGCTGAATTCCAAACGGACTGGCCCTTACTTGATTACCCAAGTATTCCCTCATGGAGCAGTTGAGTTAAAAACCAAGGAGGGAATGCGGTTTAAGGTGAATAGAGAACAAATAAAACTCTATTTTGGGCATACTGCATCGGCGAATGAAGTTATAGAGGCATACCATCTTGATGAAGGCTGAGTAATCAAGTGTTCTTAGTCGTGCCGCGACGTTAAATCAGGCGCTTGTTGGGACCCAACCCAATAGTTATAGTTTTTTTCTTTCTAGTAATGGTAGCATTTTCTACTAATGGGTTTTAAATTTGCAGGCACATCACCAGGAAATTCTGCAAAAAATTACTCTGCAGCAGTCACTGACGGATACAGCGACGGACCTTTTCTCCTGCGACAGACCATCGCATGAATCCGTCGTGCCAAGTACGTCTTTCTGTTATTTTCAAACTAGGGAAAACGCGACGAAACCAACGACGAACCGTCACAACTGAGACGGACCATCGTCGGGGAATCGCGCGTCTTTAACGAAGCGTACCCAACCCCACCCAACTGGGGGTTTTTAAAAAAATCATCTTTTAAAACCCCCACCCCTTCATTTCACCCCATTCTTTCACTCTTTCTCCGATTTCCCTCCCTTTTAAACTTTCAAAGCTCTCTTACAACCTATCATTTTCCCCTAATTCTCCAAATTCCTCAAAATTCATCATCTACTAGTCGGAGCTGCTGTTGTGGGTGTCTACTTGATCACCAAGTACCTTTCCCTCTTCCTTTTCTCAAATTCTCAAGTATGTGTCTCTAATTTCTACTCATTTATATTGCATTTTTGTTTATCAATTAGTATTAGCCTAGTTTATCTTGATATGTTCATTCTTTAATAAAATTCTGTCTGACCTAGGTTGAAAATCCCCGAAATTGCCCTGTTAAAACCCTAGAAATAGGTGCTTTAGCATTGCTAGTTTACAAGGTATTTGGGTTAGACATATGTAGGTTAAAACACTTCCAATTCGATTTGGGTCATAGGGGATGAATGGGGCATCTGCTGTTCTGTCACTGAGTTACACAACGAGACCCCGACGACGGACCGTTGTACCCACGACGGACCGTCATTTTGTCCATTCCAACCGCCCTAACACCCCACTGCCCAATTTTCTCCAAGTGTCAACCAACGGCCACATGTGACGGACCGTTGTTCCCACGAAGGTTTGTCCTGCACAACCGTTCTGGTTGTCAGAAAACCCTATTCCTAAGGGTCTCTCACTTTTTGTAAGTATCCTCCAACGCACACATGTGATGGACCGTCATCCCTACGACGGTCCGTCCTGCACAACCGTTGTGGTTGTCAGAGACCCTCTTCCTAAGGGTCTCTCTCTATTTTTCTAAGTATCCTCAAACGGACAAGTACGACGGACCGTCATACCCACGACGGTCCGTCCTGCATGACCATTATGATGGTCTCCATATTTTTTTTCAAGTGTCCTCTGACGGACACCTACGACGGACCGTCGTACCTGTGACGGTCCGTCCTGCACATACCTTCATACTTGTCAGAGACTCTCCTTCAGGGTTCTCCATATAAACATAGTCCAAGTAAGACACGACGGACCCCATGACTGTCCATCGTACTCACTGTTACTATAGCAATGTCATTACATCTTAGCTCTTTTATTTATTTTGAGTGGTTTTGCTTGTCGTGTTAGCTCCTTCTAGTACTAATATTGATTCTTTACTGGTACTATCTATTATGGCACCAAAACAAGATCGAGTCTACGCACGCAGGCGATCGAAATCTGTCGCCCCGTCTGCCCGCCTGGTCATTGGCTCTTATGATGAGCGTGATCCCGAGTACATGCCCCAGGCACTTTCACCCCATCCCGAGCTGCACGTGCTGCCAGAGCCACACCCAAAAAGGTGGCGTCCGGCATAGTCACTGCCTCCCAGTCTGATGAGGAGCGCACACTAACCGGCACACCTTCTGGGTCAGCTACCAATGAAGAAGGAGCGTCTGGCTCCTTAGGAGTTTCGTGGTCGGTGGAAGCCTCCGGATCTGCTGAGATTCCCTCCCCCGCCCCCGCTGCAGATACGACTTCGTCTGATGAGGCTGAAAGTTCGGAATCCACACCCGGTTCACCAGCTCGTGCTCTCACCCCGGTTACTGACCAGCCCAACCGGTGGTGTGTCTACGGGCAGTTTCAAGTCTATTCCGATGCAAAGTTCCTGAATGACAAAAGAGTTATGATTCGGACACTTACATTGGAGCGGCGGGTCCTTACTGGAAGTCTCCCGACGATGCCTGAGATCCACAATCTCTTCACCAGACATCGACTGGAGTGTACAGCACGTCCGTTAGGACATTATAGTGAAGAGCTGGTCCAACAGTTCTATGCATCCTACGTAGTTACTCTCCGATCAAAGATTTATAGGCGGGCTGCCCCCGCCAAACAGGTCCCACTGGAGCAGGTTTGAGTACGTGGCGTTCAGGTTGATATCTCCCTGCCTGCCAACCGTCAGTTTCTATACGGCGAGGATGTTGATGCTAATCGGACCCCTCTCACTGTCGAGTTTGACTATCGATGGCAGATTGTTAAAGATGGACAATTCCTGCGTGAGCCATCGCTGAGATAGACCACCAAGAGGTGGATGGCCCTGCAATTGTCCGTTGATGGAGAGGGTGCCGACTAGGTGATCGAGCCGAAGGGGGCCATCAAGAAGGCCAACCTGACTTTCACGGCGAAGTTTTTGTGGTTGATTGTCCACCACTGCCTTTCCCCCACAGCTGCTGATAATATCGTCACATGGGATCGAGCAGTACTTATGGCGGCGATGATAGCCGGGTTTGAGGTGGATTTTGCGTGGCTTCTACCGGCGGTCATGCACGAGAGGGCTTTTAAGGTCACAACTACTTAGCCTTTCCCGTGCATGATATTTTCTCTATGCAGGTCCGCAGGTGTTCCTATATGGCACGTTGATCAGCTCAAGACCCCTCTGGGCACTGTTGATATCGGCATCATCAGGGATGAGGCCAATGAGTTAGCTTCACGCAGAGGGCCCCATCCAGGGTTGCCTCCAATTGTTGACAATCTGGCTGATACGGTAGCACAAGCCCACACGTCTCCGCAGGCGGCTTCCACTGAAACTACCCCGGTCGAGTCTATCTCGAGTAGTAGCACTGCCCCGAGCTCCTCTCGCTCAGCCCCTTTACCCGCTCTGGTCCCGCTTGCTAGGGTCCAGAAATTAGAGGCGCAAATGGCTACACTTCTGCATCATATCCAGCCTTGGATGCAGAGGTCTATTGCCGAAGCAAAAGAGCGCTTGGAGCGGAGAATGGTCCAGCACACAGAGCGGAAGCTCGCTGAGGTTCATCTGCGCTTGGACGCTTTTGAGTTGCGCGTGATAGCCCGTCCAGCCCCTCCGGTGAATGTGTCGACCCTTCAGGCTGCGGTCGACAGTCTTCGCGCAGATATTGATATGATCTTAGAGGCTAGGGTGTCTAAGTCTGAGGCCCCTTCTGCAGAGCCTGACGAAGACACAGTGATGGCGGCCCTATTCGCCACTTCAGAGATTCCAACACCTCCCCCTCGAGAGCATGCAAAGAGGTGTAGGGGTCGAGAGGAGGATGAAGCTCGAGCACGGAAGAAGGAGTTCCGTGAGATGGAGGCTGCGAGGAGAGCCTCGCTTGTGGAAGAGGAGGCGCGCCAGATGAGAGCAGGAGAGTTAGCTGCTGGGCGTCTAGCTCCAGACTGTGGAGATAGCGGGAGGCACTACTGATAGTGTTTTTGATGCTGAGGACACCACTGAGGGTTTCCAGATTACATAGGTAGTGGGTTCCGGGGATCCAGACCCACCAGCTTGCTGATCGTCGGCGCTTTGCGCCCCCAGGTTTTCTTCACCTACCACTCTAGTATTTCAATTTTTTATGCATTGGGGACAATTGCATGTCTTTTTGTTGGGGGTGGGGTAAATGGAAAGTGAGTGCTAGGGTGAAGTCTGAGTAGCCCAATTCACTATCCTCTTTTGGTGTTTTCTTGCATGTGTTCTTTTTCCCCAAGGGACTGATTACTTTTGCTGTTGAACCGGCATGTCTATATCTTGTGTATATAGTTTAATTCTGGAGCATGATGGCTAAAATGATATCCTGATAAAATGGAAAATGATGCATGACTAGGCATAGTAATTGATAA
>NC_028641.1:15361838-15363594 GCF_001406875.1 Solanum pennellii | reverse complement strand
GAAATTTATCCTTCTTTGATCCAAATGATTTGAGCTTAAATTAGACCTTTCTTTTTCACCCCAACTTATATTTTCGGGGAATAACGTGTTGGCCCTGGTCCCTCCTTGGACATGTGCACCTCAGCTTATGCCAAAAGCATAAGTTGAGGGTGGCTAATGCAGTAAACAACCTTTTTATGGCCCTGAACCAACTTTGGGTATTGTATACTTTGACTCATGGCAAAGCCATAAGTTGAGGGTGGCTATTATGAAGAATTCTCTGGAAAGTGGGGTTGAAAGAACGAAGAGAGAGAAAGAAAAAAAGTAAAGTGACTCAAGAATTAGTTGAAAGAAAAGTAAAAAAAAATAAAATTACAAGAAATACAAGCAAGAAAAGAAGAGAGTCACTTACACAAATGAAGAAAAAAAGGTGAAAATAGCAATGTGAAAGAATATGGGAAACTGGGCAAAATAAAATGATTGAAAATGGTATGTTTAGCCAATATGTCAATGAAGTAAAAAAAAGTCACTAAAGTATACCAAAATATACCCTACCTGACCCTGAGCCTTTGTTTCAAGCTAAGAAAGTCCTATCATGATCCTAAGGGCTGTATAGTGACCTTGAAGCAGTGAAAATAAGGTCAAGCTTATGGCAATAAGTATGAATGAGTGTGAATTTATTCTGAGAGTGCGTGTTGAAAAGTAATCCTTATACTCAAACTGAAATCATTGTGTGAAAAATAAGGATTTTGTTTTTAAGTGAGGACACTAGTTGCAGTACCGGAAATATTAGCACCTCGATGAGAAATTGAAGAGGATAGGTGTTAGTGCATGGTGAGTCTGTGTAATGGTCTGATTCCACATAATTCAAGCCTAATAGTGATAGCATGCATAAGTATGATGAGATTAATCGGGATTGATAGCCAAATGAGTGCAAAGGATAAAACATGGATACTATTGTACAAAGATTTTGTATTGAGTCATAGTGCGTCGCTTGAGGACAAACAACGAATTTAAGTTGAGGGTGTTGATATACCGTGGTTTCACGGTATTATTAATACTTTTTCCTTAAGTTTAGTGTGTCTAAAAGCATTTTTGTGCTAATTTTTATATAAGTTTCTCCTTATTTGAAAGAGAATCTGTCCAAAGATGAATGCGGAGGTTTTTGAGCGAAGAAATGCAGAAGAGACCACCTACGGAGCTTGTGACGGTCCGTCATGCTCGTGACGGTCCGTAGGTGGCAGAATAGTGCAACTGCTGAAGGAAGATGGGGAAGTCTGACCAAGTGTGGGGTTACGGAAAGCGTGACGGACCATCGTATCCATGACGGTCCGTCCTGCAGGTTCATTATGATGTTTAGAGAAGTAGTCCAAGTACCCATATTCCAAGAGTTCAAGTGTTTTGGAACGAAGACCCTCGACCGACCGTTGTGCCTGTGACGATCCGTCATACCTGCCGTTGAGGGTAACGAAGAGAGCAGCAGAAGAAATTGCATCAAGTATGGGACGACGGAGTCCATGACGGTCCGTCGTGACCACGACGATCCGTCGCTATGTCCGTCGATCCAGCCGCGTTTTGACATATTTCCAGCAAATAGAGTCCTTATGTTATTAGGTTTTTATTTTTTTATAAATAGTTCGAAAAACCTCATTTTTGAGGTTAGACTCTTGATTATTTGGTTAGACTCTTGATTATTTTTTAGACCTTTTGTGAGATTTTTGATTATTTTGAGATTCTTGTAATTGATTGTTTGTGATTTTTGTTGATTAATCAAGCG
>NC_028641.1:15358629-15361357 GCF_001406875.1 Solanum pennellii | reverse complement strand
TATATATATATATATATATATTATAGTTTTTGGGACACGTTCTTAGAATGTTTGTGCAATGTGAATTTTAATAGATATGTTAGAATGACTAAAATTCTATGGAAACATGTATGTAATGAGAACAAAAATGGAACAATGAAAAAAGTCTTTAATAATATGAACAAAACTACTAAAATGAAGGGCTAATTCAATGATAATACAGATGGAAAAATAAATACAAAGTTAACTGCATAATTTTTCGAGTGCTTATTGACTCCTTCTCCCATAGATTATAAAATTAGGTTCGTGCTTCAAGGATGGATTTCCTTCGGAGCATGAGTAATTTAATACACTAGAAGAAGGGGAGTAACCTATTTTACACATAATACAACCTGGTTGGCAGAAAAACGACACGTGGAGGTCATGATTAATTGTTATTGAAGGATGTATCGGTTGGGTTGATTGAATGGAGAAGTTAAAAGGAGAGGCATGGAGAACTGGTGATAGTTATGATGTCATGAAGTTATCTGAAGTCAACATACCATGTGATGAAGATCATTTTATGTTGCATTATGCTTTTGGTCTACCTCAGGTAACTCATTCCACTTCAACTTGGCATGTTGAGTCCACCGTGTTGGACATTTCTGCTTTGACAGAGATTAGACCCTACTTAGTGCAGTCCTTCACATCCACAATTTGAAGTTTTCTTTACCAAAGAGTGAGAAAATAAGAACATATACTATGACGAGTTTATCAAAGAGAACATGGAAATAAAGATGTCACTGACGATGAACATTTAAGGTTCCTCAATATGTGGGTTTGCAAGTTCATCTCTTTCAATGGTTCATCAAGGGTAATGATGGAGAATAGGAAAATTATTTTTCGTTTTACTCCTACACTCTATTGTGACCCTTGATGACCCATTGCAAAAAATGAACTTGCAAAGGCACATACTCAGGAACGCAAAATTTCATCCTATTTAACATCCTCTCTTTCCTTATCAACTTTGATAAACTAACTCCTCATAATATATTTCCTTATTTTCTCAATATTTGGCAAAGAAAACTTTTAACTCTCAATGTCTAAGACTGCACTAATCACCTCACAGTGAGGACTAATCCCTGTCAAAGCACAAATGTCCAACATAATTGGACTCATCATGCCAAAGATGTAGTGAAATTAGTTACCTTAGGGAGACCAAAATAGTGCAGCATACAAGAGATCATGTAACATGATATGCTGCCTTTAGATAACCTGATTGAATTATAAAAATCAACCGTTCTCCATGGCTCCCCTTTTATCTTTTTCATTCGATTAGCCCAACCGATGCATCCTTCGGTTGTAGTTAGCCATGACCTGCATTTAGTGTTTGTGCCAACCAGGTTGGAGTGTGTGTAAAAGAAGTTTCACCCTTTCTGCTAGTGTATAAAATGACTCGAGCTCCTAAAGAAATTCATCCTTGAAGCACGAGCCTAATTTTATAATTTATGTTGTACTTTCAAAAGAATTAATAACAGTAGGAGAAAAATAGTTTTTTTTGGATTGATACTATTATGATTTTGTAAATTGACAAATAACTTTTGATAAGTATTTCAAATTATGTCGACAACTAATATGAAAGGGATATAACTAGACGTTATATATCAAAACTTTTCTATGAAAAATATAATGAATCACAAATTAATACGACTTTTTAATATTTTGACAGAACTCATATCTGAGTGAATAACCATTGAGGTCTTCAATTCCACAAATTAAATAACGTCATTTTTTCAATTTCGAATAATCTTATAACTACATAATTTAAGAGAAGTTATTGCATTTTCATTTTTTAATAGTGTAGTTAAAATTTTAATGTCTAACATTATTTTAATTTCGGTGGAGGGGAAAAATGGTTATCCAAATCTTAAGAAAAAATCTTCCAACTTTTAATATAATGCATATGTGATGATCGATGTAAATTTTTATATGATAGTCCAACCTATTATGTGATTTGTTGATGAACATCAATAGGAAATTATACGATTATCGTCTCTATGCATTTCATCATTTCGAGTATATATCCCCCTCAAACAAGCCGTCCCAGGAAGCAGAACTAATAGCATGGTAGATTATTTATACTTATGTAATTATATTATGTTATAAATAAGTATACTAATAGAGATTTGTTATAGTAATCAAAGATAATAAATATTCATACAGAACAACATTTTTGGAGGGATAGAATGTAAAATAAAGAGGGATTTGCATAGCACATTTAGAGGGACAGAATAACTCATCTTTAGGGAGTGTGTGTGTGTGTGTGTGTATATATATATATATATATATATGTATATATGATAGATTATTAGGGATGTAATAACATGCTCTGTATATAATAGAAAGACGCGCACTTTGAGAGCCATTCAACAAACCTCTTGACATGGTATTACAGTCTTCTCTTAACAGTATTTTTTCATAGAGTCTATGATTGTTTTTTTCAACAAAAAAATATTTTAAAATTTATTTTGTTGATTGTTCGCTGACAATTAGTCCTTAACAGTTAGGGCTCTTAATCTTTATCATTATAGATATTTCCTTGTGTCATAGGGTTTCTAGTTTTCATAGTTATGTAACAGCATGAATTAAATATTGTTGAATACTTCAGTTCATTTAATTTGAAAAAATTGTTCTTCCTGGAAATTTCAATATCAATTATTAGTCCTGGAAATTTCAATTTCAATTTACTTTATAAGGTTATTTTTCTAAA
>NC_028641.1:15327364-15348629 GCF_001406875.1 Solanum pennellii | reverse complement strand
AGTCGTGCCACGACGTTAAATCAGGCGCTTGTTGGGAGGCAACCCAATACTTATAGTTTTTTTCTTTCTAGTAATGGTAGAATTTTCTACTAATGGCTTTTAAATTTTAAGGTATATCACCAGGAAATTTTGCAGAAAAGTACTCTGCAGCAGTCACTGACGGATACAGCGATGGACCGTTTCTCCTGCTATGGACCGTCGCATGAATCCGTCGTTCCAGGTACGTCTTTCTGTTATTTTCAAACTAGGGCACACGCAAAGGAACAAACGACGAACCGTAACAACCGAGATGGACCATCGTCGGGAAATCGTCGCGTGTTTAATGAAGCGTACCCGACACGACCCGGCTGGGGTTTTTAAAAAATTCATCATTTAAAACCCCCACCCCTTCATTTCACCCCATTCTTTCACTCTTTCTCCCATTTCCCTCCCTTTTCAAAATTCAAAGCTTTCTTACAACCTATCATTTTCCCCAAATTCTCCAAATTCCTCAAAATTCATCATCTACTAGTCGGAGCTGCTGTTGTGGGTGTCTACTTGATCACCAAGTACCTTTCCCTCTTCCTTTTCTCAAATTCTCAAGTATGTGTCTCTAATTTCTACTCATTTATATTGCATTTTTTTTATCAATTAGTATTAGCCTAGTTTTTCTTGATATGTTCATTCTTTATAAAACTCTGTCTGACCTAGGTTGAAAATCCCCGAAATTGCCGTGTTAAAACCCTAGAAATAGGTGCTTTAGCATTGCTAGTTTACTAGATATTTTGGTTAGACATATGTAGGTTAAAACACTACCAATTTGATTTGGGTCATAGGTGATGAATGGGGCATCTTCAGTTCTGTCACTGAGTTACAGAACGAGACCCCGATGACAGACCGTCGTACCCACGACGGACCGTCATTGGGTTCGTTCCAGCCGACCTAACACCCCACTGTCCAATTTTCTCAAAGTGTCCACCACCGGCCACATGCGACGGACCGTTGTTCCCACGATGGTTTGTCCTGCACAACCGCTCTGTTTGTCAGAGACCCTATTCCTAAGGGTCTCTTACTTTTTCTAAGTATCCTCCAACAGACACATGTGACGGACCGTCATCTCTACGACGGTCCGTCCTGCACAACCGTTCTGGTTGTCAGAGACCCTGTTCCTAAGGGTCTCTCTCTATTTTTCTAAGTGTCCTCAAACGGACAAGTACGACGGACTGTCATGCCCACGACGGTCCTTCATGCATGACCGTTATGATGGTCATAGAAGAGTCTCCATATTTTTTTTCAAGTGTCCTCTGACGGACACCTACGACGGACCGTCGTACCTGTGACGGTCCGTCCTGCACATACCGTCGTAGTTGTCAGAGACTCTCCTTCAGGGTTCTCCATTTAAACATAGTCCAAGTAAGACAGGACGGACCCCATGACGGTCCGTCGTAATTATGACGAGCCGTCACTTGGTTCGTTGTGTTTCACTCTTACTATAGCAATGTAATTACATCTTAACTCTTTTATTTATTTTGTGTGGTTTTGCTTGTCGTGTTTGCTCCTTCTAGTACTAATATTGATTCTTTACAGGTACTATCTATTATGGCACAAAAACAAGATCGAGTCTACGCACGGGGGCGATCGAAATCTATCACCCCGTCTGCCCGCCTGGTTATTGGCTCTGATGATGAGCGTGACTCCGAGTACGTGCCCCCAGGAACTTCCACCCCATCCCGAGCTGCACGTTCTACCAAAGCCACACCCAAAAAGGTGGCATCCGGCGTAGTCACTGCCTCCCAGTCTCATGAGGAGCGCACACTGACCGGCACACCTTCTGGGTCAGCTACCAATGAAGAAGGAGGCGTCGGGCTCCTTAGGAGTTTCGTGGTCGGAGGAAGCCTCTGGATCTGCTAAGATTCCCGCCCCCGCCCCCGCTGCAGATTCTGCCTCGTATGATGAGGCTGACAGTTTGGAATCCACACCCGGTTCACCAGCTCGTACTCTCACCCCGGTTACTGACCAGCCCAACCGGTGGTGTGTCGACGGGCAGTTTCAAGTCTATTTCGATGCAAAGTTCCTGAATGACAAAGGGGTTATTACTCGGAAACTTTTATTGGAGCGGCGGGTCCTTATAGAAAGTCTCCAAACAATGCCTGAGATCCACAATCTCTTCACCAGACATCGACTGGAGTGGACAGCACGTCCGTTGGGACGTTATAGTGAAGAGCTGGTCCGAGAGTTCTATGCATCCTACGTAGCGCCTCTCCGATCAGATTGATAGGCGGGATGCCCCCGCCAAACAGGCCCCACTGGAGCAGGTCCGAGTACGTGGCGTTCAGGTTGATATCTCCCTGCCTGCCATCCGCCGGTTTCTATACGGCGAGGATGTTGATGCTAATCGGACCCCTCTCACTGTCGTGTTAGACTACCGATGGCAGATTGTTAAAGATGGCCAATTCCTGCGTGAGCCATCGCTGAGAGAGACCAACAAGAGGTGGATGGCCATGCACTTGTCTTTTGATGGAGAGGGTGCCGACTGGGTGACCGAGTCGAAGGGGGCCATCAAGAAGGACAACATGACTTTCACGGCGATGTTTTTGTGGTTGATTGTCCGCCACTGCCTTTCCTCCACAGCCGCTGATAATATCGTCACATGGGATCGAGCAGTATTGATGGCGGCGATAATATCTGGGTTTGAGGTGGATTTTGCGTGGCTTCTACACGCGGTTATGTACGAGAGGGATTTTAACGTCACAACTACTTACCCTTTCCCGTTCATATTATTTTCTCTATGCACGTCCGCAGGTGTGCCTATATGGCACGTTGATGAGCTCAAGACCCCTTTGGGCACTGTTGATATCGGCCTCATTAGGGATGAGGCCAATGAGTTGGCTCCACCCAGAGGGCCCCGTCCAGAGTTGCCTCCACTTGTTGACAATCTGGCTGATACGGTAGCACAAGCCCGCACGGCTACGCAGGCGGCTTCCAGTGAAACTACCCCGTTCGAGTCTATCGCGGGTAGTAGCACTACCCCGAGCTCCTCTCGCTCAGCCTCTTTACCCGCTCTGGTCCCGCTTGCTAGGGTCCAGAAATTAGAGGCGCAAATTGCTACACTTCTGCATCATATCCATCCTTGGATGCAGAGGTCTATTGCTGAGGCAGAAGAGCGCTTGGAGCGGATAATGGTCCAGCACTCAGAGCGGAAGATCGCAGAGGTTCATCAGCGCTTGTACGCTTTTGAGTTGCGGGTGCTAGCCCATCCAGCCCCTCCTCTGAATATGTCGACCCTTCAGGCTGCGGTCGACAGTCTTCGCAGATATTGATATGATCTTAGAGGCTAGGGTGCCTGAGTCTGAGGCCCCTTCTGCAGAGCCTCCCGAAGACACAGTTATGGCGGCCCTATTCGCCACTTCAGAGATTCCACCACCTCCCCCTCGAGAGCAGTCCAAGAGGCGTAGGGGTCGAGAGGAGGATGAAGCTCAAGCACGAAACAAGGAGAGTCGTGAGATGGAGGCTGCAAGGTGAGCCTCGCTTGCTGAAGAGGAGGCGCGTCAGATGAGAGCAGGCGAGTTAGCTGCTGGGGCGTCTAGCTCCAGAACTGTGGAGATAGAGGGAGGCACTGCTGATAGTGCTGTTGATGCTAAGGACACCACTTAGGGTGTCCAGATTACAGAGGTAGTGGGTTTCGGGGAACCGGACCCACCAGCTTGCTGATCATCGGTGCTTTGTGCCCCCGGTTTGCTTCACCTACCACTCTAGTATTTCAATTTTTTATGCATTGGGGACAATTGCATGTCTTTTTGTTGGGGGTGGGGTAAATGGAAAGTGAGTGCTAGGGTGAAGTCTGAGTAGCCCAATTCACTATCCTCTTTTGGGGTTTTCTTGCCTGTGTTCTTTTTCCCAAGAGACTGATTACTTTTTCTGTTGAACCGGCATGTCTATATCTTTTGTACATAGTTTAATTATGGAGCATGATGGCTAAAATGATATCTTGATAAAATGGAAAACGATCCATGACTAGGCATAGTAATTGATAAATGTGTGGCTCTAAGCATGACATAGAGGTACACCATTGCATGACCCTAAGTCTAAAATTCAAACTAGGTGTCTGATAATATGGTAGAGTGATGATATGTCAAGTGAGTGTGAGGAAGATTTGAATAGTCCACTATTTGTACGGAGCTAGAACTTGCCTGGTGAGTCCTACTAAAAGTAAGCTGTAATAGACAATTAGGAAAGGATCATAGGCCCTTATTCAATAAAGCCCATTTTAACCCTAAATTAAAGAAAACCAAATGAAATTTATCCTTCTTTGATCCAAATGATTTGAGCTTAAATTAGACCTTTATTTTTCACCCCAACTGATCTTTTCTGGGAATAATGCATTGGCCCTGGTCCCTCCTTCGACATGTGCACCTAAGCTTATGCCAAAAGAATATGTTGAGGGTGGCTAATGCAGGAAGCAACCTTTTTATTGACCTGACCCAACTTTTGGTATTGTGTACTTTGACTCATGAAAAAGCCATGAGTTGAGGGTGGCTATTGTAAGGAATGCTCTGGAAAGTGGGGTTGAATGAACAAAGAGAGAGAAAGAACAAAAGTAAAGTGACTCAAGAATTAGTTGAAAGAAAAGAAAAAAAAATACAAGAAATACAAGCAAGAAAAGAAGAGAGTCACTTACACAAATGAAGAAAAAAAAAGTGAAACTAGCAATGTGAAAGAATATGGGAAACTGGGCAAAATAAAATGATAGAAAATGGTATGTTTAGCCTATATGTCAAGGAGGGCAAAAAGTCACTAAAGTATACCTAAATATACCCTACATGACCCTGAGCCTATGTTACAAGCTAAGAAAGTCCTATCGTGATCCTAAGGGCTGTATAGCGAACTTAAAGCAGTGAAAATAAGGGCAAGCTTATGGCAATAGGTATGAATGAGTGTGAATTTGCTCTGAGAGAAAGTGTTGAAAAGTAATCCTTATACTCAAACTGAAATCATTGTGTGAAAAATGAGGATTTTGTTTAGAAGTGAGGACACTAGTTGCAGTACCGGAAATATTAGCACCTCGGTGAGAAATTGAAGAGGATAGGTGTTAGTGCATGGTGAGTTTGTGTCATGGTCTGATTCCACATAATTCAAGCCTAATAGTGATAGCATGCATAAATATGATGAGATTAATCGGGATTGATAGCCAAATGAGTGCAAAGGATAAATCATGGATACTATTGTACAAAGATTTTGTATTGAGTCATAGTGCGTCGCTTGCGGACAAACAACGAATTTAAGTTGAGGGTGTTGATATACCGTGGTTTCACGGTATTATTAATACTTTTTTCTTAAGTTTAGTGTGTCCAAAAGCCTTTTTGTGCTAATTTTTATATAAGTCTCTCCTTATTTGCAGGAAATCTGTACAAATATGAATGCAGAGGTTTTTCAGCGAATAAATACAGAAGAGACCACCTACGGAGCTTGTGACGGTCCGTCATGCCTGGGACACGTTCTTAGCATGTTTGTTCAATGTGAATTTTACTAGATATGTTAGAATGACTAAAATTCTATGGAAACATGTATGTAATGAGAAAAAAATGGAACAATGAAAAAAAGTCTTTAATAATATGAACATAACTAATAAAATGAAGGGCTAATTCAATGATAATACAGATGGAAAAATATATACAAAGTTAACTGCATAATTTTTCGAGTGCTTATTGACTCCTTCTCCCATATATTATAAAATTAGGCTCGTGCTTCAAGGATGGATTTCCTTCAGAGATGAGTAATTTAATACACTAGTAGAAGGGGAGTAACCTATTTTACACATAATACAACCTGGTTGGCACAAAAACGACACGTGGAGGTCATGATTAATTGTAATTGAAGGATGGATCGGTTGGGTTGATTTAATGGAGAAGTTAAAAGGAGAGGCATGGAGAACTGGTGATAGTTATGATGTCATGAAGTTATCTAAAGTCAACATACCATGTGATGAAGATCATTTTATGTTGCATTATGCTTTTTGTCTACCTCAGGTAACTCATTCCACTTCAACTTGGCATGTTGAGTCCACCGTGTTGGACATTTCTGCTTTGACAGAGATTAGACCCTGCTTAGTTAAGTCCTTCACATCCACAATTTGAACTTTTCTTTGCCAAAGAGTTAGAAAATAGGAAAATATACTATGACGAGTTTATCAAAGAGAACATGGAAATAGAGGATATCACTGACGATGAACATTTAAGGTTCCTCAATATGTGGGTTTGCAAGTTCGTCTTTTTCAATGGTTCATCAAGAATAACGATTGAGTATAGGAAAATTATTTTTCGTTTTACTCCTACACTCCATTGTGACCCTTGATGACCCATTGCAAAAAATGAACTTGAAAGGCACATACTCAGGAATGCAAAATTTCATCTTATTTAACATCCTCTCTTTCCTTATCAACTTTGATAAACTAACTCCTCATAATATATTTCCTTATTTTCTTAATATTCGGCAAAGAAAACTTTGAACTCTCAATGTCTAAGACTGCACTAATCATCTCACAGTGAGGTCTAATCCCTGTCAAAGTACAAATGTCAAACATAATTGGACTCATCATGCCAAAGATGCAGTGAAATTAGTTACCTTAGGGGGACCAAAATAGTGCAGCATACAAGATATCATGTCACATGATATGCGGACTTTAGATAACTTGATTGAATTATAAAAATCAACCGTTCTCCATGGCTCCCCTTTTATCTTTTTCATTCGATTACACCAACCGATGCATCCTTCGGTTGTAGTTAGCCATGACCTGCATTTAGTATTTGTGCCAACCAGGTTGGAGTGTGTGTAAAAGAAGTTTCATCCTTTTTGCTAGTGTATAAAATGACTCGAGCTCCTAAAGAAATTCATCCTTGAAGCACGAGCCTAATTTTATAATTTATGTTGTACTTTCAAAAGAATTAATAACAGTAGGAGAAAAATAGTTTTTTTTTGGATTGATACTATTATGATTTTGTAAATTGACAAATAACTTTTGATAAGTATTTCAAATTATGTCGACAACTAATATGAAAAGGATATAACTAGACGTTATATATCAAAACTTTTCTATGAAAAATATAATGAATCAGAAATTAATGCGACTTTTGAATATTTTGGACCGAACTCATATCTGAGTGAATAAACATTGAGGTCTTCAATTCCACAAATTGAAATAATGTCATTTTTTCAATTCCGATTAATGTTATGCAGTTATTGCATTTTCATTTTTTTAATAGTGTAATTAAAATTTTAATGTCTAACAGTATTTTAATTTCGGTGGAGGGGCAAAATGGTTATCGAAATCTTAAGGAAAAAGCTTCCAACTTTTAGTATAATGCACATATGATGATCGATGTAAATTTTTATATGATAGTCGAACCTATTAAGTGATTTGGTGATGAACATCAATAGGAAATTATACGATTATCGTCTCTATGCATTTCATCATCTCGAGTATATATCCTACTCAAACAAGCCCTCCCAGGAAGCAGAACTAATAGCATGGTAGATTATTTATACTTATGTAATTATATTATGTTATAAATAAGTATACTAATAGAGATTTGTTATAGTAATCAAAGATAATAAATATTCATACAGAATAGCATTTTTGGAGGGATAAAATGTAAAATTAAGAGGGATTTGCATAGCACATTTAGAGGGATAGAAACACTCATATATATAAAGATTATTAGGGATGTAATGACATGCTCTGTATATAATAGAAAGACTCGCACATTGAGAGCCATTCAACAAACCTCTTGACATGGTATTACAGTCTTCTCTTAACAATATTTTTTCATAGAGTCTATGATTGTTTTTTTCAACCAAAAAATATTTTAAAATTTATTTTGTTGATTGTTCACTGACAATTAGTCCTTAACAGATAGGGCTCTTAATCTTTGTCATTATAGATATTTCCTTGAGTCATAGGGTTTCTAGTTTTCATAGTTATGTAACAGCATGAATTGATATTGTTGAATCCTTCAGTTCATTTAATTGGAAAAAATTGTTCTTCCTGGAAATTTCAATATCAATTATTAGTCCTGGAAAATTCAATTTCAATTTACTTTATAAGGTTATTTTTCGAAATTAATTTTTAACTTGAGGTCTTTCCACTTACAAAATAAGTATGATGATTACATTATATATCATTATTTTTATTGTTAATAATATTAATAACTATTATATGACTTAGTTTTTAAAAGGGGAAAACATCTAACAAATTTCTATTGACATTTCCTTCTTTTAAACTGTTGTTTGTGATTTAAGAGTGTGTATGTGTGCGAACATGTGTCTGTGTGTGTTTTGTGTGGGTTGAGTGTTTGGTGCTAGATATGAAAATTAAAATGATTGAGTGAATTTAAACAAATACTTAAAACTTGATTAGACTGTTCCAATAAAATATTTTACTTTTCTTTTCTCCAATAAATTATTCACATGAGATTATGTTTGATTTTATATGGTTGTTTGAAATTAATATTGTGACCCAATTAAAGTAGTTTTTTTCTAAAAGTTTATCTGTAATAATCATTCACACAGATGCAAAAAGTATGTCAATAAATTAGATTTATATGTTTTAATATCAATTTTATGCTAGAGTCGATTTAACTCCTTTAGAAGTTCATTGTATAATGACGACTGAAAATATATAGAGAAAGACATTGCAGATTATTAAATATGACATATAAGAATAATATAATTGATTTAATCAAGTTTAAAAGATAAACAAACTTATTTTTCCCTTTCTAAATAATTCTAGTAGAGTTCTAATGAAAATGGAACTTTAATAAAGATTAGGGTTTGTAGATTACCAGAGATTGAAGAGCTACTCTAAAACTTCTTCTTTAGTCCCTTAGAGAAAAATGTTGACCGCCTATAAAAAGGTACAATGAATTAGTTCATCAAAGGAAAAGGAAATGAATAATGAGAAGATATATAGTGTTTTATTAAAGGTGACAGACAGAGTTTCAGCCACATAAAGAAGGGATTGATCTTTGAAATGATCCAGTAGAGGAGCAAAACTATTGCGAGTTTTTCCGACCACACACCAACATCTAGTTGCCAAGGAGGCGGATTTGGAGAAAGAATACTGAGTACTCCCTTACACTTGATATGTATAGGTTAATTTACGAAACCTAAGGGCTTTTTGGTTTGATGGACTGGGCCTGTGTTTTTTTATCACGGTTTTATTTGGATCATTTAATAAAAGGAAAAATTGCTGAAATACACACATTTTATTTCACATGTTTCCATGATCCCCTATTATTTTTAAAATTTCCAAAATCATTTATTTCTTTAATGTATATGAGATACATAGTAATGTATGTAAATTAGTATTTAATGTACCTGAGCTAGTTTTTAATGTATCCGAGCTTGTATTTAATGTATATGAGCTACTTATTAATGTATTCGAGTTTCAATTATTGTGTCCGATTTGTATATTTGTAAGGGATTACTGTAATTTGAAACTTATGAGGAATAGATTGTAATTTTATTTTAAAATTAGGAGATTTATGTAAATTACACTTAATAAAATTGGTCTTAAGACCTTATTTTAAAAAAAATGAAAAAGTTAATTTTGTAGTAAAGTTCGGATCTAATATTTCTAATTGAAGATGAAAGAATACATTTTATTCACTAAAAATGTAACAATATTGGGTTCATGTGAATGATGTAACTTTTGACGCATAAACTTAAAACGCGGGCAGAGCCAAAACATACTGAGAAAATAAGTTGGAAACTACCTTCAGTAATTACCCTCCACGTTATTTCCTCTTATTAAATTATTTTCTCAAGAATGAAGCTAAAAGTTAAGAACTTCCAAGAATTCAAACTCAATAAACTTCAAGAACGGATTTATGGATAAATTCACATGATTTGAGTGAGGGTGAAAAAAACCAACACTATGAAAGATTACATACCTCTAAGGAACTAAGTTCTTGGCGAAAATACTCAAAGCTTGCAAATACTCCTGAAGCATTATTCTTTTTCTTCTATTGAAACCCTTCTCAACCCTAAGTGTTTGCAAATAAATGCAAATTGATCTTAATCGGTTTAGACCCCTATTTGGTTGAACAAAAAGGTGCTGGGCAAGTGGGTTAAGGAAAAAATCAAATACCCCTCTTTATAATAGATGAAAGTCCCTTAACTAGAGTGGATGCACTCAAACGGGCATAACTCCTTCATCCAAACTCATATTTAGAAAACTCGGCGGCTTTGGTAAGAGGACTCAAAGAGCTTCCCTTTGATACCTAATGGTCGATCTCAATCTTTATTTGCTGAAAGTTATGGTCATTTGAAGTTGACAAAAAACTTAAAAATTTGACTAAAGCTCAAGGTGTTACACTTGTTCTTTTTATACTTTTCTCAACTTTGCTCAACTTTCTAAAAGAAATTGTTTAAAAAAAAATTATTCGCTTTAAAAATTTCTACAATTTTGTAACTCAAAATATGGTTCAAGCTGAAACATATACAAAACAACTCAACTCGAATATCTCAATAACTATATAGAAAAACTCAATACTGAGAACTCATAAATAAATGATACTACTTACCTCAAGAATACTCAATTTATAGGGTTCATGCTGAAATATAAAAAAGAATGGATCAACTGGAGAATCTCAATGCATAATTTATAGAAACTCAAGTATTTGGATTAGAACTCAAAACTCAAGAACAAGCTTATCGCAAGAATTGTCAAAACTAAGGATATAACCTTAGATTAAACTTTTACTAATTGAATTCAGATGTAGGCCATGAGGGTGAACTCAATCCATCACAATGAGTAGCCTTACATGCCTGGAAAAATGAAGTTCTTGAAATATTTTGAAGAAGAACTTTATTAGAATCCTTCAAATCCTAGCTTGAATGAGAATAGTCAAAAAAAATCTTTTTTGAGATTCTTAAATTTGTTTGTTGAAGAATCTCTGGCGGAGAATTAGCATTTTTATTAATGATTCATAATTGTATGAAGAAATTTGACTTTGAAAGAATGAACTTCTCTGACTATGACGTACATTAAAGAAGAATATTGTAAAATATTTGAAGAATCTTGAACGGAAGTCTTATGCTTTGATTTATCCTTAGGGATTTTCCTTAGTGTTTGAGAGAGAATAAAATGAAGGATTAACGAATGAAAATCTCATTGTTTTGGGCCTTTAATAAGTCAAACAAATTCGTTTAGAGGCTTTTTAGAGTTTAAAAGACAAAAATGACCATCTTTGATTTTTTTGTCGGGTAATAATTTTTCACCGCATTGTATCAAATTATTAGAAATGGTCATAACTTCTTACTCGACACTCAGATACTTTTGAAATGGGTGGCGTTAGAAATAAAATCCAAATACATTTTATTTGATAGGTTATAGACAACATAACTCTTTAAATTCTAAGATATATGGTCGTTAGAAGTTCACTCAAGTAACAGTCGAGGGTCATACCTGCCGTCGAGGGTAATGAAGAGAGCAGCAGAAGAAATTGCATCAAGTATGGGAGGAAGGAGTCCACGACGGTCCGTCGTGACCACGACGATCCGTCGCGATGTCCGTCGATCCAGCCGCGTTTTGACAGATTTCCAACAAATAGAGTCCTTATGTAATTAGGTTTTTATTTTTTTATAAATAGTTCGAAAAACCTTGTTTTTGAGGTTATACTCTGGATTATTTGGTTAGACTCTTCATTATTTTTTAGACCTTTTGTGAGATTCTTGATTATTTTGAGATTCTTGTAAATGATTGTTGGTGATTTTTATTGATTAATCAAGCGAACTTTCGGATTTTACTCTTTCTCATTGAAGTAAGTACATGAATTCTTTTACCATATATTTGAATATTGTGATTATGACTATGGGTAACTAAACTCCATAACGAGGGTTGTGGGAACCATAGGCAAATAATGAGGTAAAACCTCACTAAAATAACAATTCTAGAATAGTGTCTTGCGTGTATTGATAATTCTTTCGCTTATAAGTCTTTTTAACGGATGGCCAACGTTAGAACTCGCCTTAATACTAGTTTTCGGACCAAGGAGGTAGATAATAGGAAAAGAATTATCAACATAGATTTAGTGTATACTATCTAATAGGCTAGTATTGATTCGTACGAGGTAATAACTTAGTCAAATATCGAATACGATGCATAATATGAGGTAAAGATAAGTGTTAGGATAGCAACACACGTAGCCAGACCAAGGTGCGTAGTGAAATTTTCTATATGTCGGACCAAGGATTTAGAATACATAACTTTTCACTTTGCATGCAAGATACTAGGAATGAATTGTTATAGTTAGACTTATCAAGTTATGAACCTTTGGGGAACACGTAAACCCTCGTTACTTTCATTAATTGATTAAACTCCAACATTTGAAGCTGTTAAGTGTCTCTTTCAATTTCGCTAGTTATTTTCATTTATTTAGAACTAGAAAACCCCCCTTTTATCGTTTTTGCTTTCCAAGGAAGTAATTGACTGAACAATAGTAATAATAGATTGAAGTTAAGTCTAAACTATTTTCCTCGTGGGAACGATCCCAACCTCACTAGTTGGGTTATTTACTTGACTTGACCGCTTTACTTCTTATTTGAGAAGTAAGTTTGAGCGCATCAAATTTTAGCGCCGCTGCCGGGGAAAGTAGCTTTCAGATTAACTTAAACTTATTACTATAGTTTAGTTGATATTTTCATGATTTTACTTTGTTTTATTGTTTTTGATTCGTGCAGAACCACCCTCCTTGTATGCCAAATACACGGAGAGGAACAGAACCCCTGTTTCCTAACTATCACGAATTAGAGGATACACTACGCAACATGAATAGAAACTTGGGAATTAATGATGATGATACAAACCAAAACATCCCAGCTCCGGTTGATGTTCATGGTCAGTTGTTACCCGATGCTCCGGGTGAACACCAACAAAGGGGACTAAATCCCGCTCCACGGCCCCAAGCATACTACAGACGCTATGACAACATAGTAGACTCTGATGGACCACTCGTCTTGCCTCCTCTACCACCAGGCCACACCTTCGTGGTAACTAGTAGCCTGATTCAAATGCTCACTGCCAGAGGTTTGTTTTCAGGGCTACCTTCTGAGGATCCACATGCCCACATAGCTAAGGTAAGGGCAGTGTGTAAAAGCTGTGTAGGAGGCCCGACTTGGAATTGGATGTAATACGGCTTAGAGTGTTTCCTCTCTCACTGACGGGAGAGGCTGCTATATGGTTCACTGAGCTCCCTTACAACTCAATTTTCACATGGAACCAACTAAGGGATGTTTTCTTAGCACGCTACTATCCCGTCTCCAAGAAAGTAAACCACAAAGACAGAGTGAACAACTTTGAGGAACTACCAGGAGAGTCAGTTAGTAGTTCTTAGGATAGATTCACCTCGTTATTGAGAAGTGCCCCAAATCACCGTATAGATGATGAGTCACTGAAGGAATACTTCTATCGGGGACAGGATGATAATAATAAAGCGTTGTTGGACACTATAGCTCGTGGATCTTATGGGGAGTGTCCTTATGCTGAGATTGCTGAAAAATTAGAGAAAATCTCCCGGAATAATAAAGCTTGGATTACTAGGAAGTCAGATACCGGGAGAAATACCTTCGCAGTGCAGTCCACTCACAACCCAGCCACAGATGAGATTTGTGAAGAAATGGCTCAGATGAGAACTGAGCTTGGGTTGTTACTAAAACATATCACTGGGGGTGCAGAAAAGATAAATGTAGTTAACTACTTGCCTAAACCACCACCTTCTAATGATGAATGCTATTATGCGGAGGACTCCTATGCAGTAAATGAGCAGACGGGGGGTTTTCGACCGAGCGCCCAAGGCTTAAATCAGGACAATTGGCGCCAAGGTCAAGGGAACCAAGGTCGGATCTATGGTAACTATAACCGTGAGGGTCATTACGTTTGAGATGGAAACTACTACCGCGACAACAAATTCAACACGGGTAACTACGGTAACAGAAATGATAGGAATGGGCCCTATGTCCCTCCTCAAAATCGTGAAGTTACTTATAGGGATGGTGGAGAAAGTATGGCGCGAGTTGAGGATATGTTGCACAAAATGATGAGGAGGTTTGATGCTAGTGATGAGCACATTAAAGAGTTAAGGTGTGATTTAGCAGGTATTGGGCAAAAAGTCGATACACATGCAATATAGATTGAGCTGATCGAGTATCAAATGGCCCAATTATCTGCGACTGTGAACACACGGAAACCGGGCACTCTTCCTAGCAACACTGTCCAAAATCCTAAAAATGATGCACAGTGCATGGCAATCACTACTCGGGGTGGTAAGCAAACCATTGACCCACCTATGCCGTCTAATGAGGAAAAGGTGAGAAAGGATGATGATAAGGTGGTAAAGGGTAGTAGTGAAGCAGAAGAGAGCAGTGGAAAAGATGTAGAAGTCCCTATGACGGTAATTCCCAAGCCTAGACCACCACCACCCTTCCCTCAGAGATTAGTGAAAAAGACCGAGGATGGTAAATATCGGCGTTTTATAACAATGCTGAAGCAGCTTTCTATCAATGTCCCTTTGGTAGAAGCTCTAGAACAAATGCCTGGTTATGCCAAATTTATAAAAGATCTAGCTACAAAGAAAAGATCGGTCACTTTCGAGGATGATGATAGACTGCAGCATTGTAGTTCTATTGCTACAAGATCTCTCGTACAAAAGAAAGAAGATCCGGGTGCGTTCACTATTCCTTGTACAGTCGGGTCATTACATTTTGCGAAAGCATTATGTGATCTAGGGGCAAGAATAAATCTCATGACCCTCTCGATTTACAAGAAGTTGGGTTTGGGTGACCCAAAACCCACTGCGATGCGGTTACTGATGGCTGATCAAACAATGAAAAGGCCTATAGGGATACTCCATGATGTGCCAGTAAAAGTGGAGTCATTCATATTTTCGGCAGATTTTGTTATTCTTGATTGTGAAGTCGATTTTGAAGTGCCTATTTTTCTTGGGAGGCCATTCCTTGCTACAGGTAGAGCCTTAGTTGATATGGAAAAGGGGCAGATGAAATTTTGGTTGAACGATGAAGAAGTGACCTTCAACATTTGTAGGTCCATGAGGCATAGTGGTGAGCTCCAATCGGTATCCGCCATATTCCACAAAGAAAAGATGAAGAAGGATTTGGTGCTTTTAGACAGTTCAAGGTTGCATTGGCTTCCGGGCAAGCTCAATTCCAAACGGACTGGCCCTTACTTGATTACCCAAGTATTCCCTCATGGAGAAGTTGAGTTAAAAACCAAGGAGGGAGTGTGGTTTAAGGTAAATAGAGAGCGATAAAACTCTATTTTGGGCATACTGCATCGGTGAATGAAGTGATAGAGGCATACCATCTTGATGAAGGCTGAGTAATCAAGTGTCCTCAGTCGTGCCGCGACGTTAAATCAGGCGCTTGTTGGGAGGCAACCCAATACTTATAGTTTTTTTCTTTCTAGTAATGGTAGCATTTTCTACTAATGGGTTTTAAATTTGCAAGCACATAACCAAGAAATTCTGCAGAAAATTACTCTGCAGCAGTCACTGACGGATACAGCGACGGACCGTCGCATGAATCCGTAGTGCCAGGTACGTCTTTTTGTTTTTTTCAAACTAGGGCACACACGACGGAACCAATGACGAACCGTCACAACCGAGACGGACCGTCGTCGGGGAATCGTCGCGTCTTTAATGAAGCGTACCCGACACCGACCCGGCTGGGGGTTTTTAAAAAATTCATCATTTAAAACCCCCACCCCTTCATTTCACCCCATTCTTTCACTCTTTCTCCCATTTCCCTCCCTTTTCAACTTTCAAAGCTCTCTTACAACCGATCATTTTCCCCAAATTCTCCAAATTCCTCAAAATTCATCATCTACTAGTCGGAGCTGCTGCTGTGGGTGTCTACTTGATCACCAAGTACCTTTCCCTCTTGTTTTTCTCAAATTCTCAGGTATGTGTCTCTAATTTCTACTCATTTATATTGCATTTTTGTTTATCAATTAGTATTAGCCTAGTTTTTCTTGATATGTTCATTCTTTAATAAAATTCTGTCTGACCTAGGTTGAAAATCCCCAAAATTGTCGTGTTAAAACCCTAGAAATAGGTGCTTTAGCATTGCTAGTTTACTAGGTATTTGGGTTAGACATATGTAGGTTAAAACACTACCAATTCGATTTGGGTCATAGGGGATGAATGTAGCATCTTCAGTTCTGTCACTGAGTTACAGAACGAGACCGTGATGACGGACCGTCGTACCCACGACGGACCGTCATTGGGTCTGTTCCAACCGCCCTAACACCCCACTGTCCAATTTTCTCCAAGTGTTAACCAACGGCCACATGCGACGGACCATTGTTCCCACGACGTTTTGTCCTGCACAACCGTTCTGGTTGTCAGAGACCCTATTCCTAAGGGTCTCTCACTTTTTCTAAGTATCCTCCAACGGACACATGTGACGGACCGTCATCCCTACGATGGTCCGTCATGCGCACCCGTTCTGGTTGTCAAAGACCCTGTTCCTAAGGGTCTCTCTCTATTTTTCCAAGTTTCCTCAAACGGACAAGTACGACGGACCGTCATACCCACGACAGTCCATCCTGCATGACCGTTATGATGGTCAGACACCCCTCTCCTAAGGGTCTCCATATTTTTTTTCAAGTGTCCTCTGACGGACACCTACGATGGACCGTCTTACCTGTGACGGTCCGTCCTGCACATACCGTCATACTTGTCAGAGACTCTCCTTCAGGGTTCTCCATATAAACATAGTCCAAGTAAGACACGATGGACCCCATGATGGTCCATCGTATTCACGACGAGCCGTCACCTGATTCGTTGTGTTTCACTGTTACTATAGCAATGTCATTACATCTTAACTCTTTTATTTATTTTGTGTTGTTTTGCTTGTCGTGTTTGCTCCTTCTAGTACTAATATTGATTCTTTACTGGTACTATCTATTATGGCACCAAAACAAGATCGATTCTACGCACGCGGGCGATCGAAATCTTTCGCCCCGTCTGCCCGCATGGTCATTGGCTATGATGATGAGCGTGACCTCGAGTACGTGCCCCCAGGCACTTCCACCCCATCCCGAGCTGCACGTGCTGCCAGAGCCACACCCAAAAAGGTGGCATCTGGCTTAGTCACTTCCTCCCAGTCTGATGAGGAGCGCACACTGACCGGCACACCTTCTGGGTCAGCTACCAATGAAGAAGGAGCATCTGGATCCTTAGGAGTTTCGTGGTCGGAGGAAGCCTCCAGATCTGCTGAGGTTCCCGCCCCCGCCGCTGCTGCAGATTCTGCCTCGTCTGATGAGGCTGACAGTTCGGAATCCACACCCGGTTCACCAGCTCGTGCTCTCACCCCGGTCACTGACCAGCCCAACCGGTGGTGTGTCGACGGGCAGATTCAAGTCTATTCCGATGCAAACAAGTTATGACTCGGACACTTACATTGGTGCGGTGGGTCCTTACGGGAAGTCTCCCGACGATTCCTGAGATCCACAATCTCTTCACATGACATAGACAGGAGTGGACAGCACGTCCGTTGGGACGTTATAGTGAAGAGCTGGTCCAAGAGTTCTATGCATCCTACGTAGCGACTCTCCGATCACAGATTTATAGGCGGGCTGCCCCCGCCAAACAGGCCCCACTGAAGCAGGTCCGAGTACGTGGCGTTCAGGTTGATATCTCCCTGCCTGCCATCCGCCGATTTCTATACGGCGAGGATGTTGATGCTAATCGGACCCCTCTCACTGCCAAGTTTGACTACCGATGGCAGATTGTTAAAGATGGCCAATTCTTGCGTGAGCCATCGCTGAGAGAGACCACCAAGACGTGGATGGCCCAGCACTTTTCCTTTGATGGAGAGGGTGCCGACTGGGTGACCGAGCCGAAGGGGGCAATCAAGAAGGACAACCTGACTTTCACGGTGATGTTTTTGTGGTTGATTGTCCTCCACTGCCTTTCCCCCACAGCCGCTGATAATATCGTCATATTGGATCGAGCAGTACTGATGGCGGCAATGATAGCCGGGTTTGAGGTGGATTTTGCGTGGCTTCTACAGGCGGTCATGCACGAGAGGGCTTTTAAGGTCACAACTACTTACCCTTTCTCGTGCAAGATATTTTCTCTATGCAGGTCCGCAGGTGTGGCTATATGGCACGTTGATCAGCTCAAGACCCCTCTGGGCACTGTTGATATCGGCCTCATCAGGGATGAGGCCAATTAGTTGACTCCACGCAGAGGGCCCCGTCCAGAGTTGCCTCCACTTGTTGACAATCTGCCTGATATGGTAGTACAAGCCCGCACGGCTACGCAGGCGGCTTCCACTGACACTACCCCGGTCGAGTCTATCCAGGGTAGTAGCACTGCCCCGAGCTCCTCTCACTCAGCCCCTTTACCCGCTCTGATCCCGCTTGCTAGGTTCCAGAAATTAGAGGCGCAAATGCTACACTTCTGCATCGTATCCAGCCTTGGATGCAGAGGTCTATTGCCGAGGCAGAAGAGCGCTTGGAGCGGAGAATGGTCCAGCACACAGAGCGGAAGATCGCTGAGGTTCATCAGTGCTTGGACGCTTTTGAGTTGCGGGTGCTAGCCCGTCCAGCCCCTCCGGTGAATGTGTCGACCCTTCAGGCTGCGGTCGACAGTCTTCGCGCAGATATTGATATGATCATAGAGGCTACGGTGCTTGAGTCTGAGGCCCCTTCTGCAGAGCCTGCTGAAGACACAGTGATGGCGGCCCTATTCGCCACTTCAGAGATTCAACCACCTCCCCCTCGAGAGCATGACAAGAGGCGTAGGGGTCGATAGGAGGATGAAGCTTGAGCACAGAAGAAGGAGCGCCGTGAGATGGAGGCTGCGAGGAGAGTCTCGCTTGCTGAAAAGGAGGCGCGTCAGATGAGAGCAGGAGAGTTAGCTGCTGGGGCGTCTAGCTCCAGAACTGTGGAGCTAGCGGGAGGCACTGCTGATAGTGTTGTTCATGCTGAGGGTGTCCAGATTACAGAGGTAGTGGGTTCCGGGGAACCGGACCTACCAGCTTGCTGATCGTCGGCGCTTTGCGCCCCAGGTTTGCTTCACCTACCACTCTAGTATTTCAATTTTTTTATGCATTGGGGACAATTGCATGTCTTTTTGTTGGGGGTGGGGTAAATGGAAAGTGAGTGCTAGGGTGAAGTCTGAGTAGCCCAATTCACTATCCTCTTTTGGGTTTTCTTGCCTGTGTTCTTTTTCCCCAAGAGACTGATTACTTTTTCTGTTGAACCGGCATGTCTATATCTTGTGTACATAGTTTCATTCTGGAGCATGATGGCTAAAATGATATCCTGATAAAATGGAAAATGATGCATGAATAGTCATAGTAATTGATAAATGTGTGGCTCTAAGCATGACATAGAGGTACAACACTGCATGACCCTAAGTCTAAAATTCGAACTAGGTGTCTGATAATCTGGTAGAGTGATGAGATGTCAAGTCAGTGTGAGGAAGATTTGAATAGTCCACTATTTGTACTGAGCTAGAACTTGCCTGGTTAGTCCTGCTAAAAGTAAGCTGTAATAGACAATTTGGAAAGGATCATAGGCCCTTATTCAATATAGCCCATTTTTAGCCTAAATAAAAGAAAACCAAATGAAATTTATCCTTCTTTGATCCAAATGATTTGAGCTTAAATTAGACCTTTATTTTTCACCCCAACTGATCTTTTCTGGGAAAAATGCATTGGCCCTTGTCCCTCCTTGGACATGTGCACCTCAGCTAATGCCAAAAGCATAAGTTGAGGGTGGCAAATGGAGTAAACAACCTTTTTATGGCCCTGACCCAACTCTGGGTATTGTGTACTTTGACTCATGGCAAATCCATGAGTTAAGGGTGGCTATTATGAGGAAAGCTCTAGAAAGTGGGGTTAAAAGAACAAAGAGAGAGAAAGAACAAAAGTAAAGTGACTCAAAAATTAGTTGAAAGAAAAGCAAAAATAAGTTACAAGAAATACAAGCAAGAAAAGAAGAGAGTCACTTACACAAATGAAGAAAAAAAAATGAAAATAGCAATGTGAAAGAATATGGGAAACAGGGCAAAATAAAATGATAGAAAATGGTATGTTTAGCCAATATGTCAAGGAGGGAAAAAAGTCACTAAAGTATACCTAAATATACCCTACCTGACCATGAGCCTATGTTACAAGCTAAGAAAGTCCTATCGTGATCCTAAGGGCTGTATAGCGAACATAAAGCAGTGAAAATAAGGGCAAGCTTATGGCAATAGGTATTAATGAGTGTGAATTTGTTCTGAGAATGAGTGTTGAAAAGTAATCCTTATACTCAAACTGAAATCATTGTGTGAAATATGAGGATTTTGTTTTGAAGTGAGGACACTAGTTGCAGTACCGGAAATATTAGCACCTCAGTGAGAAATTGAAGAGGATAGGTGCTAGTGCATGGTGAGTCTGTGTCATGGTATGATTCCACATAATTCAAGCCTAATAGTGATAGCATGCATAAATATGATGAGATTAATCGGGATTGATAGCCAAATGAGTGCAAAGGATAAAACATGGATACTATTGTACAAAGATTTTGTATTGAGTCATAGCGCATCGCTTGAGGACAAACAATGAATTTAAGTTGAGGGTGTTGATATACCGTGGTTTCACGGTTTTATTAATACTTTTTCCTTAAGTTTAATGTGTCCAAAACCCTTTTGTGCTAATTTTTATATAAGTTTCTCCTTATTTGCAGGAAATCTGTCAAAAGATGAAGGCGGAGGTTTTTGAGCGAAGAAATGCAGAAGAGACCACCTACGGAGCTTGTGACGGTCTGTCATGCTCGTGGCCGTCCGTAGGTGGCAGCGTAGTGCAGCTGCTGAAGGAAGATGGGGAAGTCTGACCAAGTGGGGGGTTACAGAAAGCGTGATCGACCGTCGTATCCATGACGGTCCGTCCTGCAGGTTCATCATGAAGTTCAGAGAAGTAGTCCTAGTACCCATATTCCAAGAGTTCAAGTGTTTTGGAACGGAGACCCTCGACGGACCGTTGTGTCTGTGACGATCCGTCTTACCAGCCATCGAGGGTAATGAAGAGAGCAGCAGAAGAAATTGCATCAAGTATAGGACGACAGAGTCCATGACGGTCCGTCGTGACCACGACGATCCATCGCTATGTCCATCGATCCAGCCACGTTTTGACAGATTTCCAGCTAATAGAGTCCATATGTAATTAGATTTTTATTTTTTTATAAATAGTTCGAAAAACCTCGTTTTTGAGGTTAGAC
>NC_028641.1:15169811-15327060 GCF_001406875.1 Solanum pennellii | reverse complement strand
TATATATATATATTAGTTTGGGACACGTTCTTAGCATGTTTGTTCAATGTGAATATTAATAGATATGTTAGAATGACTAAAAATTCTATTAAAACATGTATGTAATGAGAACAAAAATGGAACAATGAAAAAAAGTCTTTAATAATATGAACAAAACTAATAAAATGAAGGGCAAATTCAATGATAATACAGATGGAAAAATAAATACAAAGTTAACTGCATAATTTTTCGAGTGCTTATTGACTCCTTCTCCCATATATTATAAAATTAGGCTCGTGCTTCAAGGATGGATTTCCTTCAATGCATGAGTAATTTAATACACTAGTAGAGGGGAGTAACCTATTTTACACATAATACAACCTGGTTGGCACAAAAACGACACGTGGAGGTCATGATTAATTGTAATTAAAGGATGGATCAGTTGGGTTGATTGAATGGAGAAGTTAAAAGGAGAGGCATGGAGAACTGGTGATAGTTATGATGTCATGAAGTTATCTAAAGTCAACATACCATGTGATAAAGATCATTTTATGTTGCATTATGCTTTTGGTCTACCTCAGGTAACTCATTCCACTTCAACTTGGCATGTTGAGTCCACCGTGTTGGACATTTCTGCTTTGACAGAGATTAGACCCTACTTAGTGCAGTCCTTCACATCCACAATTTGAACTTTTCTTTGCCAAAGAGTGAGAAAATAATAAAATATACTATGACGAGTTTATCAAAGAGAACATGGAAATAAAGGATGTCACTGACGATGAACATTTAAGGTTCCTCAATATGTGGGTTTGCAAGTTCGTCTTTTTCAATGGTTCATCAAGGGTAACGATGGAGTATAGGAAAATTATTTTTCGTTTTACTCCTACACTCCATTGTGACCCTTGATGACCCATTGCAAAAAATGAACTTGCAAAGGCACATACTCAGGAACGCTAAATTTCATCCTACTTAACATCCTCTCTTTCCTTATCAACTTTGATAAACTAACTCCTCATAATATATTTCCTTATTTTATCAATATTTGACAAAGGAAACTTTGAACTCTCAATGTCTAAGACTGCACTAATCACCTCACAGTGAGGTCTAATCCCTGTCAAAGCACAAATGTCCAACATAATTGGACTCATCATGCCAAAGATGCAGTGAAATTAGTTACCTTAGGCAGACCAAAAATAGTGCAGCATACAAGAGATCATGTCACATGATATGCTGCCTTTACATAACTTGATTGAATTATAAAAATCAACCATTCTCCATGGCTCCCCTTTTATCTTTTTCATTTGATTAGCCGAACCGATGCATCCTTCAGTTGTAGTTAGCCATGACCTGCATTTAGTGTTTGTGCCAACTAGGTTGGAGTGTGTGTAAAAGAAGTTTCACCCTTTCTGCTAGTGTATAAAATGACTCGAGCTCCTAAAGCAATTCATCCTTGAAGCACGAGCCTAATTTTATAATTTATGTTGTACTTTCAAAAGAATTAATAACATTAGGAGAAAAATAGTTTTTTTTTGGATTGATACTATTATGATTTTGTAAATTGACAAATAACTTTTGATAAGTATTTCAAATTATGTCGACAACTAATATGAAAAGGATATAACTAGACGTTACATATCAAAACTTTTCTATGAAAAATATAATGAATCACAAATTAATGCGACTTTTGAATATTTTGACAGAACTCATATCTGAGTGAATAACCATAGAGGTCTTCAATTCCACAAATTGAAATAACGTCATTTTTTCAATTCCGAATAATGTTATAACTACATAATTTAAGTGCAGTTATTGCATTTTCATTTTTTTAATAGTGTAATTAAAATTTTAATGTCTAACATTATTTTAATTTCGGTGGAGGGGCAAAATGGTTATCCAAATCTTAAAGAAAAAAGCTTCAAACTTTTAATATAATGCATATGTGATGATCGATGTAAATTTTTATATGATAGGTGGAACCTATTAAGTGATTTGGTGATGAACATCAATAGGAAATTATACGATTATCGTCTCTATGCATTTCATCATCTCGAGTATATATCCCCCTCAAACAATCCCTCCCAGGAAGCAGAACTAACAGCATGGTAGATTATTTATACTTATGTAATTTATATTATGTTATAAATAAGTATACTAATTGGATGTCATTACATCCCCAAAATTCTATCATATATATGTATATATATATATATATATATACACACACACACACACACACAAACTCTCCCTAAAGATAAGTGATTCTGTCCCTCTAAATGTGCTATCCAAATCCCTCTTAATTTTACATTCTGTCCCTCCAAAAATGCTATTCTGAGAGCCATTCAACAAACCTCTGTACATGGTATTACAGTTTTCTCTTAACAGTATTTTTTCATAGAGTCTATGATTGGTTTTTTCGACAAAAACATATTTTAAAATTTATTTTTTTATTGTTCGCTGACAATTAGTTCTTAACAGTTAGGGCTCTTAATCTTTGTCATTATAGATATTTCCTTGAGTCATAGGATTTCTAGTTTTCATAGTTATGTAACAGCATGAATTAAATTTTGCTGAATATCAATTATTAGTCCTGGAAATTTCAATTTCAATTTACTTTATAAGGTTATTTTTCTAAATTAATTTTTAACTTGAGGTCTTTCCACTTAGAAAATAAGTATGATGATTACATTATATATCATTATTTTTATTGTTAATAATATTAATAACTATTATATGACTTAGTTTCTAAAAGGGGAAAACATCTAACAAATTTCTATTGACATTTCCTTCTTATAAACTTTTGTTTGTGATTTGAGAGTGGGTATGTGTGCGAACATGTGTCTGTGTGTGTTTTGTGTGTGTTGAGTGTTTGGTGCTAGATATGCAAATTAAAATGATTGAGTTAATTTAAACAAATACTTAAAACTTGATTAGACTGTTCCAATAAAATATTTTACTTTTCTTTTCTCCAATAAATTATTCACATGAGATTATGTTTTATTTTATATGGTTGTTTGAAATTAATATTGTGACCCAATTAAAGTAGTTTTTTTCTATATGTTTATCTGTAATAATCATTCACACAGATGCAGAAAGTATGTCAATAAATTAGATTTATATGTTTTAATATCAATTTTATGATAGACTCGATTTGACTCCTTTAGAAGTTCATTGTATAATGAAGACTGAAAAGATATAGAGATAGACATTGCAGATTATTAAATATGACATATAAATTGATTTAATCAAGTTTAAAAGATAAACAAACTTATTTTTCCCTTTCTAAATAATTCTAGTAGAGTTCTAATGAAAATGGAACTTTAATAAAGATTAGGGTTTGTAGATTACCAGAGATTGAAGAGCTACTCTAAACTTCTTCTTTAGTCCCTTAGAGAAAAATGTTGACCGCCTATAAAACGGTACAATGAATTAGTTCATCAAAGGAAAAGGGAATGAATAAAGAGAAGATATATAGTGTAATATTAAAGGTGACAGACAGAGCTTCAGCCACATAAAGAAGGGATTGATCTTTGAAATGATCCAGTAGAGGAGCAAAACTATTGCGAGTTTTTCCGACCACACACCAACATCTAGTTGCCAAGGAGGCGGATTTGGAGAAAGAATACTGAGTACTCCCTTACACTTGATATGTATAGGTTAATTTACGAAACCTAAGGGCTTTTTGGTTTGATGGACTGGGCCTGTGTTTTTTTATCACGGTTTTATTTGGATCATTTAATAAAAGGAAAAATTGCTGAAATACACACATTTTATTTCACATGTTTCCATGATCCCCTATTATTTTTAAAATTTCAAATCATTTATTTCTTTAATGTATATGAGATACATATTAATGTATGTAAATTAGTATATAATGTACCCGAGCTAGTTTTTAATGTATCTGAGCTAGTATTCAATGTATATGAGCTACTTATTAATGTATCCGAGTTTCAATTATTGTGTCCGATTTTTATATTTTTAAGGGATTAATGTAATTTGAAACTTATGAGGAATAGATTGTAATTTTATTTTAAAATTATGAGATTAATGTAAATTAAACTTAATAAAATTGGTCTTAAGACCTTATTTTTTAAAAAAATATGAAAAAGGAAAACTACTCCCTAAAAAAGTTAATTTTGTATTGAAGTTCGGATACTCAATAAACTTCAAGAACGGATTTATGGATAAATTCACATGATTTGAGTGAGGGTGAAAAAAACCAACACTATGAAAGATTACATACCTCTAAGGAACTAAGTTCTTGGCGAAAATACTCAATGCTTGCAAATAATCCTGAAGCATTATTCTTTTTCTTCTCTTGAAACCCTTCTCAACCCTAAGTGTTTGCAAATAAATGCAAATTGATCTTAATCGGTTTAGACCCCTATTTGGTTGAACAAAAAGGTGCTGGGCAAGTGGGTTAAGGAAAAAATCAAATACCCCTCTTTATAATAGATGAAAGTCCCTTAACTAGAGTGGATGCACTCAAACGGGCATAACTCCTTCATCCAAACTCATATTTAGAAAACTCGGCGGCTTTGGTAAGAGGTCTCAGAGACCTTCCCTTTGATACCTAATGGTCGACTTAATCTTTATTTGCTGAAAGTTATGGTCATTTGAAGTTGACAAAAACCTTAAAAATTTGACTAAAGATCAAGGTGTTACACTTGTTCTTTTTAAACTTTACTCTACTTTGCTCTACTTTCTAAAAAAAAATTGTTTAAAGAAAATATTCGCTTTAAAAATTTCTACAATTTATAACTCAAAATATGGTTCATGCTGAAACATATACATAACAACTCAACTCTAATATCTCAATAACTATATAGAAAAACTCAATACTCAGAACTCATAAATAAATGATACTACTTATCTCAAGAATACTCAATTAATAGGGTTCATGCTGAAATATAAAAAAGAATGGATCAACTAGAGAATCTCATTGCATAATTTATAGAAACTCAAGTATTAGGATTAGAACTCAAAGCTCAAGAACAAGCTTATCTCACGAATTCTCAAAACTAAGGATATAACCTTAGATTAAACTTTTACTAATTGAATTCAGATGTAGGCCATGAGGGTGAACTCAATCCATCCCAATGAGTATCCTTACATGCCTGAAAAAATGAAGTTCTTGAATTATTTTGAAGAAGAACTTTATTAGAATCCTTCAAATCCTAGCTTGAAGGAGAATAGTCAAAAAAATCTTTTTTGAGATTCTTAAATTTGTTTGTTGAAGACTCTCTGGCGGAGAATTAGCATTTTTATTAATGATTCATAATTGTATGAAGAAATTTCACTTTGAAAGAATGAAATTCTTTAACTATGACGTACATTGAAGAAGAATATTGTAAAATATTTGAAGAATCTTGAACGGAAGTCTTATGCTTTCATTTATCCTTAGGGATTTTCCTTAGTGTTTGAGAGAGAATAAAATGAAGGATTAACGAATGAAAATCTCATTGTTTTGGGCCTTTAATAAGTCAAACAAATTCGTTTAGAGGCTTTTTAGAGTTTAAAAGACAAAAATGACCATCTTTGAGGTTTTTTGTCGGGTAATAATTTTTCACTGCATTGTATCAAATTATTAGAAATGGTCATAACTTATTACTCGACACTCAGATACTTTTGAAATAGGTGGCGTTAGAAATAAAATCCAAATACATTTTATTTGATAGGTTATAGACCACATAACTCTCTAAATTCTAAGATATATGATCGTTAGAAGTTCACTCAAATTGAATCTTATGTCATAACTTTATTGGTAAGAAGGCCTTAGAACTCAACTTTATGCGAGGGGATTTTAGTGACCTTAATTCATATCCAAATTCATTCCTACACTAAATACTTGACCATTACACATTTGGACAACTTAAGAGTTACCCCGTACGATCTTATGAACAAATGATGAATGGTTCGAGTCGTAACGTAGATTTTTTCGGGGTGACACAAATGTGATGTGTAAAGTGAAAGAAGATTTATGGTGAATGATTATATAGGAAAAAAAAACAAGAGATTTACCTTGAATTCTCTCTTTCAAGTCACCTATAAGGGTTCCCCCAAAACTAAAAGTATTGAAAAATGTGGAAGAATCCCAAATTTTAGAATTATAACAGTGTAACAGATGTTCACGAACATCAACCCTTGACAAAAATTAACTCTCTAAATTGCGGGATCTTTTGAACGAATGTAGAGGTGTACTACCAGGCTCTCCGGGGTACATAGGATCTCCTTTGTGAATATAAAGGTCTTTCCTCTAACGTCCCGCTTACAATTGAGACACGAATCTTATGTCTTTTTGACTCTAACCCATGAAGGTCGTAATAAATTAATATAGCACCTAAAGTACGAAACCGAGCTTGGGACCTCTAAGTTACAACCAGACCTCCATTAACCCTAATATCATCCCGTGAATCCAACAAAGTTGTTAGCAATATGATCCGAGAATCAAAAATCTGAATGTTGATGAATGTCCACCCAAAGACTTAAATATCTTCAAAAGCTAAGGCTTAAAATCTACGAAGCCGAATCTGAAACTTACAACTCTCCTTCACTAAACTCCACAATGCAAAATTGATGCAATAGAAAAAATCCAATTTGAGACTCAAAACACAAATTGGTACCGGAAAACACAATTTTGTACAACTTAATCATTCTAATAACTAGAAGATTCACGACAACTATCATGAAAGGTACAATAGTAATTTTACAAAAAATCCTAAGTATGACCTTCGATTCATTACATTACATACCACTACAAACAATGTTCGTCTTTGATGATTAGGTAACCCACCTAACGAGCGATACACCCAAGCATATAGAAGCTTTAACAACATAATGAAAATTATAAATGAGTAGATATGATTGTCGACAACTCTTAAGAATTGATGATGTAGACCTAATGGTATCTACCTTAGATCTCACATAGCAAGAATATGACCTTGGTGACGAGATAAACGTTAGGACTATCAAACAACTTTAAATACCCATTATATCTTTTAAATAAATTCATAAAGAAAGCTGGTACATGTAAAGCTATTGGAAAACTTCAACATCCCCAAGGGAACACCGAATCTGACAAATCTTAAATGACCAAATTTTCCCAAGCATACTACTCTACGAGAGAACATCACAAGATTTGTATACCCGATCTACGACAAGAGATCCACCCCTAAAGTAAAAACACACATAGGAATAGGGAGTGAATCATACACAACCATATTTGGAAAAATGTTGGTGGTTGATAAGTCCACGATTTACACTCGTTTAGGGCTTTATTTTAATAGATTTTGTGTCCGTAAATGCATATTTGTCCCTATACCTGATATAAACCCTTGAGTTTCAGAAAATTGGAGTAACGAACAAAACGTGGTCACTAAGGAGTGAAAAGAAACAAGGTGGCTGAAAGAATGAAGAAAAGAAGGCATTTGGATTGCCTAACCTATTAGGTATGTCGCCGAATGGCATTGATCTCGCCTTATGTTCCAGTGTGCTAAGTAATCAAAGAGAAAATCAAGTCGGCAATCGAAAGGAGAATTTAGCGAGTTATCGAACGATTCCACGACGCAATGCTATATCGCCGAAAGTTAAAAATGTCTAGGATAGTGAAGGCAAAATAAAAATAGCGATACAAATGACAGATGACGGAACGCCGAGTGGATCAGTGATCCCTACTTGTTACGCCGATTGACCCTAGAAACATAATTCCCGACAACCATAAATTTGTTTTTAAGTTATTAGTTTACTATCAAGACATCGAGTAATCTAGAAATTAAGCAATTGGGAATTATTATTCAAGCTTTGAACATTGTCTTAGTCATTTTCCTTTAGCTTTTGAATATTTCCAATTCCAAAAAATTGGAAGTGGGTGTTCAAGATTCTTCATTTTAGAGCCGTGTAAAGACAATATCAATCGTACCCAATTGATGGAAACAACAATTAGTATCAATTTTTTATTTTTATTATGTCTAGATGAAACCCCAATTTTTGGGGTGTGATTATGTGATTATGGGTTGATAAACTGCTGGGTACTTCTATGTATTAGTGTATTTTCTATGTAGAAGTGATTTTGTTCTGTAGTTGTGATTGAATTTAATAGGGTTGTAGTTGAAAATTGTCATGCCCCAAGCCCACCACAAGTGATCCCAAGCTAACCCTGCATGCATAATCATGAGCATACTAAAGAATATAAACTGATGCGGAAGCTAAATCGTAATTAAATTTTAAAAGATGGGGAATACCCATATTCTTTAATTGAGATATTTGAAAACAATCAGTTTAATACAAAGAAAATATTAACTCAATACTAAGCTGAATCTAAATATGTCTGAAATAAGCTTCTAAACAGGACTAGAAATACTGGGAGAAGACCCCAGCTAAACCTAGCAAAAACTGAAACTAAATGACTATATAGTTAAAAGAAACTCCTGACTGTTGTCAACGGAGAATGAGGACTCACCACTGAATCGCTGAACTAGAGATCGAGAAATTGATCTATGCGTGATCTGGATGCAGAGAACCTGGACCTACACAACGAGAAGATGTAGCGCACGTATGCGCCAGTACTTGAAAGGTACTGAGCATGTAGGATAGAGTAAAGCTAAAATAAAAAATAATTGAACAAGCATAAAAGCAAGTATAGTAATCTGACATGATAAGCTGAATTCTGAGCTAACTGGATGTAATGACATATTTATAGCATGCTGAAAATGAATACTGAATACTGATAAATTGTCAATGTAGAGAGTGTGACTGATCTGTGGGAGCTACAAATAAACGATAATAAAAACACATGAGCTAAATGTGGAGTCTGATGTATATGCCCCATCGAGATTACCCCATATACCCTGCCAAAGGTATAAAGGCATGCTGGCGTGTTCACTAAATTGATTGCCCACAGATCAGTCAAACTGAACATGCAAACTGAGAATGCAACTATTAATCTGGTAATCATGCATTTATAACTGAGGCATTTATGTATGAAGTGTATGAAATATCTATCCTAGCATGTGTAATTCAAGAACTAAAGAAATACAAAGCTAGGATTTTTTAATTTATGCGATAATCTGAGTAATAACATGATAATTTGATTTGGAACATACATTTAATAAATTAATGAAGTTCTATCAAGGTTCTAGCAACCCTAGGTTTAATCATGACAAGAAAATCAAGAATCAGACAGAAAACTAGGGTCCTAAAGGGTAAAAGGAACCCACTAATGAAATCCCATATACCTGGTGATGAAATCAACTGAAAATTACTTAAGTTTTGGGTCTAGAACTGCTGGATCTTGTTGCGCTTTCGTACTAGGTATGTTGAGTTTTTTCTCCTCACTTGCTTCTAATTTTCCAAGTATTGATTTAATGATTTGACTTAGATATGTTTTAGCTATGTTTTTAGGCTTCAAGTGACTAAAATATGCTGGTTTAGAGTAAAAATGACGTATCTTAAGGATTAAACAAAGTGGTAAAGACCCCTGGGTAAGTGGTTGTCAGACCAATCGACGATCAAGATTGATGGTTCGTCGATTGACCGACGCCCCGCCAGTTGGTCCATCGGTTGGGCCTGTTCGTTAAGAGTTTACTAAAACGGGCATAACATTTTAATCGAAGGTTTGATTTTATCAAGGTATATGTCAATGGAAAGATAATTAAATTATCTATATGTGGATAGGTCATGGGACACCTAATTAATTTTGTGCCACGAGTTCCAACCATTTGAAGTTGACCCAACTACATTTCCTCATTAATTGTTTGCTATTCCCACCTACGGTCAGACCTACGGACCGTGCCCGTGCTAGTCATCCGTACCTCTTGTCAGATAGTGGGTGAATGGTGGTCTAGATCGAAGGTCACCGACTACGGACTTTCGTATGACCTACAGATCGTAGGTCCTTCTATCGATCAAGATTTAGCCAATTTTTTTTCGGCTGAGTGTGTGGGAGTCTCTGATTCCATCGACGATTGTGCAGGACGGACCGTGGGTAAGGCTATGGTCCAAGGATGGTCTCATTTGTTGCACCGGCAGATTTTCTGAAAAACCAATTTTTTGTTTGTTTTAGCTATGGGGTGTTACAAAAATACAACCTTAGCTTAGAATTTAGGGCTTGCTAGAGAGAGAGGTTTTGAAACCAAAACTATTGAATCAATGGTATATGCGTATTAGGTTGTCATGGGTTCAGCTCGAGAGAGTGAATCCTAAATCCTTTTTCCACACATTAAGTTCGAGAGAGTGAATGTACTAAGGCAAAGGTTGTGATTAGTTGCCGCTTAGTTGTTTCCGAGAGAAACCAATTTGATTCGGGGTAAATTGTTGGAGAGAGAGTTCACCCAAATAAAGTCTAGCCTAATAACTAATATGCAGGTATTTACCATTAAATATGATTACCCGGTTTTTTGTCTTATCCCATAATCCTATTACATCCCAAGAATCCCGTCTTCATACTTGTATTTTCACTTATTTTTAGTTTTAGTCGACAATTGACTGCAAAACCCTTCTTTTTGATAAGTGACACTCCTTTAATTTTTGTTGTTTTAACTCGTAAACGTCTTTAGGTATAACTAATTTTAATTTATTTTTACTTGACTATTAATTCTCGGAACCACTCCCTGTGGGATTCAACGCCAAATCACTTACTTGGGTTATATTAATTACAAACTCCCGTGGACACTTAGTATTGGATGAAGTGTCCTGATATGTCATGTCAGTGGTCACATTAAAATGTAATAAAACCAAGGTCGAATAATATCAAATATTCCTTCAATGTAGCCTATATAAAAATTCATCTGAATCCATCTATTTGACTTTAAGCTACCTACAATTAACCACTATGGCCCCCTTTTACAATCGTACATATATTCAATTAATCAAACCACATATACTCTTCGTACTAATCCACAGAAACCAATGCTTTTAATATGAACAACACATCATAACCATACTATCGATTTACTTTACTCTCAAACCTCCTCTAGTATCGAGGTCTCTTTAGCAAAAACTTTGTCATCTCTAGAAAATATGAACTATGGCTTCCTCTCTTTCAACGCAAGCATTTAATGAGTAGGGGTACCATCCAAGGCTAATAGCCATAATTTCTAATATGATATTACTTTCCCAATGTCAACTCTAAAAAAGTTTCACATACCACGTTTCAATCTCTATTCAAACCGCCATATACCCATGCCAAAACATAGATAAATTCTTGGTCATCTCAATAATATTTTATACCATAAGTGCATCACCTTTGTTTACCCATCAAGTGTTTATATATCACATGACAACTATATTTATAGTCCCTCATCGAAGTACCTTCAACTTTATTGAAATCCTCAATAACCATCTAGAATTATAGGTCCATAATGTGGTGCCCCCATAAATCATCTACAATAATTCGATATCCAAACCGAATAGAAACACAAAATGTTCCACATGTCACTATTTGTAACCCAAACCAATATTGAATCTTCATAAAATATGTTGATAAACCATAAGTATATTTCTAATCAAATAAAGATCCGAATCTTACTAACCGCAGTGGGCCTAGGATAATCACGAATAGCCTAAATTTTCATTGAATATACCATATTACCATCCTTTGACATGATTTACCTAAGAATGCTAATCAATAAAAAATTCACACTTTGAAAAGATTGCATAAATATATTGATCTCTCAAAGTATAGAGAATAATCTTCAAATGTTGCTTATAATCTCTCCTCATCCATGGGTATACAAGGATATCATATAAGAAAACTATGACGAATGATAAAAAGATACGACCTGAACAAACATTTCATCAAGTCCATAAAAGGGGGCAGACATTAGTCAGCCAAAAATACATCACTTGGAACTCACTAGTGGACATATCAAGTCCTAAATTTGGTCATAGAGATGTTTTCTGCCCTAATCCTCAGTATGTGATAGCTGGAATTTAGATTATTCTTAAACAACACTCCAGTATCCTGAAGCTGGTCAAACATATCATCAATCACAGGCATGTAGTAATGGTTCTTCGGTGTCACCTTATTCAACAATCTATATTCAATATCGTTATTGTTCTTCGTAAAAAATTGTAAGTGTCCATAGGTGATACACTGGAACTAATGAATCCATTACCTAAGATATAATCAAGTTTAATAAGATCTTTGAGATTTCGAGGAGAAATTTTATAAGGTAGAATAGAAAAAGGCTGAGTACTCGACTCAATTTAAATAGAGAAATCAATATCACAATGTACGGGTAGGTCAGGTACGTTGGTAGGAAACAAATATAAAAATTATGGACAATGGTAAATGAATCAACTAGAGGTACTTTACAACTTATATCAGATAAATATGTAATATAGAAAAAAAACCCACTAGCTTCTATCCTTTAAGCCCGAAAAAAGGAATTAACTCTAACCGATGTGCTACTATGAGAGCCCTACCACATAACCTGGGGAATACCTTCAATGGATAAGGTTACGGTCTTAGAAAAGAAATCTAATTCCACTCTATAGGGGGATAACAACCCAATTCCCAAAATTACATCAATATCAAACATATAAAGCAAAACAAGGTCGGCCTAGGTCCCACGCCCCCAAATAGTAACTAAGCAAAACTAGAACACCTGATCCACTACTAAAGACTCACCCATGAGGGTGGACACACACAACGGTGCTACCATAGGCTTAAAATTCAAGCCCATGAGAGAAGCATAATGATCAAACACATAAGAAAAGGAAGATCCCAAATTAAATAAGGTCGAAGAGGGGTGCTTTCATAAGAGAGTTGTATATGTGATCAAATCATCTAATGCTTTAGCCTCCGCCCTCATTGGAGCGAGATATATATAGAAATTGACATGTACTCCTCTGCGCTGGATATTTGATATACCATCTAACCTGCCTCCCTATTGACTACCCAAAACACCTTAATGACTATTACAACATTGTTGACCCTAATATTGAGCTTTGATTGGAGGTGTTGCTGCTTGAGCTGGTGGGCCTCCCTATGGAGAGGAGCAATCAACCTATGTAAAAGGAAAATTATTGGCCTAATGATCCAACTGTCCATAATCAAAATAGCTGAAAGGTCAACGAATCTAAAAAGAGTGGCCACCTTGGCTTGAAGAAAATGAAACATGACTCTAACTAGAGCAAAACTCACTCTGGTTGTACTCGTCACCCTCTAATGTTTTGAATAAGTCCTGTATAGTCAAGAAAATAGTTGACTAAATTTTATTCTTTTTTTTTAACAAGAAGAATACATCCAAAAATCTTCACTTGAATTTACAAGAAAACTCATTTAAAACAAAATCGAAAATTGATTAATTGCCAAAGTTGCAAAAACCCAATCTCCAATACACAAAGTAGAACAAAAGTAATACTAGCTAACGCCAGAAACGAGGTTATGATACGCTCTATATAGAAAACAAAGTCCTAAATAAAAAAGGAATAAAGATAATGAATGTTTTATTATGGTAACATGGCATTAATGGACGAACCCACTGACGGACCGTCGATCAATCAATGGTCCATAGACTACTTCCACCAGTCAGGACTTAGAATATAATTTTCTCCCCCGGATGGCACACTCTTTGAATCAAACGGCGGACCAACAATTCGGTCAGAGTTCTCTGATTTTCCTTCAATTTCTTGAGCTGTTCATCTATGGTCACCACCTACGGTCTGTCGGTTGAACAACAGACCGTCAATTGCCTCCGTAGGTCTGGTTCTGTCCTATTTTTAGTTGTTTTTATTTTATTTCGACCGCAACATCTTTCCTGCAAAACAAGACACATTACTTGTTAAAATATACATAAGGAGTCTTTATACACTCAAAACTCTTAAGTGAAATGCATTACAAATGCCGTGAAATCACGGCACATCAACACCCTCAACTTAAATTCATTGTTTTTCGTCAAGCGATGCACTATGAATCAGAATGACTTTTATACAGATGTATACACTTTTAAGCTCTAGAAATCACATGGCTATCAATCCCAACTTTTTCTTTGATTGAATGAAGGCTTATGCTCTCAGGCTCGATAAGCTAACTCATGCGGATCAGATCATGACACAAATTCACCATCCAACAGACACTTCTACTGTTTTGCTCTCACCAAGGTACCAACTTTCTCATTTTTCACACAGTGATTATGCAGTTTTGGTACAAGGATCTTTGTTTCAACATATACTCAAGAACAAGTTTAAATACAGTTAGTACTCTACGCAATAGGCTTGCCATTATTTTCGCTTCTTGTGTTCACCAAACTAAACTCTACGATTATAGTAGGACTTTCTTGGCTTGTAACTTAGTCTCAGGGTAAGGTGTGGTACATCTGGGTACGTTTAGTGACTTTCTGCCCTTCTTGACAGTACCGCTAAGCATTCTACCTCTTTACATTGATTTTGACCGCCCATTTCTCTTCTTTTCTCTTTTTTGCCTTGTTTCCCTTTTTAAATGTGAATTTCACTTTTATTTTGCATCTTTTTCTCAGAATACTCTTTTCTCTTTTATTATTTTTTTCTTTTTCAACTGTTCCTTCACTTTTTGTCAAGTCACGTCTTTCTCTTACTTAAGCTTTTCTTTACAACATCCAACTCTTTTCATACCCATTTTTGGGTCCTCACTCATAATAGCCACCCTCAACTCATTGCTTTTCCATGGGTTGAGGTGCACATTATTCAAAGTCGTGTCGGGGCCAAGATGAGGTCACTTTCTTCATTAGCCACCCTCAACTTAGATTTTTGGCCTAAGTCGAGGGGTACATGTCCAAGAAGGGAATGGGACAAAACATTAGATCCTGGAAAGGTGAGTTGGTGGATGAAATAAAATTGGCCTATTACAGGCTCAACATATTTGGATCAAAAGGGACATTTATTATATTTGGTCGACTTCTTTTAGGCTAGATATTAGGGATATTTTGAACAAGTGTCTATGTTCACTTCCTAGCTTTTAACACATATTCCCTTCGCAAGACTAACCGGGCAAGTTTAAGTTAGGCGCCAACTGTTGAACACTCGAATCTCCTCACACTCTCTTGGCACATCGTTTCCCTATCCAATTATCAAATCTCCTAGTTCTGGTTTCAGTTGTAGATCATGCAGTAGGTGCCTATTTAGATCATATTTAGAGCCAACACATTCAACATTCCTTATCCTATACATGCAAGCACTTCAATGGACGGGGTATCATTTTTATTAGCCTTCATGCTTAATTTTGATTCTTTTATACTTGTAATTATTAAGAAATGCTGGTTCAAAAAATTTAGACAGTCTCTTGGTAAAAAGAACACTGGCAAGAAAACCCTATGAGAGATTGCGAGTTGGGCTACTCAGACTTCACCCTGCCACTCACTTTCCATTTACCCAACCCCAACAAATTTTTTTGCAATTGACCCCAACATAATAAGATATCATACACACAGGGTAGTACGTGCAGTAGACTTGTGGCATATAGATCCGAAGAACTTTCAACAAGTGGTGGGTGGGTCTAGTTTCTCGGAACCCAAAAAATCATCAACTGGGCCACCATCTGTAGCGCCCACATCTCTAATACCGGCACCATCAATAGTGTCATCCACCTCAATAGTGATCTCAGGCATAGAACTGGATATCCCAACCGCCAAACATTTCTTCTATTTCTTCTCTTTTAACTTTTACTTTTTTTTAACTTCTTTATTTTTTTCCTCTTTCTTATTTTTATTTTGTTTCTTTATCTTATTTTCTTTGTTTTCTTTTTTTTCTTTTTTTTTTATATTTTTTATTTTTATATCGTTCTCTTTTTTTCCATTTTTTTTACATTAAAAAGAAGAATAAACTCATAAATCTTCACTTGAATTTGCAACAAAAATCGTTTAAACAAAATCCAGAAATTGATAAACTGCCAAAGTTGCAAAAACACAATCTTAAATACACAAAGTAGAACAAAAGTAATAGTATCTAACCCTAACAACAAGGTTTTAATACCCTATATATAGAAAACAAATCCTAAAGAAAAAGTAATTACAATAGGGAAAGTTATGTTCAAGTAACGCGACATCAATCGTTGAACCAACTGATTCGACGGTCCGTAGACTACTTCTGTCATTCGGGCTTAAAATATGTTTTTCTCCCTGGATAGTACCCTCTCTGAATCAAACAACGGAGCAACAGTACGGTCCGTCGATCCATCTATGGGTCGTCGATGCTCCTCCGTAGCTCCATACCTAGAATCTTTCAAGATCTGGTACTGGAACCTTCTTTAAACCAAAACGACGGTTCACCAGTACTGTCCGTCGATCAATCGACAAACTGTCATTGCCTCTCGTGGTTCCACACTTTGTCAGACTCCCCTAATTTTCCTTCACTGTCTTGAGCTGCTCATCTACGGTCACCACCTATGGTCCATCGATTGAATGATGGACCATTGATTGCCTCTGTAGGTTTGGTGCTGCACTATTTTGAGTTGTTTTCTTTTATTGCCACCTAAATATCTTTCCAGCAAAAAAAGACACAAAACTTGTTTAAAACACTACAAAAAGGCTTTAGCCACACACAACTCTTAACTTAAATGCATTAGAAATATCGTGAAATTACGACACATCAACATGTTGTATTGAATCTATTGAAACTATTGTTGGGTCCTATCACCAGCGTCTCTAGACCTGGGAAGTGACCCATTATAGATGCCCTCATACCTAAATCTCTATTCGTTGCCCCAATGGGCCTCATCAAAAACTTCTCAATGGTTCAGGCGTGAAAAACAAAATCAAGAAAGTAAAAACCCCTAGAAACCATAGACTAAGTGTCGATCTATAGTTGTTTCAACCCACGGATAAAGCATCAAGCTCACTCATTTTATGTGGGAATAGCATATTAGCATAGCGGAAGAGATCATGAAAACTCACCCCATACTCTAACTTAGTCAAGAATCCATATTCAAACCTGGAAAACTAATTATGTGGTCGATGTTTCACTCTATGAGGGATAAAACTAGAAAAAGACCCTTACGAACATGGTATAAGTGATCGACGAAGACCCAAATGGCATGTTCTTAATGAATGTTTACTACCACTTATAGGTTGGACCTTCTAACTAATACGAAGTAGAGTCATCTCCTCTCAACTACACTATGACCATTGAATGAATCCATCCCCAAAAAATACTTAGAAACTCGTAATCATCCTTAACAATAGCCCAAAAAACTTAGAGGTAAAATCCTGAGAAACTCTCCGAGAATCTTCTACTATTCTAGAGGAAAAGATTCATCCCCAAACACGGGTTGGGCACCCCCAGGTGGTACCTGATATTGAGGTGCCTTCGAAGACGGTAGATTTTGCGGTGCTGGTGTAACTTTAAATGCAGTCGGAGCCTATAGAATTCTCTTTAGCACATACATAAGATGTGTAATACCATTATATAAGTCTGGTGCAATTGTTTGTCTAGGTAGCAACTAGGCTGGCCCAATCCCACCAGATGACTGGAAACTCCAGCTGGTCAAGGATTCTCTATAGGCTTCATATCCTTCTTCTCTCCGAGGCTAGTGTTGTACCCCTGGCAAACAAGGTAGGTCAATCCCTACCTAGAGCCGGTGTGTAGTGTACACCAACCATCTTGTGAGAAAAATGAAATGTGTGAGATATCACTGCACAAAAGTGATATAAATGAGGGTTAATTCCTAAACACACCTTGTAGTCTCCGGAAGATAGTACACACATGTCCCTACACCAATGTGGAGGACTCTGCTATATAATAGCATTGTACAACTTAGACAGGAGAATATAGTGCTTTTAATCAACTTTTCATGACTCAAATTATAAGTCATGATGAAATCTACAATAACCCACCAATTGGAAAGCCAACTAGTAATCAAGAACAACAAGTAATGAGTATAAGGGTGGAACAAATAGAAATCAAACTGAACCATAGAACAAATCAAAAGCGAAAGAAAACGAAAATCTATATTAAAAAATCTTCCATAAACCTAGAAGTCACAAGTACAAATTTTTCTAGAAATAAAAGAAAAAATAAATAAGGTGTACCAAGAAAGCTTTTCTTGAAATGGAAAAGACTAGCTTAATAAGTAAAAAAGAAAAACTAATCAAGGACACAGTGCTCAACCTTATTCAATGTATCCCAAAAGTTATTGGTGGAATAACCAATCACCATTTGTAGTTGAAACAATGATTGAAAATGCTCAAATGCCTTTTTTATAACCAATTAAAAAGGACAAGAGTCGTAGCAAATAAATATCCAACCAATAGTCGGGATCAGAAGATGCATTATAATGACCCTTTTTGTCATTTTAGTGTTTTATCTTTTAAACATCGTTTTGAGCATTCCTATAATGATCCCATGTCAATTATGACTTGCTAGGACTGACAGTTTAATCACCTAGTCGTTCGTTTGGTTATTGTGTGAGCTTTAGTGTTTTTGGAGCTTATGAACCTTGAACGATCATTTTCAATCAAAAGTTCAAGAAGATGACATCAAAATTCAATCTTGACGAATTCCATTAGTTCCAGAAGGGTCATTTTAGGCTAGTAGCATGGTTGACATGACTACCGATGTTTTCAGTATGAGTTGGTGCGATTAGGCGTCTTAACTTTAAGTTTAAGAGCTAAGTTTGACTTTAGTCAACATTCTGAGCAAACGCACTCGGATGAGAATTTTTTCAGCGCGGCTAGCTCTAGAATGTCAAGTTTGGTCTATTTTGACCCTTCTTTTGTGTCTTGAGGTTTTAGATATTTTTCCGAGCTGTTTTGTGGTTTTTGACTTAAAATGGCCAATGGAAGTGGGATCCACATTTTATCGAGATGACCTCTGATAGAAATTTCGACTGCGCCATTGAGTCTAGAATGTCGACTTTGGTAGGTTAGCATATCTGTTTTATTTTTATCAGTTTCCGAACGGATTCTGAGCACCCGTCGGAGACTTTGAAGAATTTAGATAAAGCTGAAATCAGGTGCAGCCCTTCAACGACTAGAATTTGGGGTTTTAACGACCAGATTTTTGGGTTTATTAGCAACCAGCTTTGTCATTTATAAAAGCACAAATTTTAGCCTTTATGTCTTACTTTAAGTTGCGATATATTGAGCTATAGAACTCCAAATTGGGCGATTAAAAAGACTAAGTTGTGAGATTTTGTGAGGGAAACGCATTGGTGAGCTTGGAATCTGATTTGGGGACCCGATTTGAGGTAAATTTTGTGTTTTAACTGCCACCATAGCTCATTGTCGAGCTAAACTTGTGGAAGGTGATTTCTTGGCCATTTTAGGTCCGAATCTGGCGATTCAGGAGCATATATTGTGGGGGGTTTCGTGAGGAACATCGTAATGTGATTGTTTTTGGAAGTTGGACCTTCATTTTTAGTGAATTCTTGTAAATATCTGCTGCCATTGTTGCTGAATTTTAGCGTAGAATTTGGGTTTTCGGTTGCATGTTCATGTTGGGATTGTTTTGAGTCACGAATTGTGTTCCATTTTTGAACACAAGTTCCGAGAGTTGTTTAGGACCTTTATTTATGGTTAATTCGGGATTTCTCAACGCGGATCCCGCTTTTTTTGTTTTGACCAAGAAATTGGCCCGTCTTTGTTTGTTGCAATTTTAGTGCTTAAATGACCGTAATAACGGTGTGACTCTATTTTTGTAGTGTATCAACATTTTGAACCCATTTAAAAAGGAAAATCTCCGGGAGAGTGATTTTTGGAGCGCACATGATCTACGTACAGGTAGGCTACGGTTTCCTTTCTTAGATTGAACCTGAACATGTAAGTGCATGTTGATTAGTTAGGATTTGGGTTAAGTACTTACTGGATCATGCATAGGTGTTAAAAATCATATTTTGGCCTTTTTCTAAATATTATCGAGTAACTGTGAGTATGTTTATTGTTATTAATTGACCTTCTTAGCTATATGGAGTACCTGTATGTTTAAATACTTGTTATCAGAATTATGTTGAGACATATTTTAGGTTTTACTAGTGTTTTCCTTACAAATGCATGATTCGAAGTCGGTAGGACTTAGTTTAGGCCCGACATCGCTAGACTGACTTAAATCCTTGTAGACTGGTGTAGCAGACTTGAGTATGATAGTTTGGTCTTTAGCTAGATGATGAGCTCGCTCTGACGATAGTTATCCTTATTTCTTCGATGTTACGCCTTCACGTTTATGTCAGTGACAATGAATTCCGCTCCGCGCTTCAAAGTAGATTTTCGATTCCGCTGCAAGGAATTACTTTTACTAGCTAAGTCTGGATGGTGTTCCATGGGTATTTATTATTATGGATATATAGAAACTCCTTCATTAGCTATATCGATATCTTAGTCAGGTATATGGATTTATGGTCCGACCTCGACTATTCACAGACTTAGGTAGAGAATCCAGTTAGAGGTCTGGCCTCAAGTATGTAGAGCATCCAGTTAGAGGTCCGTCCTCAGTTACTTATATTTTGCGATTGGCTACTTGTGTAATTCTGGCGAGCATATGGTTCAAAGCCCGACCTCCGTACTGTAAGATTCTACTATTTGGTTCGATGTTCTTTGGGCTTGAGTTTTATTCTCCTTAGTTATAGTTACTTTGTGTACTCGTCGGGCTTATGGGGGTCCATTCGGGTTTTTATTTAAAAATGTGCACGAGTTTACCTTATGGGCTTATGGGGGTCCAGTTAGGTGTAGTTAGCTTATTTATATTATTTTAGTTAGATCTTTATACACTCGTGTGCATTCCACTGTTACTTAGCCTTCCGTTCTTGAACTCTAGTTATATGATTCTGTCTTTTCATATTGCTTTACTTTTCTAGTTCAGTCGGCCTATGATGCCTATTAGGAACCTGTTGTTTGGTATTCATGCTACGCTCTGCATCTATTTTTGTGATGCAGGTTTGAGCACCAACAGCTAGTGTTGATCGAGTTTGGAGCATTTTGGTCTGGAGACGGGGGTGAGCACACAACATTTTGTACTATTTCAGTCTCCATCTCTATATATAAAGACTGGTCACAATCCAATTTCTCGAGTCATGAGGGCACCTATTATAACCCACCAGTAGGTAAGCCAACCCGTAACCCACAACAACACATAATGGGTGTGTGGGTAGAAACTAAACAAGAGTAAGCAAAATTACTATAAAAACAAAAGCAAACCAAAATATAAATACAATTAAGGATCCCTCCAAGAACCTGGATATAACTAGTACAGCGCTACCAATAAAACAAGTACAAGTCCCAACAATGGACCACCGAAGCTAGACTGTGTCGAAAAGTAATGCTTATAGTCACACACCGACGGGGATCATCTGTTTTATTCGGGCTAGGTGGTTGGTTGATTTTGGGTGTTTAACTTATTTGGCCCACATCAGAGATGTGAGTAGGGAGGGACCTTGAGTTGACTCAGTTCCTTTTGTTACGAAGTGTGCAGATGTGTTCCCTACAGATCTACCTAGCCTACCCCCAGAGCGTGACATTGATTTTTCCATAGATTGGGAGCCCGACACCCGTCCTATTGTTGTTCCGCCTTACCGGATGGCTCCTGCAGAGCTTAGAGAGCTCAGTGTCCAGTTAGAGGACCTCATAGGAAAAGCGTTTATTCATCCGAGTGTGTCGCCTTGGGGTGCTCCTGTTCTGTTTGTGAACAAGAATGATGTGACTATGAGGATGTGCATTGACTACAGGTAGCTGAACAAGGTGACAGTGAAGAACCGTTACCCTATGCCTCATATAGATGATTTGTTTGATAACGTTTAGGGTGCCGTCGTATTTTGTAAGATTGATTTGAGGTCCAGGTACCATCAGCTTTGGATTAGAGCAGTAGACATCCCTAAGACCGCATTTAGGACTCGTTACGGCCATTATGAGTTCCTTGTGATGTCTTTTGGGTTGACTAATGCACCAGCTGCCTTCATGGACTTGATGACACGTGTGTTAAGGCCATACCTTCATTCATTTGTTATCATCTTCACTGATGACATATTGCTTTACTCGCGAAGCCAGAGTGCGCATGAGAAGCATTTGAGGATAGTGGTCCAGACTTTGAGAGATCAGCGGTTGTATGCCAAGTTCTCAAAGTGTATATTTTGGCTTGCGTTTGTAGCATTCTTGGGGCACGTGGTGTCCAAGGAGGGTATGAGGGTTTATATGATGATGATTGAGGCTATTCGTGGTTAGGACATACCCATTTCTGTTATTGAGATTCATAGCTTTGTCGGGTTAGCGAGTTACTAGAGGCGCTTTGTTGAGGGCTTTTCTACTATTGCATCTCTTTTGACTCGGTTGACTCACCAAGATGTTCCCTTTGTGTGATCAGAGGAGTGTGAGATGAGCTTTATGAAGCTCAACGAGTTGCTTACTAGCGCCCCTATATTGACTCTTCAAATTGAGTGTGAGGATTTCACAATTTATTGTGACGCTTCTGTTGTTGCTGTGGGTTGTGTATTTATGAAGTAGGGCCGAGTTATTGTGTATGCGTCTAGGCAGCTTAAGGTCCATGAGCGCAACTACCCCACCCATGACTTGGAGTTGGCGGCGGTAGTTTTCGCAATTAAGATTTTAAGGCACTACTTGTATGGAGTTAGACATTAGATCTATACCGACCACAGGAGTCTTCAATACATCATGAGTCAGAGGGACCTTAATTCAAGGAAGATTCGTTGGATTGAGCTCCTGAAAGATTATGATCTCTCTATTCTTTATCATCCGGGCAAGGCGGACGTGGTAGCAGATGCCTTGAGCTTGGAAGGCGGTGAGTATGGGTAGTCTAGCCTTCTTATCGGCGGGGGAGAGACCCTTGGCTTTGGACATTCAGTTTTTAGCCAATAGCGTGGTTCGATTAGATATCTCAAATTCTAGACGCGTCTTGTCTTATATGGGCGTTTAGTCTTCTTTGCATGATAGGATTCGTGGTTTTCAATTTGAGGATAAGGCCTTGGTGTCCCTTAGAGATCAAGTGTTAGCGGGTGATAGTGATTAGGATAACTTAGATCTTGATGGAGTGTTGAGATTTTCCGGTCGCATTTGTGTCCCGAGAGTTGGGGATTTGATACAGTTGGTACTTTCTGAGGTTCATGAGTCTACATATTCTATTCATCCAGGTATAGTGAAGACGTATCGTGATTTGAGATAGCATTCCTAGTGGAGTAGCATGAGACGAGATATTGCTGACTTTGTTTCTCATTGCTTGTGCTGCAAGCAAGTAAATGTTGAGCATTTGAGGCCTAGTTGAGAATTTTAGAGATTACCCATTCCGGAGTGGAAGTGGGACCGCATTACTATGAATTTTGTGGCTGGTCTACTGCTGAATTCCAGAGGAGTTGATAGTATTTGGGTCATCGTTGATCGATTGACCAAGTCAGCACATTTCATTCCCATTCAGTCTTCATTTAGTGCCGACAGGTTAGCTCGTATCTACAGTCAGGAGGTGGTTCGACTTTTTGGGGTGCCAGTTTCTATTATATCATATCGGGGTTCTCAGTTCACGACTACCTTTTGGAGGACCTTTCAGGATGAGTTGGGCACACGGGTTGACCTTAGCACAACTTTCCACCCGCAGATTGTTGGCCACTCCGAGCGCACTATTAAGGTCTTTGTAGACATGCTACGGGCTTCTGTTTTTGGGGTTTGGTGGTCATTGGGAACTGTTCTTTCCTTTGGCTGAGTTTGTGTGTAACAATAGCTACCATTCTAGCATTTAGATGGCCTCGTTTGAGTACTTGTATGGTAGGCGTTGTCCCCTCTCCAGTGCGCTGGTTCGAGTCTACAGATCCTAGGCCGCTAGGTACATATTTGATTCAGGAGGCTTTGGAGTAGGTGAGAGTGATTCAGGATAGACTCATGACAGCTCAAAGTAGGCACCAGAGTTATGTGAATCAAAGGTGACCACCTTTGAGATTCTCTGTTTTTGATCGGGTATTCCACCGTGTGACGCCCATGAATGGTGTGATGAGATTTGGGAGGCGGGGTATGCTTAGCCCCAGGTACATTGGTCCTTGTTAGATACTTCGGATAGTTGGGGAGGTTGCTTATGAGTTGGCCCTACCTCTAGCATTTTCAGCCATCCACCCAGTTTTCCATGTCTGGATGCTACACTGATAAATTCCTGATGAGTCCCATGTGCTCCAGTATGATGCGGTTGAGTTCGAAGACCGTTTTACATTTGTAGAAGAGTAAATTACCATCCTAGAAAGAGATGTGAGGATATTGCGCTCCAGAGCTATTCCTATTGATAAGGTCCGTTGGAAGCATCGTTCAGTAGAGGAGGCTACCTGGGAGACCGAGCAGGAGATGCGAGAGCAGTTTCCTGGCTTGTTTAAGCCTTTAGGTACTTCTTGACCCTTATTTTCATGGACAAAATTCCTTTCTAGTAGTGGATATTGTAATGACCATTTTTGTCATTTTAGTTTTTTATCTTCTATGCATCGTTTAGAGCGTTTCTAAAGTGATCCCAACTCATTGATGACTTGCTAGGAATGAAAGTTCGGTCACCTGGACGTTCGTTTTATTATTGTGTGAGCTTTAGTGTTTTCGGAGCTTAGGAACCTTGAAAGATCATTTTCGATCAAAAGTTCAAGAAGATGACATTAGAATCCAATTTTTGACGATTCCTTCAATTCAATAAGGGTCAGTTTACTCTAGTAGCATGGTCGACATGACTCCCAAGTTTTCAGTGTGAGTTGGTGTGATTAGGCGTTTTAACTTTAAGTTTCAGGCTATGTTTGACTTTAATGAACACTCTGAGTAAACGCGCTCGAATGAGAATTTTTTCAATGCGGCTAGCTCCGGAATGACAAGTTTGGTCTAGTTTGACCCTTCTTTCGGGTCCTGAAGTTTTCAATATTGTTCTGATCCCTTTTGTGGTTTTTAATTAAAATGACCAATAGAATTGGGACCCATATTTATCGAGATGACCTCTGAAGGAAATTTTGGACTGCGTCATTTAGTTCGGAATGTCCACTTTTGTAGTATGGAGTTTTATGTGAGATCTATAGCGACCATAGGAGTCTTCAGTACATCATGAGCCAGAGGGACCTTAATTTGAGGCAGCGTCGTTTGATTAAGCTCCTGAAGGATGATAATCTCTCTATTCTCTATCATCCGGGCAAGGCGAACGTGGTAGTGGATGCCTTGAGCCAGAAGGCGATGAGCATGGGTAGTCTAGCCTTCTCATCTTCAGGGGAGAGACTCTTGGCTTTGTACATTAAGTTTTTAGCCAATAGCATGGTTCGATTAGATATCTCAAATTCTAGACGCGTCTTGGCTTACATGGGAGTTTAGTCCTCTTACCATGATAGGATATGTGGTTGTCAGTTATAGGATAAGGCCTTGGTGTCCCTTAGAGATTGAGTGTTAGCGGCTGATGGTTATCAGGCTACCTTAGATCTTGATGGAGTGTTGAGATTCGCCGGTCGCATCTGTGTCCCAAAAGTTGGGGATTATATATAATTGATACTTTTTGAGGCTCATAAGTCTGGATATTCTATCCATCCAGGTAAAGCGAAGATGTATCGTGATTTGAGAGAGCATTACTGGTGGAGTAGCATGAGATGAGATATTGCTGACTTTGTTTCTCGTTGCTTGTTCTGCAAGCAAGTAAAGGCTGAGCATTTGAGGCTTGGTGGTGAATTTCAGAGATTACCCATTCCGGAGTGGAAGTGGGACCGCATTACTATGGATTTTGTGGCTGGTCTACCGCTGACTTTTAGAGGATTTGATAGTAATTGGGTCATCGTTGATCGATTGACCAAGTCAGCAAATTTCCTTCCCGTTTAGTCTTCATTTATTACCGAGAGGTTGACTCGTATCTAAATTCGGGAGGTGGTTCGACTTCATGGGGTGCCGGTTTCTTTTATATCATATCCGGGTTCTCAGTTCACGTCTAGCTTTTGGAGGACCTTTCAGGATGAGTTGGGTACCTGAGTTGACCTTAGCATAGCTTTCCACCCGCAGATTGATGGACAGAAAGTGCGCACTATTCAGATCCTTGAGGACATGCTATGGCCTTGTGTTTTTAGAGTTTGGTTGTCAATGGAACCAATTCTTTCCTTTGGCAGAGTTTGTGTATAACAACAGCTACAATTCTAGCATTCAGATGACCCCGTTTGAGACATTGTATGGTAAGTGTTGTCGCTCTCCAGTGGGCTGTTTCGAATCAAAAAATCCTAGGCCGCAAGGTACAGATTTGAATCAGGAGGATTTGGAGCAGGTGTGAGTGATTCAGGATAGACTCAGGACAGCTCAGAGTAGGCACAAGAGCTATGCAAATATAAGGCGTCGACCTTTGAGATTCTCTTTTGGTGATCGGGTATTCTTTCATCTGTCTCTCATGAAGGGTGTGATTAGATTTAGGAGGCGGGGTAAGCTTAGCCCCAGGTAGATTGGGCCTTTTGAAATACTTCACACAGTTGGTAAGGTTGCTTATGAGTTGTCCCTACATCCAGCATTTTCAGCCATCCACCCAGTTTTCCTTGTCTCGATGCTACGCCGATATATTCCTCATGAGTCCCATGTGCTCCAGTATGATGCAGTTGAGTTGAATGATTGTTTTACATTTGTAGAAGAGCAGTTGCCATCCTAGCAAGAGATGTGATGAAATTGGGCTCGAGAGCTATTCCTATTATTAAGGTCTATTGGAAGCATCGTTTAGTCGCGGAGGCTACTTGGGAGACCAAGCAAGATATGCTAGAGCAGTTTCCTGGCTTGTTTAAGACCTCAGGTACTTCTTTAACCTTATTTTCGCCGACAAAAGTCCTTTCTAGTAGTGGATATTGTAATGACCCTTTTTGTCATTTTAGTTTTTTTTATCTTCTGTGCATCTTTTAGAGCGTTCCAATAGAGATCCCAAGTCATTTATGACTTTCTGGGACTGACAGTTCAGTCTCCTAGTCATTCGTTTTGTTAATTTCTGAGCTTTAGTGTTTTTGGAGCTTATGAACCTTGAACAATCATTTTCGATCAAAAGTTCAAGAAGATGACATAAGAATCCAATTCTAACAATTCCATCAGTTCAAGAAAGGTCATTTTAGGCTAGTATCATGGTCTACATGACTCCCAAATTTTCAGTGTAAGTTGGTGCGATTAGACGTTTTAACTTTAAGTTTAAGGCTAAGCTTGACTTTAGTCAACATTCTGAGCAAACGCACTCAAGCTTTTGAATGTCGAGTTTGGTCTAGTTTGACCCTTCTTTCGTATCCTGAGGTTTTTGATATTTTCCGAGCAATTTTTTTTTTTACTTAAAATGGCCAATGGAAGTGGAACCCACATTTTATCAAGATGACCTCTAATGGAAATTCTGACTGCGCCATTGAGTCCGGAATGTCGACTTTGGTAGTATGGAGTTCGATGTGAGATCTATACCGACCACAGGAGTCTTCAGTACATCAAGAGCCAGAGGGACCTTAATTCGAGGCAGCGTCATTTGATTGAGCTCCTGAAGGATGTTAATCTCTCTATTCTCTATCATCCGGGCAAGGCGAACGTGGTAGCGGATGCCTTAAGCCAGAAGGCGGTAAGCATGTGTAGTCTAGCCTTCTTATCTTTGCGGAGAGACTCTTGGCTTTGTACATTATGTTTTTAGCCAATAGCATGGTTCGATTAGATATCTCAAATTCTAGACGCGCCTGGCTTACGTGGGAGTTAAGTCTTCTTAGCATGATAGGATCCGTGGTTGTTAGTTTGAGGATAAGGCCTTAGTGGCCCTTAGAGATCGAGTATTAACGGGTGATGGTTATCAGGCTACCTTAGATCTTGATGGAGTGTTGAGATTTGTCGGTCGCATCTGTGTCCTGAAAGTTGGGGATTTAATATAGTTGTTACTTCTAAATCTAGTGTTCTAAGAGTACTTTACTGCCGTTGAGTGGCTTGCTGACACCAGTGTTTTGGTTACAATACATTGGTGATTGAGATCATTCTATCCTTGGAGGATATATTCCAAATCAAACCATAATTTCCTTAATGGGACAATGTGCATTCAGTGGGCTTGATTTTCTTTCTGTTTTTCCAGATTCTGGTATATGTTACAGATTTTAAATTTGTGAATTAGTTTCTCTACTTTTGTACTTCAGTAGTTCATTAAACTTTGGTAATTTTGTGTTTCTGCAAAGTTTGTTGGAATCAGTAAGATTCTTTGAACACAGATAGACAACAATTATTCTTTAAAATAAATCGTATGTTTTTCCTAATCTGTTTCTGATTCTAGTTTGTCTATTAGTTTTAATTTTCTAGTTGTGAAAATATTCTTAAACTTTGTTGTGTCTTAACAAGTTCTTGAAAGTCTTATTCTTAGTATCTTAGGAGTACAAGATAAACAATTTTATCTACGGAGGAAAATAGTTTCCAACAATTAACAATTCTGATTTTTTATCATGTGTATCTTTGGAAAATGATATGCAAACTATATGTTGTGGAATGAATTTTGCTGGGCAAACAATGTAGCCTTTCAAATTCTTTAACTTGCAAAATGAGAGATGCATATTTTTGTTTGATAAAATAGTATGTCAAAATGTTATAGTTGGAAGGATATTTGAAAAAAAAAAAATTTTATGTGATAAAATATATGTTTAATTCTATTTGGAGACTGAAAAACTTTTTTATTGTTGTACTCGTGAATTTAATTATGTCTGATTGTTTTGGATTAAAAGCTTTTGTAGTTTTCTACTCTTAATAATTAGACTATGTAATTGATTTCAAAAATATGAAAACTTCACCTACTAATTTTGTGATGTACTTTTGATTTTCTATAAATTTCAGTGTTATATAGAAAAAATCTAAATACTAAATGGTATGTCTATTTGTGATAGAGGGAAAAGACCAGTGACTTAGAGTTTGTGGCTTTGTGGAATAAACTTTGACACTATGTAAAGATTGTCAAAGAGAATTGAAACTCTATAATTCTTTCGTATTTTCAAAAGAGGTTTTATACTACCTATGAGATTTTTATAGTCTTAAAAAATATGTGGAAAAACTCTTTTCAAATATTTGAAAAATACTTTTGAGGTCACATTAAAAATATAGCAGTTCTTTTCTAATGATAAAAATAAAACTAGAATTCGTGTCGAATTTATTTTTGGAGCAAAAAATATGAAATTTAATGATACTTTTTGTACTATGTTAGACCCACAAAATTCATGGTGTATATTTTGTATTTTTGTTATTGAGTTTCTCTATTAGTAGTATACCGTGTTACTAGTATGAAAATACCAAATTATATATATACTTTTTCAAAATAATTGTGTTTTTAATGAAAAAATGTTAGTTAAAATGTTTTGATTTTTCATGAAAAGATATGTCTATCATAATAAATGTACTTTCATAGCCATGAATATTGGTGAATAGTAATTTGTTATGAATGAAATCAATGAAACTTTGTTCATGGGTAGTTCCATAACAATCAAACTGAAAGTTATGGATCCTTCTGAAAAGCACATTTGACAAGGTTTTGACTCTAAATAATGTTTGTATCACACAAAAATATAAGAAATAGGAACAAAATATTAGTGAGAGAAAAGCTTACCTCGCGAAAAGCTTTTGAAACTCAATATTTTTATTTGCTCTTACTTGTTTGAGTGAAAGTTTGTTACATGAGCACTTGGGGCATGTCAATTACAAAACCTTTTAAGTAATAAACTTAAAGGTTTGTCTAACTTTGAGTGCAATAAATAAAAATATTAAGTTTCTGTGAAATCTAAGTATGCTGAGCATTCTTATATATCGGTTGAAAGGAATTTTAATCCCTTAGAACTGATTTACACTGACATTTGTGATATGAAGTCAGCACCATCTTATGGTTGGAAAAAGTATCTTGTTGCTTTTTATTGACAATTGCATTAGAAATTACTATGTCTATTTTCTGAATGGTAAGGATGAACCAAAAACAATGTCTAGAAAAAGTAATATCAAATTTGAAAATTAGTTGGGAAAAAGATAAAAAGTGATAAGAATGAAGAGTATACATCTCTTTGTGCAGAAATATGTTTGGAAAGTGGAATTATCCATCAAATTGTTGTCATATTCACCTCAATCTAATAAAAAGCCTGTAACAACCTTAAAATGACTATGCTAAGTAATGCTTAAACGTACCTAGAATGCCTGGATTAGACCGGGTTCACACGGCTTGTTACTTGTAGAACTAGACCTCAGAACGTATACACTAGACAAGACAACCAACTTAGTAAGTTAGTTGAGCTAGGCAAGGTGAAAACCAACCATGTAGGGAACCCGAATTGAAGAGATTCACCCGGATGAGTTTTTACCGGACTTGAAAGGGGTAATCTCATGTTTGGAGGGTCTAGGGGTAATATGGTATTTTCTAGGCTAGGGGCAGTATTGTTTTTACCCTAAGTATTTAACTAATTAATTAATAAATTTAAAGAGGAGGGAAATTCTAGTAGGGTTGGCCAAATTTGACCCTTTTTCGCAAGTTAAGATTCATAATGGTTCGATCCTTGGTGGAAGCAATGTTAAATTTATTAATTTATATTAATTATTTTATTTAAGTAAGGGAATAATTAGTAATTTCACCTAAGACTTTAAAAATCAGATTTTCTTAATTTATGAGGAGTCCTAGTTTGACTAATTCCATAAATAAATCTCCTAATCCTAAGCTACAACTCATTCTCACGTCTCTATCTACTTCTACCTCACTTGCACGATTATTCTTGAGTTAAAGGAAAGAACAGAACAAAAAATAAAGTTCATCAAGCACTTGAACCCTAAAACTCAAAAGCAAAATAATCTTCAAGATGAAAAGCAAAAACCAAATTCTCGACGGATTGTGCTTGTGATTTCAGTGGTGAGACGTCGGCTTAGGGGGGGCGGGGTTTTGACAACACATAAGAACATCATTGAACAGCTTAGGGGGGCAGGGTTTTCTTCCCTCTTGGTCCCTTTTCTAAGAGACCCCTAACGTTCAGTCTATTCACAATCCGAACCTAATGTTGTCCCCGTTGCATGCTCCTGTCATTAGATTATTTGAAATATTCAAGTATGCATTGGTATGACTTCTGGTAGATGAATTTATGGCCGCTTGTGATTACGTGTTTGAATGTGTATTTGGAATTATGTAGAAATGATAGGGGTGTTCCGAAAATGTGAAGTTCGTTAACTTGTTTGTGCAGGTGTGTGTTGTAAATTAGACACAGTTTGAAGCTTGATATTGACATGTTAAAATATTATAAATTATGTCTGTAGGAATATGTTAAAAATGTGATGTTCATATGAGTTCAAAGTTGCTGAATTGAATGATAATTCTCGACTGAAAGTAACCTTGAGAATGCACCTAAGGATCTCCCTAAAAACTACTCGAAATGTCTTAATGTTTATCGTGAAAGAGGGTGAGAAAATGGACTTTAAAAAAGTAATCAAATTTAAAGCTTTTTGGAAATTTGGTTTCGGCCAGCTTACTATAAAAAAATTTAGTTTTAAAAAACTTTAAAATGCATGAGGTCAGTGGGGATTGCACCCAAGACCTCACCATATACAAGTTATAACACATTAAATAATAAAATGAGATATGTGGGGATCGAACCCACAACCTCTTGGCTGAATGAGATTGTAAGCAGAAAATATCTTAGCATACTTACAGGATGCATAAGTGTTGCACCACATAACCTTGGGTAAGTATGAATCACTTAGACGAATTACGAATAAAGCCTCATGGATTGTGTGTGTGGACTCATAAGTCCAGCATACGTTTATAAAGTAAGTGAACCTAAGATATTATGTGATGAATGATGTGACCCCAAAAGGGTTAAGTAAGATTGTGAAACACACTAAAAGGCCAAGTGCATTGGCATATGATGAAATAAACATTCACGTAAAAAGGTGTGAGTAATTATGAAGGGCAAATGTGCTAAGGCTAATGAATGTGGTGACAATATAATAAGAGGCTAATGTGAAGTATGAGAGAAATCTCAAATGAGCCTAAGTAAATGTAACCAAAATGTATCACCTATGAGAGTGTAATGTTAATAAAGAGACCAGTCCCTATGAACACTCTAATGAAAGTATTGAAGTTAATATATACTAAATACTAATGATGAGATGAGAAACCATCTAATGAGCTATGATGTCCTCATGCTAGAAACAATCTTCTATGACAATCTTCTATGATGTATGAGATGAATGTAATGGAACTTTATACTGAGCACCGATAGGCTAGCTATGAGTGGCGATTCCTTCTTTTGGGAAGGCAGAGTTTCGTGTAATTTTCATGAGATGAGACTGTCCGTCCAGACGGGTATGGGTCTCCTTATATCACCTAGTCTTTGAACCTATTCAGCTAATATAGGGATCTAGCAGGGTTCAACTCCCTATATACGCTAGCATGTTCTGGTGTTTCACTTTTGCCGGTGATTCCACCTCTTTTTTGTATGTGGGGTAGACACTAGATTTCATGATTCTCACATGATCTATGGTGGTTAAAGTTAAAGTTCCGAAAGAAAGAATGAGCCCAACCTCATGTTATGCACACAATGAAATAAATGTTACGAAATGTGTTTGGATAGGATAATCAAGAGGTGAACTAGGCTTATGTAATGACACTAGGTCATTCATAATCATTGCACAGTGAACCCAATGAGAATCTTAAACTACATTCTAGGTATAGGTGGTGTTTACACTAGCCTATGAATCAAATGAAATGAAGTACGTATGAATGAATGAAGCAGACTCTGTGTTTGCTAAAGAAGGCTCCCTAGTTGAGGTCCCATATGTTAAGCCCTCATTTTGGGAAGTCCTAATGTTAAGTCCATGGTTCCAGGGTCTCATGGCATATGAACAAATGAAATGAAATATGATATGTGCTATATGCAATATGTTATGTTCTATATGCAATATGTTATGTGATGTGTGCAATATGATACGTATGATGATGCATGTTACCCTCATGGCATGACATTCTTAATCCAATTTTTGCAAGTCCTCTGACTTGACTTTTCATAACTCATATCGTTAGGAGAGAGTCATTATAAATCATGCATGTCCGTGGTCTGTTTGCATATACCCATACTTAGTACAAGTGTGTACTAATTCCATACATTTATCTACTTTTAAGTACATGTGCAGCTGGACGTTAGAGCTTATAAGTCGACGCAGAAGTTATTAAGACGTGGAGGTTTCATCCGGATATGGTAGGACCTCATGCTTTCAAGGATGCTTACTGATTTATTCTAGCGTAGATGTAGGCATGAGCTAGTGGAGTATGTTCCACTAGCGTTTATTTCGTATTTACTTTCAGACGTTGTATTGGTGCCATTTTGGAATCTCTATATTTATGACTATATCTTTCATTTGATTATCTTGATTTAGATGGTTGTTGTGAATGCTTATGAGTTTATGTAAATAGTATTATGCGAGATCAATGTTTTCCAATATAAAGTTTGAGTAAACAAAAGTTCAAATGTTCCGCTAAAATTATCCTAGATGAAGTAACAGCAGCGTATGTAGGCTTGTCTGCGACCTCTAAGAGGTCAACGACGCCGGTTTCGTCTAGGGTCTAGATTCTAGTCGTGACAAATGTGGTATTAGAGCATTAGGTTAAATTCTAAGAATAATAATTTCACATCAGCCACATCGAGTAGTTTTCAAGTTATGGTAGTGAAGTGCACCACTATCATGAATTAGAGAATGCATGATGCGTTGAAAAAATTCCCTTTTTTTGATCTTATCGTGATTTCCTTAATGTCTGATTTCTTGTTGTTATAAGCGTATCTAGCATCAATTCTTATTTTTTTTCAGAAAATGAACACGAGGGGAAACGCTGGTCGGGGAAGAGTAGGAGCAGCTGCTGGGGACAACAAATGTCACGCCCCGAGCTACCCCCGAGACACGGACACGAAACCTAGGACCACATGTGATCCCAAGCTAACCCTGCTGGCATGATCATGAGCATACTAAAGATAATAAACTTTTGCGGAAGCTAAATCATACTTAAAACGAAAAGATGGGGAATAACCATATTCTATAACTGAAATATTTAAAAAAAATGAGTTTAATACAAAAGAAATATTAACTCAATACTAAGCTGAATCTAACTATGTTTGAAAATAGCCTCTAAACTGGACTAGAAATACTAGCACAAGCCCCAGCTAAATCTAGCAAACACTGAAACTAAATGACTAAAGAGTGAAATGAAAATCATGACTGTTGTCCTCGGACAATGACGACTCACCACTGAATCTGCTGAACTGGAGATCGGAAATTGATCTATGCGTGATCTGAATGCTGAGAACAAGAACCTACATCACGTGATGATGTAGCGCACATATGCATCAATACTTGAAAGGTACTGATCATGTAGGATAGAGTAAAGCTGAAATAAAACATAACTGAACAAGCACAAAAACAAGTATAATAATCTGAACGTGATGTGCTGATTTCTGAGCTAACATGATGAAATGACCAATTTATAACATGCTGAAACTGAATACTAAATATACTGATAATTGGTCAATGCATAGAGTCTGACTGAACTATGGGAGCTACTAATAACCGATAATAAACCACATGAGCTAAATGTGGAGTCCGATGTATACGCCTCATCAAGAGGACCCAATATACCCTACCAAAGTTATAAAGGCACGCTGGCGTGATCACTAAACTTATTGCCCACATAGGGGACTTACAACCTACTTGGGTAGTAGTTCTGGGACTATTGGGTACGCTAAACCATAGTCCAACTCTGTATTATGCTACTCCCAATGAATTCTGTAAATTAACTTATTATATATGAATTCCTGTAAATACTGGATTGCTTGAAACTGAACATGCAAACTGAGAATGCAACAATTAAACTGGTAATTATGCATTTATAACTGAGGAATATATGTCTGAAGTGTTTGAAATATATGACCTAGCATGTGTAATTCAAGAACTAAAGAAATACAAAGCTAGGGTTCTGAAATTCATGCGATAATCTGAGTAATAACATGATAATCTGATTTGGAACATATATTTAAGAAATTCATGAAGTTATATAAAAGTTCTAGAAACCCTAATTTTAATCATGATAACAGAATCATGAACTGACTGAAACTAAGGACCCAATGGGTGAAAGGAACCACTAGTGAAATCCCACATACGTTATGATGAAATCCAAGGAAAAATACTTAAGTTTCGAGGCTGGAACTGCTGGAGCTTGTGGTGTTCTTGAACTAGGGTTCTTAAGCTTTTTTCTCCTCTCTTGCTTCTAATTTTCTAAGTTCTAATTTAATGATTTAACTTGGATATCTTTTAATTATGTTTCTAGGCTTAAACTGACTAAAATATGATGATTTAGGGTCAAAACGATGTAACTTAGGGTTTAAACGGAGTGGGAAAGGTCAAAAAGACTCCTGCGAAGGTTGATGTCGAGCCTCACGACGGCCAGGACTGACGCTACGTCGTCCGCCCGACGCCCCGTCGTTGGGTCCGTCGTGAGGGCCTTTTCATAAGGCCTTTACTAAAATGGACATAACTTTTTACTTCGAGGTCTGATTTTAGCAAGGTCGATGGATATGGAAAGATAATTCAATTATCTATCTGTTGGTAGGTCATGAGAGACCTAATTAATTTTGTGCTAAGAGTTATGATCATTTTAAGTTGACACAACTGCATTTCCTCTTAAATGGCTGCAAATTTTCCACCTACGGACCGTAGGTCCACCTACGAACCATGCTGGTCATCCATAGCTCTTGTCATAGATTGGTTGAAGGGAGTCTTGATAGACGGTCACGGACTATGGACTGTTGTTTGACCTACGGACCATAAGTCCGTCCGTCGTCCAAGACATAACCAATTTTTCTAGGATAAAATTTCTGGGAGTTTCTGATCCCATCGATGGTTGTGTAGGCCGGACCGTTGTTCAGTCTACGGTCCGTCGATGCAACCATTGGTAGCACCTGGAGATTTTTCTGAAAAACTAATTTTTTGTCTGTTTTGGCAACGGGGTGTTACAACAAAGTTCCAGCCCAGGCTCCAGCTACAGGAGTGGCCATGCCAGTTAACCTAGCGAGGTTGACTGATGCTGAGGTGCGAAAATCTTTGGCACAGATGACTCAAGCAATCACTGCGCAGGCTTAGACTATGATGGCCAAGGCCAACAGACAGGTCGTTCAGCGGGAGAATTCACCATCCCACAACATGGTGAACAAGTTGCGAGATTTTACGAGGATGAAACCTCCAATCTTTACAGGATCTAAGACTGCAGAGGACCATCAGGAGTTCGTGAAGGAGGTCCGGAAGATTCAAGTGGCAATGGGGGCCACAAAGATTGAGAAAGCTGAGCTGGACTCGTATCAGCCTAAGGTTTTTGCACAGGCTTGGTGCAAGATGTGGCAGAATAGCAGGGCTTTGGGCGGAGGTCCGATCACATGGGAGCTCTTTAAGACAACTTTTTGGAGAGGTTCTTTCAAAGAAATATGAGAGAGGCTAAGGTTGAGGAGTTCATCAACCTTAAGCAGGGCTCGATGACAGTCAGGGAGTATTCCCTAAATGATTTTAAACTGTCCAGGTATGCAACTTCTCTAGTGTCGAACAGCAGGGATGAGATTACCAGGTTCCTTACAGGGAACTCAGAGGAATTGGAAGAGGAGTGACGGGCTGCGATACTCCATGATAACATGTACTTGTCCAGGCTTATGGTACATGTCCAGCAGGTTGTGGACAACCGGAAAAAGAGGAGAGTATGTGAGGTCAAGATGCCTAACCCTTCTGACAAAACAGGTTCCAACAGAGGTGGTGGCAGAAGCACTTTTTGAGTTCGTGATCAGCCAAGATTTAAGAAGGGGCATCAGAGTGCAGAGACCTCTAAATCTCAGTGGAGTGCAGCACCTAAAAGAGGCAGACCCGAGCCAAAAAAGGGCAATGGAGGTGATATGCAGCGTCCCAGAAAGGAATGTGTCAAGTGTGGTCGTACTCACAGTGGAGAGTGCAGACTAGGCTCAAATGCTTGGTTCGGTTGCGGAAAGAGCGGACACATGGTCAGGGATTGCCCACAAATTAGGGGTCAGGATGGAGGTAATGCTCAGCCTAGGCCTAATCCCCAGAATGCTACTGCATCCGAGCCTCCTAATAGGAACAAATTATATGCCTTGAAGGGCATGGAGGAGCACGAGAAGTCTGTTGATGTGATCACAAGTATGCTGCAAGTTTTCTCAACCTCTGTTTATGCTTTACTTGATCCAGGGTCTACGCTTTCTTTTGTGACTCCCTTGCTTGCTCTTACTTTTGAAACACAACCTGAGGTTTTGCATGGTCCTATTGTAGTTAGTAATCCCTTTAGGAGAAAATGTGAGAGCTGAGAGAGTTCATAAAGACTGCCCAATAGTAGTATGTGGTAAGACTATGTGTGCAGACCTTGTTGAATTACCAATGAATGACTTCAATATTATACTTGGTATGGACTGCCTCCATGAATGTTATGCCTTCCTGGATTGTCGTAGTAGGGTTGTGAGATTCCATTTCAATAATGAATTAGAGCTGGTCTCTGAGGGGTACGATTCGAGTCATTCAAGTCCCTTGATTTCAAACCTAAAAGTTAATAAAATGATGTCCAAGGGATTGTTATGTCATCTTGTGAGTGTCAATGATCTAGATCATGACATTCCTTCCATAGACTCTGTGCCTGTACTGAATGAGTTCCAACATGTTTTCCCCAATAATTTGCCTGAAGTCCCTCCCCCCCCCCCGATGGATTGATTTTGGTATCGACCTAGATCCCGATACCAAACCGATTTCAATTCCTCCCTACAGAATGGCTCCATTTGAACTCAAAGAGTTGAAGCTGCAGGTAAAAGATCTCACTGATAAGGGCTTCATCAAGCCAAGAATATCCCCATGGGGCGCTCTAGTGCCGTTTGTCAAAAAGAAGGATGGAACCCTTAGGATGTGTATCGATTATCGGCAGCTCAACAAAGTCACTATAAAGAACAGGTATCCACTTCTAAGAATAGATGACTAATTCGATCAGCTCCAAAGGTCTAGCTTCTTCTCAAAGATTAATCTTCATTCTGGTTATCATCAGCTCTGGGTTAGGGAAGAAGATATCCCAAAGACAGCCTTTCGTACCCGTTTTTGTCATTTTGAGTTCTTAGTCATGTCATTTGGTCTCACTAATGAACCAGCTGCATGTATGGACCTCATGAACCGAGTCTTCCATGAATACCGTGATTCTTTCGTCATAGTATTCCTTGATGACATCCTCATCTACTCTAAGACCAAGGAAGAGCATGAACATCATTTGAGACTAACCTTGCAGGTAGTTAGACAACATCAGCTTTATGCCAAATTCAGCAAGTGTGAATTCAGGCTTAGGTCAATGACCTTCTTGAGTCATGCTGCGTCCGATCAGGGCGTGGAGGTGGACCTCAGGAAGACAAATCCTATTAAGAACTAACCATGACCTCTTACTCCCACCGATTTTGTAGATTTATGGGATTGGCCGGTTACTACCGCAGGTTCGTGCAGGTTTTTCCTCCAGGCAAAGACTTGTGAGAAGAGTTTCCAGGAGCTCAAGGACAGACTCACTTCATCTCCAGTGCTTACTTTACCTAAATGTGGTTAGAATTACATGTTTATTGTGACGCATCTAGAGTTGTGTTCTTATGCAGGGTGGTTAGGTGATAGCCTATGTGTCCAGACTACTCAAGGTTCCTAAGAAGAATTATCCCACTCATGACCTGGAGTTAGCAGTTGTGGTGTGTGCATTAAAGTTGTGGAATCATTACTTGTACGGAGTGCACGTGTATATGTTTACAAACCCCATGAGTGTCCAGTACATGTTAACACAGAGGGAGTTGAATGTACGTCAGCGGAGATGGTTGGAGCTGTTGAAGGACTATGACATGAGTGTCCACTACCATCCAGGGAAGGAAAATGTTATAGCTTATTCTTTGAGCAGGTTACGCATGGGGAGAACAACCCACGTTAATGATAAGAAAAGGAGTTGGTGAAGGATGTACACAGACTGGCCAGACTGGATGTGTGGTTGATGGCTTCTACTAGTGGGGGAGTTTTAGTTCATCCCTGTTCTGAATCATCCTTGGTAGCTATAGTCAAGAAGGGTCAGCATCTTGATCCTATGTCTGTGGAGTTGAAGGACTCAGTGGTGGTAAAGATGAATGAGTCCTGTGCTTTGGGAGGTGATGGCATACTTAGGTACAAGGACAGGCTGTGTGTACCAGACGTGGATGATTTGCGGACCAAGATTGTCGCAGAGGCCCATGGTTCCAGGTATTCGATATATCCAGGTTCCACCAAGATGTATCATGACCTCAAGCAAATCTATTGGCGGGACGGCATGAAGAAGGATATTGCTGAGTATATGGCCAAGTGTCCTAATTGTCAGCAGGTTAAGGTGGAGCACCTTAAGCCTGGTGGTCTGACTCAGATGATTGAGGTTCTGACTTGGAAGTAGGAGGCAATTAACATGGACTTCGTGGTTGGTCTTCCAAGGACTAGGAGACAGCATGACTCCATATGGGTTATTGTGGACAGGATGACTAAGTCTGCCCACTTTATCCTAGTGAAGTCTACTTACAGGGCCAAGGATTATGCGAGACTCTACATTAATGATATTGTGAGGTGACATGGGATTCCTTTGTCTATAGTTTCAGATAGAGGAGCTCAGTTCACTTCGCATTTCTGTAGATACTTCAAGCAGAGCTTAGGCACGCAGCTAAACCTCAGTACTGCCTCCATCCTCAGACAGATAGGCAGGCTGAGCGCACCATTCAGATATTGGAGGACATATTGAGGGCGTGTGTGATCGACTTTAGAGGTAGTTGGGACGACCATCTGCCATTGATAGAGTCCTCATATAATAACAGCTATCACTCCAGTATTGGGATGGCACCGTTTGAGGCACTGTATGGTAGGAGGTATAGGTCTTCAGTTGGGTGGTTCGAGGTTGGAGAGTCATCCATTTTGGGTCTAGATATTATTCATGAATCCTTAAAAAAGGTCATGGTGATTAGGGACAGGTTGGCTACTACATACAGTCGGCAAAAGTCTTATGCAGATAATAGGAAAAGACCCTTACAGTTTGATATTGGTTACCAAATATATTTGAAGATATCACCCATGAAAGGGGTGATGAGATTTGGCAGGAAGGGGAAGTTGAGTCCGAGGTACGTCGGGCCATACGAGATTCTACAGCGTGTGGGTGAGGTGTCCTATGAATTGGCGTTGCCTGCGGAGCTAGCTTCTATTCATTCAGTCTTTCATGTCTCTATGTTAAAGAAGTGCCTTGGTGATCCAGCATCAATTCTGCCTGTTGAAGGATTAAGGGTTGATGAAGACTTTTCCTATGAAGGAGTTTCCTATTGAGATGTTAGAACGGCAGGTAAAGCGGCTGAGAAACAAGGAGGTTGCCACAACAAAGTTATTGTGGAGGAACCATATTGTTGAGGGTGCTATGTGGGAGGCCGAGGCCGATATGAGATCCCGCTATCCTCATCTTTTCAGCTCTTGAGGTTAGACGCCTTACTCTTATGTTTATGTTTTCTTGCCTCCTCTATTCTTTGTTGATATTGCTTGACTATGTAAATACTTATGTTATGATATGACTGGCATTGTCCGAGATAATTAGAAGTTTTATTCAGGGATGAATGTTTCTAAGGGGGGATAACGTAACAACCTAAAATGATTATTCTATGTAATGCTTAAACGTACCTAGAATGCCTGGATTAGACCGGGTTCACACGACTTGTTGCGTGTAGTACCAGACCTCCTAACCTATGCACTAGCCAAGCAAAAAAACTTGGTGAGTTAGTTGAGATAGGCAAGGTCAGAACCAACCATGTAGGGCACCCGAATTAACGAGATTCACCGGGATGAGTTTTTACTGGACTTGAAAGGGATAATCTTAGGTTTGGAGAGTCTAGGGGTAAAATGGTCTTTTCCAGGCTAGGGGTAGTATTGTAATTACCCTAAGTTTTTAATTAATTAATTAATTAATTTAAAGAGAAGGGCAATTTGGGTAGGGTTGGCCGAATTTGACCCTTTTTCGCAAGTTAAACTTCACCCGGGTTCGATCCTTGGTGGAAGCAATGTTAAATTTATTAATTTATATTAATTAGCTGATTTAAGTAAGAGCATAATTAGTAATTTCACCTAAGACTTTAAAAAATTAGATTTTATTAATTTATGAGGAGTCCTAGTTTGACTAATTCCAAAACTAAATCTCCTAATCCTAAGCTACCACTCATTCTCACGTCTCTATCTACTTCTACCTCACTTGCACAATTATTCTTGGGTTAAAGGAAAGAACAGAAAAAAAATAAAATTCATCAAGCACTTGAACCCTAAAACACAAAAGCAAAATAAGCTTCAAAATGAAAAGCAAAACCCAAATTCTCGACGGATTGTGCTTGTGATTTCGGTGGTGAGACGTCGGCTTAGTGGGGGAGGTTCGGCAACACGTATGAACATATTTGAACGACTTTAGATATGGGTTTTCTTCCGTCTTGGTCCCTTTCGCAAGAGTCCCCTAAGGTTCAGTCTATTCACAATCAAAAACTAAGGTTGTCCGCGTTGCATGCCCCTGTCATTAGATCCTTTGAAAGATTCAAGTATGTGTTGGTATGACTTCTGGTAGATGATTTTTGGGCTGGTTGTGATTACGTGTCTGAATGTGTATTCTGAATTACGTAGAAATGAAAGGGGTGTTCCGAAAATGTGAAGTTCGTTACTTGTTTGTGCATGTGTGTGTCGTGAATTAGACACGATTTAAAGCTTGATATTTACATGTTAAAATGTTATAAATTATGTGTATACGAATATGTTAAAAATTTGATGTTCATATGAGTTCAAAGTTGCTAAATTGAATGATAATTCTTGACTGAAAGTAACCTTGAAAATGCACCTAAGGATATCCCTAAAAGTTACTCTAAATGTCTTAATGTTTAACGTGAAAGAGGGTGGTGAGAAAATGGACTGCAAAAAAGTGATAAAATTTCAAGGTTTTTTGAAATTTGGTTTCGGCCAGCTTACTGTAGAAAAAAAAAATTTATTATGCATGAGGTCAGTGGGGATTGAACCCAAGACCTAACCATATACAATTTATAAAAAATTAAATAATAAAGTGAGGTATGTGGGGATTGAACCCGCAACCTCTTAGTCAAAGGAGAAAGCAAGGAGAAAATATAAATAAAAATTGGGTGAGGTTATGGGGAATCGATCCCTCACTCTCTTGGTCTAAACGAAGAAATGAAGTAGAAAAAGAAAAAGTAAGGAATGTGGGCGTGAAGGTTCGATCTTGGGTCCCCCAAGCAAAAATATTTAAGACAAAAAAATCAAGAAAAAGAAGTAAAGAAAGTGTAGGTGTGGGGGATGGATCTCGGTTTCCCTAGCCAAGAATTTTATGTCAACAAAAATTATAAAGAAAACTAACTAAGTGTTATACAAGGGATTTTTAATAGGGTTCCCTTGCCCAATTCCGTATCGACACATAAGTCGTAAGTGAATAAATGATTAAATGAATACTGCCGTTAAGGATCGAAACTGATATCTTGGCATACATACAAGATGCATAAGTGTTGTACCACATAACCTTGGGTAAGTATAAATCATTTAGACGAATTACGAATAAAGCTTCATGGCTTGTGTGTGTGGACTCATAAGTTCAGCATACATTTATAAAGTAAGTGAACCGAAGATGTTATGTGATTAATGTTGTGACCCCAAAAGGGCTAAGTAAGAGTTTGAAACACAGTATAAAATCCAGAAAATCAACTTGACTTAGCAAGAAAACCTTGAAACTAAATCCGAAAATTGAATTAATGCTCAACCCCCAAAAACGAGGTTTTCAACCATATTTATAGAAAACATTGTCCTTAATTAAAAGGAATTATAATAAGGAAAGTTGTCCGAAAAGGCGGCTGTAATCAATAACCCCCACAGACGAACCGTCAATGAAACGACGGACCGTCGACTGCCTCCATCAGTCCAGACTTAGAATCATTTTTCATCCTCTATGAATTAATCGACGGACCAACAGCACTGTCCTTCAATGAGTCTACAGTTCATCGATGTATTCCGTTGCTCCATCCTTAGAATTTTCCATTTTCGAGTACTGGGAATATCTCTAATCTCATCGACAGTTGAAAAGGATAGTTATCAATTAGCAGACCGTCGATCCTCTATGTAGCCCCATACTTTGTCAAATTTCCCCGAGTTTTATCCAAATGCCTGAACTTTAGTCGACGCCCACCATCTATGGACCGTCGATGGAATGACAGACCGTCAATGGAACGACGAACCGTCGATGGCCTTCGTGGGTTGCTTCTGCACTTAATTTAAACTATGCCTTCTGCCTTTTATTTCTGGACATCTTTCCTGCAAAACAAACATAAAGACATGTTAAAGACTTCTAGAAAAAGGCTCTAGAGACGCACAACTATAAGGAAAAATCATTGGAAACACCATGAAAAAACGATACATCAAGAGCCTCAAATTAAATTCGTTGTTTGCCCTCAAGTGATGCACTACGACTCAAAACATCACATTGTACAAAAGCATACTCTTTTAAGCTTTCGCAATGACATGACTTTCAATGCCAACTTTTTCGTTGTTGTAGTACATGTTTGTGCCCTTAGGTTCGATAAGCTAACTCATGTGGATCCGACAGTGACACAAACTAACCATGCATCGATACCTCTATTATTTTCTCTCTCACTAAGGTACCAACTTTCCGACATTGCAAATAGTGCCCTCACTTCAAACGAAATCCTCATTTTTTACACAGTGAGTTTAACTTTGGGTACAAGGATTTGTATTCAACACTCACACTCAAAAAGAGGTTCATACATAACTAGTACTTGTCGCCATAGGCTTGCCCTTATTTTCACTACTTATGTTTACAACACTAGACTTCTAGGATCACGATAGAACTTTCTTGGCTTGTAATGTAGGTTCAAAGTCAGGTATGGTACATATGGGTACATTTCAGTGACTTTTTTCCCTTCTTGACATTACGGACAATCTTCCTACCTCTTTCATTTTCTTTTATTCCCTACATTTCTCCTCTTTTTATCTTTGTCTTACTTTTCCCTTTCTTCTTTGTGGATATGACTCTTACCTTATTTTGTTCACATCTTCTCTTTCTTTTCTACTTTTTCCATTTCAATTGATAGTTTTACAGAGTCGCATTTTTTTTCTCTCTCTTTTCTTTTCCACATTAAACTCTTTTCCTATCAAATTTTGGGTCATCACTCATAATAGTCACCCTCAACTAATGGTTTTACCATGAATCAAGGTACACATTACCCAATGTTGGGTCAAGTCTAAGACGAGCTTAGTTTTTGTATTAGACACCCTCAACATAGGCTTTTGGAGTAAGTCGAGGTGCATATGTTCAAGGAGGGACCAGAGCCAACACATTAAACCCATGGAAGGTGAGTTGGTGAACAAAATAAAGGTCTATTATAGTCTTAACAGATTTGGATCAAAAAGGGATAAAACTTTCATTTGGTTCACTTCATTTTAGTCTAGATGTTAGCAAATTCGAACAAGGGCCTATGATCCTTTGCTAGTAGTCTAACAGATATTCCTTTTTGCATGACAAATTGGGCAAGTTCTAGCTTGGTACCAACAGTTGAACACTCAACCTCCTCACACTCTTTTGGTACTTCATTGTTCTATCAGACTATCAGATTTCCCAGTTTAGGTGTCAGTTTGAGGGTCATGCAGTGGGTGCTTGTCTATATCATGATTAGAGCCAACACATTCAACTAATTTTCACCTATTCTTGCAAGCATTTTCTTAGGATGGGATATCATTCATAGTTAGACATCATTTTTTATTTTTCGTGCTTTCATAATTTGAAAAATATATGACATGAAGTTCAATAATAAAGTAATCGGTCTCTTGGGGCAAAAGAACACAAGCAAGAAAACCCCAAAGAAAGATCGTGAGTTCGGCTACTCAGACTTCACCCTATCATTCACTTTTCATTTACCCCAACCCTAACAAAATAGCATGCAATTTTCCCCAATCCATTAAGAAATATAAAGACAGGGTGGTATCTGAAGCAAACCTGATGCGCATAGTGCCGACGATCAACAAATAGGTTACTTCGGTTTCAGTAGTGCAGCTAGAACAGTGCCTCTTGGCACGAACACGGGGATCACGCGGCGGCTCAGTAGGCCCTGTGAATAAAGCAGCAAAAACAGTGTCCTCCGCTAGCTCGAAGGGTGCAGTCTCTGGCTCAGTCCCCATCATTTCCAAAATGATGTCAACATCTCCACGCAAACTCTCCACAACCTCCTAAAGAGTAATCAAGTCAATGGTGGGGGTCGGGCGTGCAAGAACACCGACACGGCGGCAAAATTTGGTACACTCAAATTACACCTCCCTAAAGAAGTATAAGAGGTCGTATCAAGTAAAAAACCAATATAGTAGGTTGGGATCGATCCCACGAGGAAAATGGTTTAGACTTAACTTTAATGGATGATTATTGCTATTTAGTCAAGTTCCTTACAAAAGCAAGTAATTAAGGAGGGGGGGTTGTGAAACAAAATTCTTTAATATCGCTATGTTAAATAAGTAACAGGAATAAAGATTTAGTTTTTATCATGTTTCGAGAGAAACTATGGTGTAAGTGTTCCCCATAGGTTCATAACATCGTATTCCTAGCTATAACAATTCTTCCCTAGTGATTTTCATGTAAAGTGATAAGTTAGGTATCTCTAAATCCTTGGTCCGACATTTAGAGAATATTACCCCGCACCTTGGTCCGGCTACTTGTGTATACACTACTAAGCCTTACCTTTACCTCATTTTAGGCATCATGATCAATGTATGGCTTAGTTTTTACATCGCACCAATCGACACAAGCTTATTAGATAGTGTTCCACTAAATCTATGTTGATAATTCATTTCTAATTAACTACCTCATTGGTCCTGCAAGTAGCAACAACACAAGTTCTATCGTTGGCCACCATTAACAAGACTTCTAAGCAAAAGAATTATCAATAAAAGCAAGATCATATTTGAGAACTGTTATTTAACTAGGTTTACCTTGTTAGTCACGCATGGTTTCAAAAACCCTAGTTGTGGATTTAGTTACCCATGCTAATAAAAACACAATTCATAGTTATTAAGAATGAAATCATGAAATTACTTTGACAATTCGAATAAAATCCAGAAAATCAACTTGACTTAGCAAGAAAACCTTGAAAACCAAATTCTGGTATTAAATTAATTCTTAAGTTTGCAAAACCCAATCTCCAAACACAAACTAGATCAAAAGTAACAATGTCTAAACCCAAAAAATGAGGTTTTAAACCCTATTTATAGAAAATATTATCCTAAATTAAAAGGATTTAAAATAAGGAAAGTTGTCCAAAAACGCAGTTGTAATCGACAACCCCCACAGACGGACCATCGACTGCCTTCATCAGTCTAGACTTAGAATCATTTTTTTCCTTCAGATGGCATCCTCTATGAATCAATTGACGGACCAACTAGATGGTTCGTCGATGAGTCTATGGTTCTTCGATGCCATCCGTTGCTCCATCCTTAGAATTTTTCCAACTTTGGGTACTAGGACTATCTCTATCTCATCTACGGTTGAATAGGATGGTCCATCAATCAATCAACGGACATCTATCCTCTCTCTATCCTAAAACATGGTTAGATTTCTCGTATTGTTTTCCAATTTCCTGAACTTCAGTCAACAGTCACCATCTACAGACCGTCGATGGAACGATGGACTGTCGCTGACCTTCGTGGGTCGCTTCTACACTTTATTTCATCTTCCTTCTGCATTTTATTTCAGGAAAGCCTTCCTTCAAAACAAACATAAAGACATGTTAAAAACTAGTACAATAAAGCCCAAGACACACACAACTCTTAAGGAAAAAGAATTGAAAACACCATGAAACAACGGTGCATCAACAAATGTGTAGTGGTTCACTTGGCTTCCTATTTGTGTTAATTACTATTATTTGATGATATTACACCCATTTTTTTGTTGAATTGGATTGTTGATGTAGAAACCTTGTATCATGGCTTGTGAAGGAGATAGGGGTAAACCTTGTGATCTTAAACCTTTACTTCAATTATGATTACGTGTGTTTAGTGATGAAGTTCTATTGAAGTACATCTTATGACAGTATTGATTAGGGTTGGTATGATGTTGACTCGAAATGTCTTGATTTATGACTTGTGAGTTGTTGGCTAGGATGTAACGATGTAAGGTTGGTGGTGTATTGTCTATGTGCCTTATTATGATATGGTGATGTAAATGTGCTAACCTCACATGTGTGAATTGCATTGAATGGATGTTCTCATGTAATTCCTATTGAGATAAAGACTATGAATATATAAGAAGTAGTCTCCTATGACCTAAATTAAGTTATGATAATTAATGAAAGATATTTCAAAAGGGACTCTAGCATAGCACTGAGTGAATTTGAAGTGAGGAGTTTCCCTTCACACATAGGGAAGGTAGGATCACTATTGTACTCATGAGATTGGACACCATATGCATGTAGCATAAAGAGGGTCCGAAATACATCTCCTAGTTCTTGAACTATGTTTACCCCATATGAATACTAGCTAGTGGATCCACATAGATGTTATGTTCATATTTTGGTACAACCTAAGCAAGTAGTCCACCTTCTTTTGGTGTAGGGTTCCATGAACCTGGATTCCACATTAGCTCATGTGGTCTACGTCGGTTAACGCAAGTTGTTCCCAAAGGTAAAATGAAGTAATAAATTGAACTCTAACTAGGATGACCTAAGGGGTTTGATTTAGTCTAGGTAAGGGTATGAGACTCTACCTATACATTGCACTAGTTAGCCTTGAGGGAAGTCTTAGAAGTATATTCTTATATGTTATGCTCTTATGAAATAAATGTTATGCTTATGTTGATTCTTCATGTTAATAGTCTATATTGCTAAATGTGAGGAGGAATACTTATGATGATATGATACGTGGAGTTAAACATTATTCATGATCCTTTGACTAGTTTTTTGGTTGAGTGAGGTTATGGGGCTTCACATGACCATTACACTAGTAGACTTGGTGAAGGGTTATGGATAAGGGTCTTTACTTATATAGCAATGTTACATACTCTTGAATATGCTTTATGGTTATACTATGATGGTACAGTTGCATTGAATATGAGTTTTATTATGCTATATACATGTTGACTTGGCTTAACTTAAGTAGGTTGGTCTTGTGTTGAATATGCTGGTATCATTAAGAAATATATGATTCTTGCCTTATATGTGTTCTTGTATTGTGCATAAGGCATTTCAAAGTAACTCGGCATACTTTTATAAAATGTTCCTTTTCAGCATGATTTCTATATTGTATGTGCACATGATTCCATACTTAGTACAACTGATGTGCTAACCCCATTTCTCCTTTTTTTCTAACAACTTAGGTTTCAGTCGTTAAAGGGTTCGTGACCATTTTGAAGGAAGGCTGGGATCATTTTCCCAAGTGTGGGTATGTCCTCATGTTCCAAGGATGATGCCTTTCTGTCACTCTACCTATGTTACATTGTTATAGTCTAAAGACAATCATTTCATCCATATTGTTTCAAGATGTTGTTGTAAAACCTAGTGGCATTTCTACATTTGCGTAAGGGCTTTGACCATATTGGTCTATTCCATTTAAATGGTTTAATATCAGACTTTTTTATTGAGATTATATTACGTATGTTATCTATATGTGGCATAAAAGTAGAAGACTATGTAATCTTCTTATACGAGGAGTCTATGTATGCTCACTATAAATATATTATGTGTAAGCGAGAGGTCTAATTAAACCTCATGAAGTAATTGTAGATGAAAAGTTCTAAGTATCTCGCACTTTTTAACCTATGAATGTAATGATAAATGTTAAGAGGCTAGTCTTAGTCCTGTTCGAGGAAAATGACACCTACATCTAGTGGGTGCTCCCCGGATATGACAATAATGTTAAGCATTTTCATGGTCTCGTTGTATTAAAAAGGTACTTGACTAGTTCAAATATTTGATGTTCGATATTGCCAAGTCTCCAATAAATGTGAGTTTCACATTTCAAAATAGTGAAAGCGAAAGTGACTCACAATTAGATTGTGCTAGAGTATATGGGAAATATGATGTATTTCATGAAGTGTACACAATCAGATATAACATTATCTATTAATGAATTGAGTCGGTTCACGAGTAATCCCAATCAAAATCATTAGATAACAATGAAAAGAGATTTAAGAATTATTTAAAACTATGTCTTGCATTATAACAATATTCAACAGTATTGAAAGGGTATGTGATGCAAATTAGGATATGTATTTACTGTTGGTAGAGGAGTAGTCTCTTGGAAATATTTCAAATGAGGTATGTATTGCTAGCTCTACAATGATCATTGCGCTAGGTGCTCTAGATATAGTCGGTGAATAAGTTTAAATACTCCAGAATTTCTTGATTGATATTATTTTTTGGCCCAAACCATTGGCATTAGTATGTATACACTTTGATAGTCAAGATGCAATAGGTAGGGCATGGAGCATGATGTATAACGGAAAATCTTGTCATAAAGTACATAGACATAATACCATTTGAAAACTACTGTCTAGTGGAATTATCAGCATTAACTATGTAAAGTCAAAGGATAATAGTCAAAATATTAACTAGCAGTAACTCTATCTAGTAGACTGGAGATCCCAAGAGCTAGATTCAAGGAGAAAAACAAAGTTGTGATTGACGGTTTGACATTGTCAACAAACTCAATCCATTCTCATGATGAAGACAATCATTACTAACAAGGATACAACATTAAAGCTTGCTAATGAATTAAAAAAGCTTAATGTTTTTTATGATTTGCTAAGTTTGGCAGATTTGATCAAAAAGTGTATCTACGCGATGACACGGTTAGACAACACCTATTTGAGTGCAGAGTGTAAGCCGTTTCAAAGAGAATTACCATCACAAGCCTATTCTCTATACACTCATGAAACTAGGAGGTGTTCATGGTTGAAACGAACACAGACTTAAGAACCATATACGGTAAAAGGTTAATAGTGTGACATATTGTTGTATAGGTATACACCAAAGCTCGACGGTTCAAAGATATCACATTTTCCGATTGACCTAGTATATCCGACATACGTTCACTACGGAAAGTCCAAGGGAAAACCGACTTATCCAGATGCAATTAATTCTTGCTTGTAAGGTACACATACTTGTTCCTTTCTTTGTCTTGAAGTCATTTCCATTCATGTGAGGGATTGTTGGGTGTTAAAAGGTGTGAATGGAGAAGGAAGAGTTGCAACTTTTATGAAAAGTTGTGAATTTGATGAAAACTTGCAACTTTGATGAAAATTTGCAAATTTTACCAAAAGTTTTGACTTTTATGGAAAGTTGTGACTTTTATGAAAAGTTTTGACTTTTATGAAAAGTGACGACCTTTCCAAAAAATTGTGACTTTTCCAAAGGTTTGTGACCTTTCCGGTAAGGCACAATAAAAACCTTTTACACTACCCTTTATTTTCTATAAATTGAGGGATTTCCTAATATTTTAAAAAAGCAAATTTTTTGGACTTCTTCAACTATTACTAAATCTAGTATTCTAAAGTACATTACTATCGTTGAGTGTCTCGCTGATACCAACATTTTATGTATCAACAAACTGGTAATTGAGACCATTGTATCTTTGGAGGACATATTCACAATCAAACCTCATATACTAGAGGGGAATAATTTCTTTAAGGGGACAATATGCATTCAGTGGTCTTGACTTCTTTCTGTTTCTCCAGATTCTTATATGTGTTAAAGATTTTAAATTTGTCAATTAATTTCTCTTCTTCTCGACTTCACTAGTTGAGTAAACTTTGGTAACATCATTTTTTTGCAAATTTTGTTGGAATCAGCAAGATTCTTTAATCATAGATGAACAACAACTCTTCTTTAAGAAAAAAATCGCATATTTTCCTAATCGGTTTTTTATTCTAGTTTCTCTTATAGTTACGAAGATGTTCTTAAACTTTGTTGTGTTTTAACAAGTTCTTCAAAGTTTTATTCTTAGTATCTTAGGAATACAAGATGAACAACACCAACAGGCACCCCCCACCTTCCACCAACCTAATCCTAAATATTTTTTTTGTTTTAGACAAACAAAATGAATCTGTTTTTTTAAAAAAGAAAAAAAAATATCCCCCCCCCCTTAAACTTCCACCAAACTACCCCTAATTTTTTTAAAAAGAAATAAAAAAAAATCTATCTTGTCAAAAAAATAAAATAAAAAATTTACCCCCTCCCATGCCACCACCCACCCAAACGTACCCCTAAACTATTTTTTTTGTTTTCCAAAAATAAAAAATATTCATTNCCCCCAACCTATCCCTAATTTTTTTCGTTTTCCAAAAATTAAAAAATATAATCTGTTTTTTAACAAAATATTTTACCCCCTACCCCTAACCTTCACCTTCCACCAACCGACCCCTAAATTTTTAAATTTTTCAAAAGCAAAAAACACTCTTTTTCATTTAACTTATATGGGCTGAATATGAATTCTCATGTGAATAATTTTGTTCATATTTGTATGAGCTTATATAGGTTGAATACCATATTAACCTATTTTAGAAAAGAAAAGAAAGTATGAGTGATTCCTTTAATTTAATATGGACAAAATGATTTGGTTTTGTTTCACTTATATGAGATGAAATTGACACCCCTACTAATGCATGTTATATTGAGATTATTTTAATTAATAAGTATATATTACAACAAATTGATACAACTTGAGTGAAAGGAAGTTCTACAAAAAAAAAAGTTTCAGGTGAATAATATTTTTATAGTCTCAATTCAAAAACACTTTCTACTTTGTTATTGTTTGAAATATTCTTTTCCTAAATGATATGATGAATCAATTCTTTTTCATTATTTCGTCATAAGTTATAAAAATAATTTTGTACACCTAAATTTAGTTAGTAGTGTAAATCAAATTTTTATCTTATTTAAATTAGTCTTAACTTTGTTTTTAAAAAATATTGACATTTTTTATTATTTGTGTGAGTTGACATGTGTTTATTTTATTTAATAGCGTGTATTTAAATAGTTGTTTATNATATATATATACACACATACTTAATTTGACCCCTCCACAATATAAATTATAAATTATTCACCGAGCTTCTTAATTTTCAAACGATTTAGAATAATTAGTTTTATAAAATTCAAAATCTTTCGCAAGTTTATTTTAAATAGTTTTGTCATTATTTTTATAATTTTAAGATGATACATATGTTTTGCGTAATTATATATATGATTAGTATATTTTATGATTATTCGAAAATCGCCTCAAAAAGATTTTGCCTTGCTCAAATATGTTAATAATTAGTTTTCGTTGAATTTGTTATATTATAAAATCGATTATTTTATTTCGTTAAAATTGAAAAGCTTATTAATTAATTTATCTTTACTTCGTCTTATTTATTTATTTTAGCGGAATTCGCAATGTAATTTAATTCAACTAATCCAACAGTTTTAATCCCAATATTGTGGGCCTTTTCTTTCAAAATTAAATCAGCTCATTCTCCCTTTACAAATAAAACCGGCCCAACTCTTTCTTCCCCAAGACCTGGACTAATCCTTGCTCCATCCCAAACAAAGGAAAGCGGTACCCGACCCAAATCATTTTTTACCCCTCGACCCGACCCAGTTTGTTTTCTTTCCAAAGAAGGAAGTTTAGAAGCATGTGGCAGCAAAGAGAAAATTATTGCAGAGAAAGAAAGATCCGATTTCACAGCGTAACAATAGAAAAGATGCGTGAAAGGATCTGCACGATGCTTAACGCGCCAAGAGTCCTTCATGCGAGAGCGAGTTAACGAAGGCGACGTGATGGTGATAAACGGAAAGAGCTCTTAATGTCTCCTTCTATCCTTCCGGTCTCGAACAACCTTTTGTTTTCTTTTTGCAGCTTTGGCCGTGTCTCATGCTCCTCTACAACTCGTCCTTGCTCGCGTGGATGGACGTCACGTCGAGTGCACAGACAAGCAGATCATATCTGAGTCGTCCGCCACCCTGCCACGTTCTAATTTCGCAGGATTTGATTCGAAATTTGTACAAACCCAGCTGCCCTGATTCCTAGAAGAAGATATTTTGAATTTTGAAACAAAAGGACATTTTCCTTTTGTGCCCTCGTCTCTCTTCTGAAATTTTCATCTTTCCCCCCAAAACGTCTACCTAATTCCTTCCTATATATACCCCCTCTCTGTTCACTATGAAGGGTTAGCCTCTGGGGGGGGTTAAATTTATTGGGTTCAAAGTTTGGAATTACGAAGGAAATAGCTAACTAGTAGTCTTAAGAAACTTACAAAACACATCCGAAAGGAGGAAGAGGAGCTTTTCTGGTTTGATAAAGGGGGATTTATTTTTTTGAATAAGAATTTTCTTGAAGACTTTAGTTGAGATTTTAGGTAAAAAAGCAGGAAATATTACTACAAAGAATAGTAAAAAAAGGAGGGGGGAAAGAACTCTAAGGTTTCACGTTGAAGAAAGGTCGACTACGTCTGTCTGACTCAAAAATTCTTGAAGGCAGTTTGTGTTCGAAGTCGGTTCGGATAGTGGTTTGAAGTTCTTTAAGCTCTTTTTTGTGGTCGAGGAAGCTCCCTTTTTCTGCTCGGTTGTCCCAGAAAGCTGCTCAAAAAGAGGTAACACAACAATTCACCCTTCCGATTTCCTTTCTTTTGTACTTGCTCCATATGATGTTGGATCGTAACACATATTTTATCTATTTATTTCTGGGATGAGACCTATGATAGATATCGAGCCTAGGTTATTTTGAACATTTTATTTATTCAAAGATCGGCAAGTGTATGATTTGATTTTCAAGATGTTATCTATGTTTCATAATCTTTTCCCAAAGTTTATTGAGTGTTATGGTTGTTCTCGTCTTGGTGCGACCTCTTGTTAAAAGCGTCGACGTTATCATGTCCGTCTCTATCAAAATGAGGTTCGTCGTATAATACCCTTTGAAGATGTCAAAGAATCTGATCCCTGTTGTTTCACTCTATCTCCGAGTTTATATCAATGATATTGTTTAGGTTAACAGAGGTCTGGTTTGAGGTTGGGATTTACGTGGACATGATTCAGGTAGATATTTAGTTGTTTGAAGGTCGATTTCTTGCTTGTTGTTTCTCATATTGTTTTTTTTCTATAGCATTATTGTGTTTTGGTTCAAAATCATTTCCTAGGTCTTAGTTTATTTTTTCTGTAAATCTGCATTATTGGCTTGCATTCAATGTCATAGTCTACCTCGGGCTAAATGGATTGGTTGTTTTCGTAATCATGGGCATTTGTTTAAAATCTGATCCATGACTAACTGCTCAAACGTTTTCACTTCGAGTAGTTTTAGCTTGGCTACTTGAAGGTTTACTTAAGGAAACCTAAGAATGATTAACTTTCGTTTTATATGTTTATTGTAAAAAATTCCCCAACCCCCCCCCCCCCCCTTCCTTGTCTCTTTAAACTTTATTTAAGCATTTTGACATCAAAATTGTTGGGAGTATTGCTTACTAGAATTTTTATTTTTTTATTTTTTTATGTTTCTTCTTTTGGTTTAACAATTTGTCAAAAGAATGAGTTATCAATTGTATTAAATTGTTTGTGGACTTACCATTGCATATACTGTTGCATCATCTTGTTCAAAACTTCTTGCGACTTTAAAACTTTATGTATTTTATTTGCTGTTTTGCATGAGACACTTGTCCGGGTCCCATGGACCTTATCTCCTCATCTTTCTATTTTGGCAACGGAGTCCCAAGTGCATTTTGCCTCAAGTCTTTGCCCAAAACAAGAAGAAAGACAGTGGTAAATGGGTTCAGAAGAGAACAAAATTCAAAGCAAAGAAGAAGTTGAAGGAATTGGGCTAAAGAGACCAAATATCTTTAGTGTTGTATTATGTTGTTTTTGGGCCTAACCCTTTGTCCTTTACTATTTATTAGTGTTAGAATTTTAGGACAAGTTCAAATCAAATGGGTCCAAAAACCGGTCCAGGAAGACAAAAACCGGATTTGGAACCAACACTCTCCCTCACTCTTTACTTTATCGTCTATTTGCTCGACATTATCTGTTGTTAGTTTTAGGGTCAAAAAGATTTGAATCCCTCGCGAGACGCCTTTATGTTTTAACTATCTTGAACTAAATTGATCGCCTTTAAATAGAACTAAAAATGATGAGAAATAAATTCTGCGAGTTAAATAAAACACTTAGCTAGTAAATTAATTTACACTTTTAACAATCTCTATATAATTTTCTATCTCAAAATTAAGTTAGGCATTTTAGCCAAATTAGTTAGTTGTCGGATAATCTCAAGTTAGCGAGTAGTTTAGGTGCTGTAAAAACCTTCATAAACTATAATATGAATCCCCAAACTCCTTTAAACTTTTCTCAACCGGTTTCCTATTTTAACCGATTGAAAAAAAAGTTTTCTAGATTTTTATTAAAAATTAAGTGGCGACTCTAAAAAAATCAAAAACTTATTTAACATGCAAAATATTTTTTCTGAACTAAAACAGAATGGTGACTCTGCTGGGGACTTGGAGGATTGATTCTAACTAAACTTAGTTGGATACGTTAAATAATTGTTTACTTGTTTCTTTATCTTATTATTAAAATTGTTGCACTGTCATGACATTTTTCCGCAAAATGGTAAATAGTTGTATTACAATAAAAGAAGTCATGTGACTTGCCACGGCTTCTTTCAGAAAATACACAAGTCTTTCTTTAAAAGTAACAAACAACTAGTTGGCTTGCGGTCATCCAAAATTGTTTGTTAGCTTCACCTCATCGTCTGTCCGACTTGGGTAACCGTCACTTTTAAAACAAATTCTAGTCAGCCTATGATAGAGCGAAACCAAAATCGAATCTAAGCATTAGCCTAAGATGGCTTAATACCCAAGGTGTATTAAGTCCATTAGTTGAACCGCTAAACTCAAGTCCAAGGTCTCTGACCTCACGACATATCATTTTGATTGACATTTGAATGATATACATGTGGAAACCAAATGTGGGGTGGGTAAACCTAACTGGGTTTTGTTTTGCAGGTATGAATCGCTTTCCAATATTCGACATGGTCGTAAATGCACCGCCTCTACTCAAAATGTGGTATAATGACCTTGAAGGAGATCATGAAAGAACCCTCAACAATTATGTGGGAGCCCTGACTGAGTTGATCAACATGAATTGTTGGCCTGAGCTAATAAAAATTCTCACAGGTTATTGGGACAATGAGAAAATGGTGTTCCGATTTGAAACTCTTTAAATCACCCCGATAATTGAGGAACTTCGGGATTGCATCGACACAGTGGGTATAGGGTTACGGACAAGAGTAAGAAAAAAAGAGGACATATTGATCCCTAACAAACCTTCTGCCGAAGAAATCACAGATTGGCTCGAGTAAGGAATAGATTATGCTTACTGGGCCAAAAAATCTAGTGTATCATTTAGGGACCTCTACGTTAGATTCGGGCATGCAAGCTTTTATGCAAATTATAACAAAGAGTTCAGAGTTACCTAGAGGGAATGGAATGAAATCTAACCTTGGGCATTTGCTGTTGCGCTATTGGGAACGATGGTATTTCCAAATGGACCAAGCTTGAGTATCAACACTCGAGGGATTATGCTTGCACACACTTTGTTCAATGGATTTAAGAATTAAGGACAAGTAAAGTATTATCCTGTTTCTCCAGTCATACTGGCATACATGTATCAGGCCTTAGGGAAATGCAAAGAGGGACATCGCTACTTCCAAGGATGCAATTTTCTCCTTCAATAGTGGATTTTGAGTCATCTAGCAAAAGGGAATGAGACTCAGGAATTACATACATTTGACAATAAGAACACTTTCAAGGATTGGAACGACATGTTGTTTTGGGAAAATATGGAGAATTGAAGTACTAGAGAAAGATGGGCTCAAATTTTTTCCGAGCTTAGAGAAGAAGATCTCCAATGGATGCTCGACTGCTTCATTTCAAGGGAAGTTGTCGTAGGGGGCCGCAGACAACTCGTACTTCCACTACCAGGTATTTAGGGAATCCGACCTTACAGACCATTTCAAGTCCTACGACAGTTTGGGAGAAGGAAAGTCACGCCTCGAAAGGCGTACTATGGTGCCTTTGTGTATGATATCGGGGATGAAAGAGTGGATGACACTATAGAAATGTTAAGATAATGGAAAGGGTCCAAGCAAATGAAGAAAGACACCATTGCTCCGGATCGGTTTGACACCGAGTATGATGAAACCTATAAGGCTTGGCTAAAAAAGAACATAGAAAGTATCTCCTCTCAAGTCCCGAACAGTTGTCGCAGTGTGGAAGACAAAGAGGCAAAAGTTGTGATCGAGTTAAGAGAGGTAAAGCAAGAAGCCCAAGAAATGTATGCCAAGTTTATGGAAAATCAAGATGCCATTGAGAAAACAACTCAGGAATTGGAAAGGCTAAGATGCAGTTTTGATGAATTTGAAACATGGGTCAAAGAGAAGATAGAGGGGATGCAATACGAGGGTTGAGAAGAAAAAGGACGTCGGAATGAGGGTTACATGCTGATACTATGATGCATGTTTCAGCAGTACAAGACTCTGGAAAGCAACAGAGAAGAACATAGTGGACTTTGCCCTTGCGTGGGTTTTTCAATATGTATTTCATTCATTTAACTGGTTTAATTCCACACGTACATTGTTAAAATACGCTAGGCCAACCCTGGGGAAAAAAGGGTCCCATGTATGTTTAGGACGCGATATATGTGTTTTTAACTATTTATATTGTTTTATCGAAAAAAAGATGTTTTATAGATTTTTTGACTTGTTAGAGTCGCCACTTAATTTTGAGAAAAATTAAGAAAATTGTGGTTTTCAGAAGACTTAAACAAACAAAAATCATTAGGAAACATGAGATGGATTCGGGGATTCATATTGTATTTTATGAAGGTGTTTAAAGCGCCTAAAATATCCGTTAAGTACGGTTTTCCAGCAAGTAACTTTATATTTGGCTAAGACTTACAATTGCGATAAAATACTCTTTAGGGTTTTTTAAAAAATGAAAGCCAAAACAAATCATTTCGAATTGTGTTTGAAATAGAAAATTATTTATTTAAGTCAATTTTAACTTGTAAAATCTTTTAGGCTTTTTACTTGATTTGATCGAGTTGTTAAAACCAAAAGTAGCATTTTGCAGGGAATTGGATTTTCCTAACTTTTAAACTAACAAGTAATATAAATAAGTAATTAAAGGCAAGTAAAGAGAGAGAGGGAATGATATTTGGGTCCAACTCCGGGTTCTGTTCGCCTTGACCGGTTTTTGGACCCACCTGTTTTGGGTTTTTGGCCCATTTTCTTTTTGGGTTTCAACCCATTTTTGTACCTGTCTTAGTCTACACATGCAATAATAATAAATAACCATTCAGAAAATGAAAGAGACAAGGGCTTAGACCCTAGAAATATAAAATGATAGAAATGGAAAACATAAAATAAAATGGGAGTGCTGTTAGGTCCCAAATCTTCGACACTTCCAATTTGCTTCGAGTTTTCGCCACTCCAAGATATGTACACCTCATTTTATGATTGATTGACTCAAAAGGAGATGTTTGAGCCTCAATGGATCTTGGTGATCTCGAGCGAGGAAAATGGAATCCAAATGGAGTCGGGAGAGTTCCGAGTAAGAAAGTAAAACAAAATAAATAGATAAGTTAACATACGGAATGATAACAAGCAAAGCATGATTTAGAGAGAAACATAGATCCGATGAAATGGGCAAAAACCTCACTGACAAGAATAATGAATTAAAGAAAAGTAAAGAACATTAAGAGGAAAAAAAAAACAAATAAGAATTTAACTTAGCATGGGACAAAAACTTGCCAACAGAATAATGCTAGAATGCAAAGATATACAAGTGCTTGTGGCCTTGGAACTGCAAGAGTCAGCATGTAAAAGGAGATATCATGCCACATACTCACCAAAATAATATACACACGTTATATTCAAAGACAACACATCCACAGGAAGCTAAAAAAGTCAAACCATCGTCAAAGGACAAAAGATGTACAATACATTTCTACCTATATTTATTTTGTGCTTTTATCTATTTTTTAATAAAATGAATAAATAAAGAAACAAAAGCCATCCAAATTGATAACAGAAGACACACAACAATGGATAATACAAACAAACAAAGATTCGAAATTAACAAGAAAAATTGAAAACATTGTCCCGAGATTCGAAAATAATGTATACTCCTTAGGAGTGATACAATCAAATTTATCATGGGTGACCTCTAAATTTAGTAATGAAAATCAGTATGCTAAGCCATTAGAAAGAAATAGGATGATATAACAAATACATGCTAGCTTAACCTGAATAGAAACAAATTTATACTCTTAGTGCCACATCAAATTTCGGATTTGTTTGCAAGGATATTGGGGAGAAAACCATAACAAGGACACACAATTATTTTAACTCCGTACCGACATGAACCCAAGAAAACCCCTTTGAAATAAAATCACTCAAGTAACATAAATGTGCCAGCTACCACTATCCAGTGTCAGCCAACGCAAGATATAATAGCAAAAACAATTGCCTTACAGATCATGTAGCAGAAAACAGATGAAAAATAACACTACGAGGGAGGCATTACCTTGCAAGGTGCAGCGAACGAGAACTAGACGAGCGAGGATGAACTTTCAACCCACACACAGACGCAGATAGAAAATGAGAATCCAAGTAAAGTTCCGAATTTTCGAATAAAATTCAAAGGAGTACCACACTCCAAGAAAACAAACCCTTTTTCTTGAGGTATTCGTATGTGTTTTCATTTAATAATTATGACTCTTTTCCGTCGATGTTTTTTCTAACCTTCCTCTCCAAAATCCTTTCCAAACTAAAAAAAATTCGAAAATTCTCCAACCCCCAAACAAATAAAGAAGAGCGTTATTTATGGGGGAAATTAGGGTTTCCGGATTAGGAAGGCGGAGGAATTCTCAAAAAGCTCCAGGGTAAAATAGGATTTTCAAGTCCTTTTTTGAATTTGAAAACCTTTTCCCCTTTTGGATTGACAACCTTTTCTGGGAAATCATACTTCTAGCTAGAAGAGGAAGAGAAATGGACGCTTGGGATCGTCCCCAAACGTCCTTGGCTAGCAATGTGTTGCACATCCGCACGAGTAAGTACGATACGGATGCCTGATCTCACCGAATACGCTGGAAAAGGGAAAAAACATGTGAACCCTTTTGCTGCTAAAATAGTACGCTAAGGAGGGAGACGTTGGGGATGATTTCCGTGAAAATTGACGCCACAATCTCATCTTCCGTAAACTTGTCTTCGCATGGGGAAGGTGGGGACGCGTCAGGCACCGCTGGTGTCATTCACGTTCCTCGCACCGTTAAAATTGACGCGTGACGCTCTAGTTTCTTCTACTCTGCGCTTTCTGATAGAGGGGGAGAGAATTTGGGGTTGGGTCGGATAAGGGGAGAAGGAATGGGCTGGAGATAAAAGGGGTTATTTGGGTTGAGAATTAAATTTATGGGTTGAATATAGGGCTGTTGGAGTCATGAAAAGGCGCAAACATAGTTCTTAAAATTTATTTAATTAGCCAAAATGAATTTATTGGGAGTTTGGCCAAAATAAATAGATAAATAAATATATGAGACGAATCGAAATTAATTAATGAACCTCTTAGTTCTAACGGCACAACATAACGCTAGCTATTCTCAATCGTTGGGAATTAAGAGCATTGTTAATTAATTTACATTGAGGAGGGTCAAATTTAGGTGTCAACAACTGTCCCTCATTTTACTCATATTGATGCAAGAGTATCGAGGAAAATGAACTTGACCAAACATATTTTGACTGACCACATATTCATCCTTAAGGAATGGACTTTGGTACGGACTTTAGGAATTATGGCCGAACCCCAAAGTGAGCTTCCTATATATCTTAGGCTATATGAGAATTCAATCCACTTGTAGTTCGATACGCTTGATTTAACGCACGATTTTGGGAAGAATTCAAAAGTCTTACCAATAGCGGTTTATGATGGGATCAAGATGCTCGAGAATAAGATTTAAGAGCAAATTGTTGGAGTACAGCTGATTTTTCAACACTGAGCTCGCTTACACATCCTTAAACTTTAGGAATCAGGTTGTTTGTAGTTCAACTCAATCCGGTTGAAAAGGAAATCTATTATGCTAGATAACCTTTGGTTTTGGACGAGTAACAAATTAAGTCGAGTATGAAAAGGAGGCTTGTAACCTCTTATCCATGAATGTGGAGCACTTCAACCCATAGTTAAGCACTTACATGGACATAATTTTCAAGCTCCTGGTGCATTGTCACTCAGATTGGAAACTTACTTCCGGTAGATCAAAATTTCCGGATGCGAAACCAAAACTGACAAAACTAAAGAAAAACCCATATGTCTTTTGATAGGGGTGTGGTTTGATTGTGGTGGAAGTCGCTCCTCTGCTCGCGTCCTATGAGTTTGACATTCCTCTTCGGACTATGTCCCAGTTCGCTGCTAAGAAAAGTTCCATGTTGTGCTGCATCCTTTTTGATGTCGTCCACACTTGTGGTATGTTTTGGAGAATTCATCCTTTCGGATGCTCTCGAATAATATTAAGATAAAACCTGTCAGCATAAAAATGCAATTTAAATGAGAGACACTGTCTCTTACCGTGTTGACACTTAATCGTTCTCCTCGACATTTGACGTCAACTCGATTGGTTTGATGTAAAGCAAATAAAGCTTATATCTTATGTTCGCAATATAATCTTGATGATTTCCTTTTCTGGTAGTTTATGACTTCTTGTGGGGTATGAATATCTTCCCGCGATGCATAACTTACTGTGAGATATGAAATCTTCTCGAGATGCATAAACTTCTGTGAGGTATGAAATCTTCTCGCGATGTGTAAATTTCTGTGAGGTATAAAATCTTCTCGCGATGCATAAATTTCTACTAGGTACGAAATCTTCTCGCGATGTATAAATTTTGATGAGGCGTGGAATCTTCTCGTGATGCATAAATTTCTGCGAGGTATGAAATCATCTCGCGATGCTTGGATATTAACTTGTGATGCATGATCTTCCGCGATGCATGAATATTGACTCGCGATGCATAATTTCCGTGATGTATGGATATTGACTCGCGATGCATGATCTTCCGCGATGCATGGATATTGACCGCGATGCATGATTTTGCGATGCATGAATATTGATTCGCGATGCATGATCTTCCACGATGCATGAATATCGACTCGCGATGCATGAGTATCGACTCGCCTCCAACGATGATAACGGTAAACGACTTCCAGATAGTATATCATCTTGTAGATAATAAAATAACTGACCCCTCTGGTTAATGCATAGTATCATATCCAACATTATGATGCAAATGACGTCCTTTACGAAATCGTAAACTCTTCCTTAAGATTTTAGCATGATTTACCTTCGATTCTAGTTGTACGTTCTTTATAAATTTCATGTTGTTGGAAATTCATTGAAATAAACAATTCATATTCCCAAGTCTCCGACATAAGCGATACAAAATAATTTCTACTTCTAGGAAAACTATTGATTTTGGGATAGTTTTCTCATCCTTTGACTTCTCCATATTCATCTAGCGGAAGAATTTGCTGATTTCAGAGCAAAACTATAACCCTGCATCCACAAAAAAATTGTTAGTCTTAAAATAAATTGATCTGTGTCGATTTCTTCAGTTGTCTGCTCCTTGTCTTGCTATCTTCAGTTGATTTCCCGATCTCCCGAATCTTGAAAGATGAGACAAAATATTTTAAGCCAAATCAAATGAAACGTAAAAGGAAAAATCTCTAACAAAATAAATTTTTAGAAGTAGTATCTGAAAAAGGTCACTACCAAGTCATGTCACATCATGCTTAACAAAATTCTTTGAGTTTGATGCTTGGAGGTCTATCTGATTATTCGCTGGGGTGTTTTCAGAGTCACTCAGGACTTGTAGATAACCCCATGCTGAAATTTTGTGGCCGACCTCAAAATTTCTGTCCCAGTTAACTGTCTTGCTATCCTTCCACTGTTACTGAGTAGATTTCGGAATTTTTGAGATCTTCTCAAAAATTATATCCTAGTTTCAAATCCCAAAACATCTTCAGTCTTGACTTGCTGAGGAAGAATCTTCTTCTCGAGAATTTTTGAGTCTTTCTCAAAAATTCTGTCCCAGTTTCTATTGTAAAGAGGAATAGAAATATAATGGGAAATATGACCGAACCCTTGTGGTGCCTACATATCCCATTGAGGCAGGAATTAGGTCAAACGTAGTTCCCCCTCCTTAAAGGTTGACAAAATAAGAAAAATTATAAAGAAACCGACCGAGGCCGACATAGGACGCCTACGTATCTCATTCTTGAGAATTCAGGTCGAACGTAGTTGAAATACAAAGAAGTAATTTAAAGGGATAAATGGGGTGACCAAGGCCAATATAGGCCGCGTACGTATCTAATTCTTGAGAATTCAGGTCAGACGTAGTTCATTATAGGAGGGATAAGAATTTAAGAAAAACAAATTCAAACAAACAGAATGATAACAATTAAATAACAGAAAAGCAAACCGAAGCTTCACATGTAGTATCTCTTAACATCATCTGAGTTGATCGGTTTCGGCCATAAGGTGCCATCCATCTCTGACAGGACCAAAGCACCTCCACATAATACTTTACGAACCATGTAAGGACCTTGCCAGTTTGGTGTGAACTTTTCTTTGTACTCATCTTGACGAGGAAAAATACACTTAAGAACCTACTGACCTACTTCGAAAATTCTGGCTCTTACTCTCTTGTGAAAGGCACGAACCATTCTCGGCCTATATAATTGACCATGACAAATGGCAACCATTCTCTTCTCATCAATCAAAATTAGTGGATCAATCCACTTTCTAACCCATTCAGCATTACTTAACTCAGCTTCTTGGATGATTCTCAAAGACGGTATCTCCACTTCAGCAGGTATGACGGCTTCTGTTCCATATACCAGTAAATATGGAGTGGCTCCAATTGATGTTCTGACATTCGTGCGGTATCCCAATAAAGCATATGGTAACATCTCATGCCAACCTTGATACTTGTTAATCATTTTCCTCAAAATCTTTTTGATATTCTTTTTGGCGGCCTCTACAGCTCCGTTCATTTGGGGACGATAAGCAGTTGAATTCTGATGAGTTACCTTAAATTGTTCACAAATATCTCTCATCAGGTGACTGTTGAGATTTCCACCATTATCAGTAATGATGGATTCTGGCACTCCAAATCTGCATATCAGATTGTTGCGAAAAAAATCAGCCACCACTTTCTTGGTTACCGACTTTTAAGAAGCTGCTTCCACCCACTTGGTGAAATAATGAATGGCAACTAAAATGAATATGTGTCCATTAGAAGCGGCTGGCTCTATCGGACCGATGTCATCCATTCCCCAAGCTACAAATTACCAAGGTGAACTCATAGCATTAAGTTCGCGAGGTGTCACTCTGATCAAATCACCGTGCACTTGGCATTTGTGACATTTTTGCACAAACTTTCAACAATCATTCTTCATAGTCATCCAAAAATACCCAGTTCGAAGGACCTTTCTTGCCAAAGTGAGCCCATTCATATGCGTGCCACAAACCCCAACATGTATCTGTTTAATAAGCTTCGCAGCTTCAACGGAATCAACACATCTGAGAAGACCTAAGTCTAGAGTCCTCCTATACAGGATCTCTCCACTCAAAAAGAAATTGAGGGACAAACGGCGTATCGAATTCTTCTGATTTGACGTAGAATCTTCGGGATAAGTTCCTGACACCAAATACTTCTTTAAATAAAAATACCAAGGCAAACCGTCTGGTTCTGCTTCAACATGGAAACAATGGATTGGATGTTTGTTCAACTCTATATCCAGAGGATCAATATAATCTGTATCCGGATGTTTAATCATCGAAGCGATGGTGGCAAGAGCGTCGGCCAATTCATTCTATATTATTGGTGTATGTTTGAACTCAATGTTACAAAATCTTTTGCACAACTTCTGCACATACTGTACGTAAGGTATAACATTGGGTTCTTCACAACCCATTCTCCTTGAACTTGATGAATCAAAAGGTCTGAGTCTCCAATAAATAACCAACAACTCGTAGATATTCATGTCGATAGCCATTTTCAAACAAAGAATACAAGCTTCGTATTCGGCCATGTTGTTTGTGCAATTTAATCGGAGCATAGCTTCCATGGGATAGTGATGACGAGATTCTGACACTAAGACTACTCCAATACCTTTACCTTGATGATTTGCCGCGCCATCAAAGAATAATCTTTAACTTGGATATGCTTCGGAAATATCCTCACTCACAAATGACACTTCTTCGTCGTGAAAATAAGTTTTGAGTGGTTCATACTCTTCATCAACGGGATTTTCCGCAAGATGATCGGCCAAAGCCTGTGCCTTTATCGCTTTCTGAGGCACATACACAATGTCAAATTCACTCAATAACATTTGCCATTTAGCTAACTTTCCCATCGGCATCGCCTTCTGGAATTTATACTTCAGTGGATTCATTCTGGAAATGAGGTATGTAGTATAAGAAGACAAATAATGTCTCAGCTTCTAGGCTAGCCACGTCAAAGTACAACACGTTCTTTCCAAAAAGGTGTAACGGGACTCGTATGGAGTAAACTTCTTGCTTATATAATAGATAGCCCTTTCCTTCTTTCCGGTTTAGTCATGTTGACCAAGTACGCATCCGAATGCACTATTTCAGACAGACAAGTACAGCAACAAAGGACTCCCTTTTTGCGGAGGAACCAATACCGACGGATTGGACAAATAGTTCTTGATAGCATCAAAAGCAGTCTGACACTCTTCAGTCCACTTTGTCGGGGCGTCCTTCTTCAACATCTTGAAAATAGGATCACAAACCACGGTTGATTGAGCTATGAATCGACTGATGTAGTTTAACCTCCCCAAAAAACTCATCACCTCTTTTCTCGTCTTCAGCAGAGGTAACTCTTGAATTGCTTCAATCTTAGAAGGGTTGAGCTCAATACTCATTCTGTTGACTATAAATCCCAACAACTTTCTGACTGGAACTCCAAAAGCGCATTTGGCGGGATTTAACTTGAAGTTGTAACGACGGAAACGATCAAAGAATTTCCTTAGATGTGGCAATTGGTCCGAACTATCGCGGGACTTGATTATGATGTCATCCACATACACTTCAATCTCCTTATGAATCATGTTGTGAAATATGGTCGTCATGACTCTCATGTAGGTAGCACCAGCATTCTTGAGGCCAAACGGCGTCACTCTGTAATGATATACACCCCAAGGTGTAATCACTGTTGAGTTTTCCGCATCTTCCTCATCCCTTAGAATTTTGTGATAGCCTGCTTTACAATCTACAAATGACTGCATTTCATGATTTGCACAGTTGTCAATCAAAATATGAATATTCGGCAACGGAAAATTATCCTTCGGGCTAGCTTTGTTGAGATCTCTGTAGTCGACACAAATCCAAATTTTCCCGTCTTTTTTGGCTACCGGAACAACATTGGCCAACCAAGTTGGATATTATGTCACTTCCACCTATCGGGACTCTATCTGCTGGTGATCTCTTCCTTAATCTTTAAACTCAGTTCAGGCTTGAATTTCTGAGTTTTTTGCTTCACCGAATCAAACCCCGGGTTAATCGGCAACTTATGAGACACGACATCGGTACTCAACCCTTGCATGTCACCGACTTCCCAAACGAACACATCAATATATTCAACAAGCAAATAAATTAGGCCCTCTTTCTGAGCTTCATTTTGGTGGGTGTTGATCTTAACTTCTTTAACACGTACTGGATCCCCCAAATTTACCATTTTCGTTTCCTCTAGATTTGGTTTATGCTGATTTTCGAACTGCCAAAATTCCTCGGTGACATAATCTGGTTCCTCACTTTCTTCTTCGTAATCGTCAATCTCGTCATTACAAACCCCATTTTGTTCATTCAGCTCGTGACACGACATGACATTGGCAGGTCTAAAAATTATGTTACTGAAATCATAAAAAGACAAAGTTAGGAAAGTAAAGTATAACAAACGACTAAATAAATAAAGTTAAAAAAACAAAGAGTCTTTCATTCAAAATTAAAAACAATGCAAACTTTGGCAATGGCATAGGGCCATGTTGCCTTCTTTGAACATTACAATGAAAATTCAAAAATTCGAACAGTTAAAAAAATGCAAAATGGTGGGTCTCGGGCCTCCTCTGGACTACCACCGATTTTAATGTTCATGAAATGACGCCTTTCTATCGAAGAGTTCGGGGTATCAGGATGGGCGTGGAGGTCCAGTTCCGCAGCACCTCCCCTAGCTCAGCATCACGGAACCAGCTAGCTCGACCTCTTCCTCAACAACAGCATTGATCTCCTTAAAGAGGTCACAGATTCCTTCCCCAAGGTCTTCATGCTCGGCATACTCTCGGATTGGAAAAGATTGATACAGATGTCGGATCGGGTTAGCCAATGCTTGATCATTTTTCTTCTTCATCTTCATGGCATCATCTGTGGGATGTACCCCAAACCATATCTGGATCCCTTAACGAGGACCGGAACAGGCTCAATAACTCCTTGGGAATCTCTTCCCAATGCGAAACATGGCTCAAAACCATTCTGCAGCATCACATTGGCTATCATCTTGTACACGGCAGGCATGGGGGTCTGTGGGGCCAAGTCTTCACCGGTGTCATTCACAAGCTCTACCGTGTAAAAGTCTGTACTCGCGATATCTCATCAATGATTGCCACCTGTCTTCTAGGGCGACTCCCCTCGCCATGAATAACCAGCTTTTCGTTCTTTCACAAGAGCTTCATCATCTGATGGAGAGTAGAGAGGACGGCTCCAGCCATTTGGATGAACGGCCTTCCAGATGAAGGTTGTAACTGGTATTGATATCCAATACTTGAAATTGCGCGCTAAATTCTACTGGGGCCATTTGAATGGTCAAATTCACCGCTCCCAGCGTGTCTCTCTAAACCCTACAAAGGCTCTAACGTTGACTTGGTTTTGCTCTAGTTTCCCAAGGTCAAACCTTAGCTGCCTCAACTTCGACAACGGGCATATATTCATACTAGATCCATCATCTACTAGGACGCGGTTGACAACCATTTTCCTTTATACCACAGTGATGTGTAACGCCTTGTTGTGTGACCTCCCTTCAAAAGGCAGCTCATCGTCACAGAAGCTTATTCAGTGCCCTTGAATAACCTGGTGAATCATGGCGGCCACGTTATCGCTGCTTGTGCCCGCGGGCACGTATGTATCATCGAGAGCCTTTATTAAAGCAGGCCTGTAGGATTGAGAGCTCATCAGCAGGACCCATACGGAGATCTGAGCTGGAGTCTTCTCCAAATGCTTGATGATAGAATAATCTTTTGGCTGGATTCTCCTCCAGAATTCCTCCGTTTCTCCTTCACTTATCGGCCTTTTAGCCTTATCCTTCTTCTGTTCTCCGAGAGCAAGCTTGTCAGGAGTGTAACATCTTCCAGACCTGGTCATGCCTTGAGTAGTAGCAGTTTCAATAATAAACTTAGGCTTGACGAGAGTTTCTGACGGCACCAAAGCAACAGCCTTTGCAGGTGTCAAAATAACGAACTCTCTCTTCTCTTTGACACTTAAAGAAGTGACAGCCTTTTCCAAATCATCGTGAACAATGGGAGTAATCATCTTCCTTCTACACCAGTCTTCGTCTGTCTCGATCATATTGGCATTGCTACCTCCATGATTTGGCAACGGGTTGGTGTTGACATTTGGTGTCGCCGGATAGAGAGAGACTACCTCTTGATTAATCAAATCCCGAATTTTGTGCTTGAGGTTGATACAATCTTCAGTATCATGCCCAACACTGTTGGAATGATAAGCACATCTCTGATCGGGTCTGTAGAATTTTGAGTTGACATCCACGGGTTTGGGCCCCACAAGGTGGATGTATCCGGCCGCAGCCAGTCGCTTGTATAGCTTTGTTCGGCTTTCAGGGAGCGCAGTTATGTTCCTTTGAGTAATCTTCTCAAATATGGCTGGGGGATGGTCATAAATGCCTTGTTGAGGAGGAGGCACCTGTTGAAAATTTCTGGCATTTGGACGGGGAGCTTGGCTTCTGGGATATGGATTTTTTTGGTAGTTTGGCGATGGATCTTGGTAATTGGGGGGGGGGGGATTTTTGTATAGTGGAGCTTGGACTTGATAAACAGGAGGGGTGCTCGGTAGCTCAACTGTACGTTAGCACAGTTGGGAGCAACACCCAGGTAGGGAGATGGAATTTGGTAAGGTGGGGGGTGATTTGGGTAAATGGGAGATGGCCTTTGGTATTTGAGGGGTAGACTTTGGTATAGTGGAGCTTGGATGTTTGGATAAGTGGCGGTAGCATTCTGATTATAGGGATGACTGGATTGCGTGTAGCAAGATTGGTAGGACTTTAGGGAAGGCCGAGAACGACCTTGGGAATATTATGAGATTCTGGGGGTTTTTTCTTCCCCAATATGAAACAGCAGCAATTTCTTCTCTTTTCTTTTTCAACAACCCTAAAGATCCAGGCGATGTGGCTACACGAGCTATCTTTCCTGTTTTTAAACCGTCCTCGATAGTTTCACCGATTTTGACTATCTCGGAAAACATTGCTCCAACGAGCAACATAATTCTATCATAATATTCCGTTTCTTGTACGCACATGAATACTTCAACAATTTCTTTCTCAGACATGGGTTGTCTCACCCTTTCCGCTTCTTTTCTTCACCTATAGGCGAACTCCCTATAGCTCTCGGTTGATTTTTCCTTCATCTTCTCCAAAAAGTATCGGTCTGGCACAATTTCTATGTTCTAAGTAAATCGATCGATAAAATCTTTGGCCAATGCATTCAAGTTGGGACATTGCCTGGTTTCATGCGATATGAACCATTCAAGAGCTTCTCAGCATAGGCTTCGGCTGAAGAGCCGCATCAATAAAGCTTCATCCCTTCCAACTTCCACGAGTTGGTCACAATAGACTCTCAGATGAGCCATAGGGTTTCCCACTCTTCCAAAGGTGTCAAACTTTTGAATTTTGAACCCTTCCAGAAGATTCAAATTTAGATGAATACATAAGTCTTCATATCTAAGCCCGGCGATATCAGGGACGCACTGAAGATCTTTCATGGATTTCTTGATCTCTTCCTTTATGTCGACCTTTACCTCTTTCTTCGCCCTCCACTTCTTTTTCCTGTTCGTCATAATGGTCCAGCTCAGAACCGTGCACATCGTGCTCGGCAGGGACATGATTTGGAAAGTGGCTCTTTTTTATAAGGGTGGAGCTACAAAGGGACTCTGAGCATTTTGAGTGGTTTGATAATTCTGTGGGTACGTCTGAGGATTGGTATTCTGATTTAGGTGGTGGTGGGGTGTTTGGGGATTGAAAGTAATTTGGTTTTGATTTTGGTTTTGATTTTGGGGTTGTGGAGATGTTTGATGGTGGGTATTTTGAGGATGGGTGGCATTTGGGGATAGTTGTTTAGCAGAGGTGGTGGACTTTGGTAGGATGCTGAAGCATATTGGGGATTTTGGGTAGTCAGATCTATATCCGACGAATTCTGAATAGGTGTAGATGGCTGGTTCTGAGTTCGATCCATATTTGAGGAGGGAATTAGATAGGAGGCCTTCCATCAGCAGCGTTAGCAGCAAATCTTAGTGGAGGTAGATCTTGTCTCCTTTGCATTTCTACCCTCATCTCTGCAATTTGTTGCATAAGCTGTAGAATCAACTAATTCTGGTCCGCTACGGTGTCTTGAGCCACCATAACATCAGTAAGGCTCACTTCTTCGTTATTATCCCCCATTACAGTCTTTCCTTTGTCTGAGCTTTAACTAGGGAAGGAATCTGCAGGACCTTTTGATCTGGTGAAATAGGGATCATCTACCAGCTTCTGATCGACACAGACCAGTTTCAAAGTACCTTAGATGGAAAACAACTCAAAGGCAGATTTGTCAGTGCAGATTCAGAGTACAAAATGCATCATATCACACAGACAGCAGCTAAAAACACACAAGTTGGTTTGTTTGAGGATATCTTCAACCCACGAGTGAGGATGGAGACACATTTTTAACAAGCAGGAGTTTGCTTGTTTTATTTTTGACACTATCTCAGAATGGCTAAATCACATTGGGCTACGGTCTTATTGCAGCTTCTTTTTGATGTCTTTGCTATGGTCTTCGTATCTTCTCGTGACATGAAAGAGGGGAATGAAAACTTTTTAAAGATAGGGGCCGGGCCTGGAGAGGCTGTCTACGTATCTCACAAGGAGAATTCAGGCCCAACGTAGTTTGAGTACAAGATAAAACATTTTCATTCATTCATTCATTATGATTACAAGGAAATTACAAGGCAACAATAGAGATTTAAAATATGAAATGATGACCACACGTTAGTCATTTCCCTTCTTGTTGAAGCATTAGTCTCTTCCTTTCAGACGACCTAGGAAAGGAGGCTTTTAGACGATTTCCTCGTCGTCGTCTTCCTCAGTCATTTCAGGGTGAGCGTTGTCAGGACCACTATAAGCTCCTTGTTCGTAGACGGGGTATTTTTTGCCTATTTTCCGATGTTTATCAATCATGTTGTTATGGAAGGATTTGTTCTTCTTCCTCAGTGCAGCCATCCTTTCTCTTATGGAGGCAAATTCTTCCATTTTCACTGTCAGCTCCTCATCAAGTGACATGCTTTTAGCTAACAGAGCGGCCGTATCCGATTATATCATCGCCTCTCTCGCTTCTCTTTCTTGCACTTTTGACTGAAGCATGTCGAACTTCTCTCGCAATTCCTCTGTCCATCTAAACATCTTTCTTTCTCCTCATCTGTGATTCCAGATCCTCATCCAGCGTCACGGTTGCAGCTTTGTAGATTGTTGTGACCATGTCGACTATGAGCCCTTCCTCCTTGGCTTCTTGAATTTCCCGAGTGATCTGTTCGATCTTTCTCTGGAGTTCTTCTTCAGTGAGTTCCATCTGGATGTTCTTACCTTTGTCCATAGCAGTGATTTTGCCTTTCCTGAGACGGTAGAATGGATGTTTCAAGATTTGTAGTATAGGGGATGTCTTTTGAGTGAGAAACTTAAGACTTGGAAATTTTGGTCGGACATTTTGTAATAGTGACTTTTGTATATTCTTTTGGAATTTCTGGATAGGAGTGGGTTTACAGTATCCTCATTCATAGCAACATAACACATAAGCAGCTAAACACACATATATCGCATCCTAACACATACCGAGGGACTCTTTTGTGCCAAGGGTAGGCCTAGCGTATGTGAATGATGTACGTGTGGATTTAAACCAAATAAACAATTCCCCCCAAGATAAATTTACTAGTGAATAATAATGTTCACAAAGAGGAAATGGAGGATAAAATATTAAAGACAAACCCACGCAGGGGCCATTTGAATGTGCAACAAAGGCAGGCCCACGCAGGGGCTAAAAACAACGTAAATACATATAAAAACCCATGCATAGGCGAAGTCCACTATGCCGCTCCAGATGATCATGTTCCGTCGTCTTAACCCTGAGTCTTGTATTGCTGAAACATAAATCTTAACATCAGCAAGAATCTTTCACCCAGACGTCCTTTGTCTTCCAAGCTTTCATATTGCATCCTCTCGATTTTCTCCTTAATCCAGGTATCAAAATCATCATAACCACGCCTCAGTCTTTACGCCTCTTTAGTCACCCCCTCAAGAGTATCTTGGTTCTCGACAAACTTAGCGTACACCTCTTTGGCCTCTTCCTGTACCTCTTGTAGCTCGGCCACTGTTTGGCTTCTCTGTCTGTTAAGCTGCAAAAGCTACGGGGGTTTGAAATAAGACGTTTTGTATGTCCTTCTTCAGCCATTCTTTGTAACCCTTGTCATACCCAGCATTGAATCGGTCAGGGTCGATGGTGTCTTTATCCATACGCTTGGCGCTTTTCCATTCTCTGAAAATTTCAGACCCGTCGTGCACTCTATCATCTACAATATCGTATACATAAGCGCCATAGTACGTTTCATTAGGTACAGTTTGTCTCTTGCCAAACTGTCGCAAGACTCGAAAGGGTGCATAAGGGAGAATTCCCCGAATACTTTAGAGAGGAAGCACAATCTATCTGCGGCTTTCCACGACGACTTCTTTGGAGATAAAACTGTCAAGCATCCATTGGAGATCCTCTTCTCTCAATTCGGAGAAAATTTGAGTCCATCTCCCCCGTGTTCTCCGATTGTTCATATTTGCCCAGTACAACAGGTCATTCAAATCCTTAAGGGTATTCTTGTTGTCAAGAGTATGCAGCTCCCGAGTTCTAGTACCCTTTGCCAAAAGGATAAGGATCCACCACTGAAGGAGTAGGTTGCATCCTTGGAAGTATCGATGTCCCTCTTAACACTTTCCCAAGGCTCGATACATGTCGGCTAGGATGACCGGAGCTATAGGATAGTATTTTGTTGTCCCTTGGTTCTCATACCCTTTGAACAAGGTATGAGCGAGTGTTATAACTCGAGTATTGATACTCAGACTTAGACCATGTGGGAATACCATTGTTCCCAATAACGCTACAGCAAATGCTAATGGACGAATTTCATTCCATTCATTGTAGGAGATCTTGAACTCTCGGTTGTAAGTGGCGTAGAAGCTTGCATGTCCAAATCAGATATAAAGGTCTCTGAATGCTACATAGTATTTTTGACACAAGTAGGCAAAGTCTTTTCCTAACCCAAACCAGTCTGTAATATCCTTTATGGAAGGCTTATTAGGGATGAAGATGTCTTCTTGTTTTCTCACTCTCCTTTCTATCCCAGTGCCTACTGTCTATACAGTCTCTTATCTCCACCAAAGTCGGGGTAATTTCGGCAGTTCCGAATCGAAACACCATTCTTTCTCTATCCCTATATCTTGTAAGGACTTCAACCAGTTCTGGCCAACCGTTCATGTTGATCAATTCTATTAATGCACCCACGTATTTGTTGAGCATTCTTCTGTGATCTCTATCGAGATTATCATACCACATTGTGAGTTGAGGCGGCAATGCTATGACGATATTAAACTTTGGGAAACGATTCATATCTACAAAACAAAAACAAGTTAGGTTTTCCCACCCCAAAATTGGTTTTCACACGTACATCATTCAAATGTCAAATAATATGATATGTCGTGAGGTCGAAGACCTTAGACACAATTTTGGTGGTTTTCTACTAAATGTACTTAATACTCCTTGGGTATTAAGCCGTCTTAGGCTAATGCTTAATTTGGTTTTGGTTTCTCTCTAACTTAGGTTTAATAGAATAGTTTTCAAATTGATGGTTACCCGAGTCGAACAAACATCGGGGTGAAGCTACCAAACAACGTCGGATGACCGCATTCCAAATATTTGTTTGATACTTCCAAATGAATTCTTGTGTATTTCTAAAGAAAGCTGTGGAAACTACGTAATTTTCATTTTCCTAATTCATACTATTTGCCGTTTGGCGGAAGAATGCCATGGAAATGCGACAAATTTTAAACTAAGGTAAACTAAACAAGTAAAATAATTTGTCACAAATAGCCAATAACATTATTTTTAAGGTTAGAATCCTCCTCCTCCCCAGTGGAAGTCGCCATTTCTGTTTTATTGAAAAAAATAAGTTTTATAGATTTTTCTATTTTTTAGAGTCGCCACTTAATTTTGAGAAAAATTAAGAAAACTATGGTTTTCAAAAGACTTAAACAGACAAAAATCATTCGAAAACATGAAAGGGATTCGGGGATTCATATTGTATTTTAGGAAGGTTTTTAAAGCACCTAAAATACCCGTCAAGTACGGTTTTCCAGCAACTAACTTTATATTTTGCTAAGACTTACAATTGCAATAAAATACTCTTTAGGGTTGTTTGAAAAATGAAAGCCAAAAAAAAAATTTCTGATTGTGTTTGAAAGAGAAAATTATTTATCCAAGTCAATTTTAACTTGTAAAATCTTTTAGGCCTTTTACTTGATTTGATGGAGTCGTTAAAACCAAAAGTAGCATTTTGCGGTGAATTGGATTTTCCTAACTTTTAAACTAATGACAAGTAAAATAAATAAGTAATTAAAGGAAAGTAAAGAGATAGAGGGAAAAACATTTGGGTCCAACTACGGGTTTTGTTCGCCTTGATTGGTTTTTGGACCCACCTATTTTGGGGTTTTAGCCCATTTTCTTTTTGGGTTTCAACCCATTTTTGTACCTGTCTTAGTCTAGACATGCATTAATAATAAATAACCATTCAGAAAATGAAAGAGACAAGGGCTTAGGCCCTAAAAATACAAAACGATAGAAATGGAAAACATAAAATAAAAGGGGGTGCTGTTAGGTCCCAAGTCTTCAACACTTCGCTTCGAGTTTTCGCCACTCCAAGATCTGTACACCTCATTTTATGGTTGATTGACTCGAAAGGAGAATTTCGAGCCTCAATGGCTCTTGGTATGATCGAGCGAGGATAATGGAATCCAACGGAGTCGGGAGAGTTCCGAGTAAGAAAGCAAAACAAAATAAATAGATAAGTTAACATACGGAATGATAACAAGCAAAGCATGATTTAGAGAGAAACACAGATCCGATGAAATGGGGAAAACCTCACTGACAAGAATAATGAAATAATTATAAGTAAAGAACATTAAGAGGAAAAAAAACAAGAATTTAACTGATCATGGGACAAAAACTTGCCAACAGAACAATACTAGAATGCAAAGATATACAACTGCTAGTGGCCGTGGAACTGCAAGAGTCAGCATGTAAAAGGAGATATCATGCCACATACTCACCAAAATAATATACCCACGTTATATTCAAAGACAACACATCCAAAGGAAGCTAAAAAAGTCAAACCATCGTCAAAGGACAAAAGATGTACAATACATTTTTACCTATATTTATTTTGTGCATTTATCTATTTTTTAATAAAATGAATAAATAAAGAAACAAAAGCCAGCCAAATTGATAACAGAAGACACACAACAATGGATAATACAAACAAACAAAAGGTTCAAAATTAAAAAGAAAAATTGAAAACATCATCCCGAGATTTGAAAATAATGTATACTCCTTAGGAGTGATACAGTCAAATTTATCATGGGTGACCTCTAAATTTAGTAATAAAAATCAGTATAAGCCATTAGAAAGAAACAGGATGATATAATAAATACATGCTAGCTTAACCCGATTCGAAACAAAGTTATACTCTCAGTGCCACATCGAATTTCGGATTTGTTTGCAAGGATACTGGGGAGAACGACACTCCAAGAAAATGAACTCTTTTGCTTGAGGTATTCGTATGTGTTTTTATTTAATAAATCATGACTCTTTTCCGTCGATTGTTTTCTAACCTTCCTCTCCAAAATCCTTTCCAAACTAAAAAAAATTTCGAAAATTCTCCAACCCCCAAACAAATAAAGAAGAGGGCTATTTATGGGGGGAGGGGACTAGGGTTTCCGAATTGGGAGGGCGGAGGAATTCTTGAAAAGCTCCAGGGTAAAATAGGATTTTCAAGTCCTCTATTGAATTCAAAAACCTTTTCCCCTATTGGATTGACAACCTTTTCTGGGAAATCTGACTTCTAGCTAGAAGAGGAAGAGAAATGGACGCTCGTCCTTGGCTAGCAACGTGTCGCACATCCGCGCGAGTAAGTACGATACGGATGCCCTAATCTCACCGAAAACGCTGGGAAAAGGACCAAACGTGTGAACCCTTTTGCTTCTAAAATCGTACGCTAAGGAGGAAGACGTTGGGGATGCTTTCCGTGAAAATTGACGCCACAATCTCGTCTTCCGTAAACTGGTCTTCGCATGGGGAAGGTGGGGGCGCGTCAGGCACCACTGGTGTAATTCACGTTCCTCGCACCGTTAAAATTGATGCGTGACGCTCTGGTATCTTCAACTCAGCGCTTTCTAATAGAGGGGGAGAGAATTCGGGTTGGGTCGGATCAAGGGGAGAAGGAATGGGATGGAGATAAAAGGGGTGATTTGGGTTGGGAATTAAATTTATGGGTTGAATATAGGGCTGTTGGAGGGCTGAAAAGGCCCAAACATAGTTCTTAAAATTCATTTAATTAGCCAAAATGAATTTATTGGGAGTTTGGCCAAAATAAATAGACAAATAAATAAATGAGACGAATTGAAAGTAATTAATGACCCTCTTAGTTGTAACGGCACAACATAAAGCTAGCTATTCTCAATTGTTGGGAATTAATAGGATAGTTAATTAATTTACATTGAGGAGGGTAAAAATTAGGTGTCAACATATATGATATGTTTCTTCAAATGAGGATATCGCAAACCCAATCCCTGACAGAAATCCCCAAAGTATACAAGTCACTACTACAAAGTTCGACCAAATTTTTTGAGTCTAAAGTTTCACAAACAAAAGCAAAATCCTATCTCCAGATCCTAAAACACTACTCTACCCTCTTTAGGAAAGGTGAGATTACAGCTATGGACAAAGGAAATAATATCCAAACTTAACCAACCGAAAAGAGATGATCAACATAAAGAAGCTGAGCGGAAAGCGCCTATATGATCTTTTGTTTCCTCCTGAGAACCCTAAGCCAGAGAGCAATGAAGAAAGTTATGAGGAGGTGGTCGCCCGCAAACCTTCTCTCGAAGGACATTTGGTAGAAAGGGACCAGAAAGTCACTCTCAAAGAATATCCGCAAGGATGCTGAAAAAGAATGGAGACCATTTCGTATGCCCTCATTTTCGAACATTATCGATCAAGACATATATTGAGTCCCATCGAAAGAGCATCTTCCCAAGTGGGATCAGGGGACCTCCACAAGACCTGTGAGTATCATCCCAACAAGAAAGGGCACACGATAGAGGAGTTCATAGAGTTTAAGAATACGGTTAGTCGTTTGTTCGATATGGATAATACTGCGAACAGTTGGGGTGAAGGTGTCATCATCGCATGTGAGGAACCGCGGCTCGACATACTGGTCACTGAGAAGATTATATTCTATCATTGCTTATTCACACCTTTTAAAAGAACAATGTTGGAGGTCTATTAAGAATTTGTTCAAAACCGAGTCTTCACCCCTTTCTTCAAAGACGTGGACGTGTTATATTCCCTTTGGTTTGAAGTTTGATAATGTTGCCCCTATCACAATGTCGCTTACCATAGCATTGAAAAGTCTCTTGCATTCTGCCACGGCATGGAATATATCATCAGCATAGAAAAGATTCAAGTCGAGTCTGTTCCCCGTGGTTGATTTTACAACAAGAAGACGAATGACTGAGATGGGCCACCATTTATATTATAAAAGCTTTGTTGTTATTTGTCAATTTCCTCATAATCATAATGGATGAATGAATGAAAAATGAGAATTTCCTTTATCTGAACTATATAGGGCCGGAATTCTCCTTGTGAGATATGTAGGCAGCCTTCCAACGCTTGGCCCTATCTTTTAAAATTTCCATTCTCCCCCCTTTCATTCTACAAGGAAATGTGAGGATCAGATCAATGGACGTCAAAGAGATGCAGCAAGAACACCTTAGATCAACATGACTTAAACTTTCTAAGATAGTGTCAAACTAAAACAAGCAAACTCTTGCTTGTTCAAAAATTAGTTTACTCGTGGGTTAAAATGTCCTCAAACAAAGCAACTTTTGTATGTTTATCTATTATTTGTGTGATATCTTGCATTATATATTCTAAACTCAAGCTAAAAAAATTTCCTTTGAGTTGGTTTCCTTCACATGTACTTATAAACATCTCCGTGTCGATTAAGCTGGGTGATCATTCGTACTTCACTAGACCTAAAGGGCCTGCAGATTTCCTTCCCAGCCATAGTTCAGACATGGGAAAAACAGTAATGGGAGACAACAACGAAGAAATTAGTTGTACTGATTTTGTGGTGGCTCAACCCACCATAGCAAATCAGAACAAATTGATTATGGAGTTAATGCGATAGATTTCTGAGATGAGAGTGGAAATACAAAGGAGACAGGATCAACGTCCACCAGGTTTTACTGTAACAATGCTACTGATTGAAGGCCTCCTCTATACTTTCCCTCTTCAAACATGGATCCAGCTCAGATTCCGAATCTACTCCTGCTCAAAATCCCTCAGTAATAGACTTGACTACACAAAACCCGCAATATGCCTCCACCTCTTACAAAACCCCACCACCTCCTCAAAACAGCAATTCCCGAATACCTCTCCCTCCTCAAAATGCCCATCACCAAAACGCTCCACCACCACAAAACAAGAATCAAAACCAAAATCAAAACTCATTCCACCCAAAACTTCTCACCACCACCAAAACCAAAATACTAATCCCCAAACCTATCCGCAAAACTGCCAAACTACCCAGAATGCCCAAAGTCCCTCACTAGCTCCACCTCTACGCAGAGAAACCACCTTTCAAATTCCCATTCCAAATAAGCAGTATGTGAACAGTTCTGAGCTCGACCATTATGAGTAGCAGGAAAGAGAGTGGAAGGCGAAAGAAGAGGCCGCAAAGATTGACTTAAAGGAGGAGATCTGAAAAGCAATGTAGGAACTTCAATTCATTCCTGAAGCCTCCGGTTTGAACTTTGAGGAATTATGCACTCATCCGAATCTAGACCTCTCTGAAGGGTTCAAGAAGACAAAGTTTGACACTTTTGGAGGAACAGGGAATCCCTTAGCGCACCTGACGGCCAACTGTAACCAGCTCGTAGGAGTTGATAGGCATGAAGTTGTGCTAATGCGGATTTTTACCCGAATTTTAGAGAAGTTTTGGAATGATTTACATCTCACGACACCACAAAGTTGTCCAGCTGGAATGCTTTCGCTAAGGACTTCATCAAACGATTTTCCTACAATGTAGAGATCATCCCTGATCTTTATTCCTTAGAAAAAATGAAACAGAAGTCCAATGAAAACTACAGAAAGTTTTCGTACAGGTGGCGCAAGGAGGCAACTAGAGTATGGCCTCCCAAGTCTGAAAAAGATATAGTTGAAGTGTTTTTGCGGTGTAAGAGCCTTAATACTATGATAGAATCATGTTGCTTGTTGGAGAAAAATTTTGTGAGATACTCAAGGTTGGCGAGACTATCGAGGATGGGTTGAAAACAAGGAAGCTTGCCCGTGTTGCTGAGTCGCCTCGATCAATGGGTTTGTTAAAGAAGAAAAGAGAAGACATAGACCCCAAGAAGACTATCATCTTACCAAGGTCATCCTCGATCTCCCCAGAATTCTTACCAGGCTTGCTATACGCAAGCTGGTTATCCAAATACTCCTCTATCATCCACCGAAATGCTACCTCCACATACCAAAATACCCTCCCTCCAAATTACAAATGTCCATCTCCAACTTACAAGAATTCTCCCCCACTTTACCAAATTCCATCCCCCATTTACCAAAATGTTGCTCTTAACTGTGCCAACATGCAGTAAAACTACACGGCATCTCCCCTACTATACCAAGCTCCAGCATACCAAAATACCTCCATGCACTACCAAGCTCCATCACAAAATTACCAAGCAAATCCTTAACAAAAAAACCAAACTCCCCGTCCAAATACCCGAAATTATCAATAGATGGCTCTTTCACAACAAGGAAACTATGATCCTCTTCGATCCAAATTCGAGAATAAGCCCATAGAAACATTACCACGCTTGCTTAAAACCGAACAAAGTTGTACGAGTGACTGGTTGTGGGTGGATACATTCACCCGGTGGGGCCCAAGTCGATGGATACTAGTTCCAAGTTATACACACCCGATCAAATGTGTGAGTATCACTCCAGCAGCTTTGGACATGATACTGAGGATTGTATAAACCTCAAACACAAGATACAAGATATGATTGACCAAGATGTGGTTTCTCTTCAAACAGACACGCATATTGTCAACACAAATCCTTTGTTGAATCATGGAGGCATCAATATCAACATGATAGACACGGATGATGACTGGTGCATCACTAAGACAATAACTCAAATTGTTCATGATGAGTTAGAAAGGGATGTGGCTTCTCTGAGCGTTAAGGAGAAAAAGGAGTTCGTGATCCTAAAACCCGCAAAGGTTGTTGCCTTAGTGCCATTAGCATATCTTGTTAGGTTGAAAATTGTGATTGAAACTTCTGTCGCTCAGCGTATGACCCGATCTGGGAAGTTTTATACTCCCAAAGAGTTGGCTCTTGGAGGGCATAAGAAGGATCAACGAAAAAGGACGATAAGAGAAGGCGAAGCTGAAGAATTCGGGAGGAAGATGCAGCCCAAAGACTATTCAATCCTTAATCACCTAGAGAAAACCTTGGCACAGATTTCTGTGTGGGCATTGTTGATGAGATTCGAGTTGCATAGGCAGGACTTGATGAAGGATCTGGATGACCTAAATGTACCTATGGGCACAAGCAGCGATAATGTAGCGGCTATGATCAACCAAGTTATCCGAGGGCATCAGATTAACTTCTATGATGAAGAGTTTCCCTTCGAAGGGAGGTCACATAACAAGGCATTGCATGTCACTGTCATATGCCGTGAAAGGGTCATAAACTGTGTCTGGGTGGATGATGGATCTAGCCTCAACATTTTCCCACTGTCAACTGTGAGGCAATTAAGGTTTGATTTGGGGAAGCTGGAACAAAACCAAGTCAATGTAAGAGCCTTCGATGGGGTACAAAGAGACACATTAGGAGAAGTGAATTTGGTATCCAAATGGGTCCGGCAAAGTTCAGCGCATAGTTTCATGTCTTGGACATTGACACCAACTATAACCTTCTTCTATGAAGGACTTTCATCCACATGGATGGGACTGTTCCTTCTACTATTCACCAGATGATAAAACTCGTTTGGAAGGACCAAGAACTAGTTATTCACGGCGAACGGAGTCACTCCGACAGGCAGGCGCCAATTATTAACAAAGTCTCACGAGGCACCAATTTCTACACGGTGGAGCTGGTAAATGCCACCAGCGATGATTTGGCCCCATAATCTCTTATGCCTCTATGTAAAAGATGATCGTCACGGTGATACTGCAGAATGGGTTCGATCTAGGTTTCAGATTGGGAAGGAATTCCCAAGGAATTACTGAGCCTATTCAAGTTCCTTTCAAAGGAGTGAGATATGGTTTAGGGTACGTACCCACATATGATGATGTGAAAATGAAGAAGAACGGTGGTCAAGAATTTGCTTGTCAATCCCCCACCTGTACCAATCATTTCCAATCCGTGAGTATGCCGATCGTGATAGCCTTGGGGAAGGAATTTGGGGCCTTTTTTAAGGGATTAACACTGTCATAAAGGACTAGGTCGAGCTAGTTGATATCCGCAATGTTGATCCTGGCGGCCAGCTGTAGAATTGGACCTCCACACCAATCTTGATTCCCTGATCATCTTGGTGGAAGGACACTGTTTATGCATGTTTTGAAAATTTTTGGTTGTCCGGAAGAGGCCCAAGATCCACCATTTTACAGTTTCTTTAAATTACTTAAATTTTGGAATTCCCCCCGTCATGTTTAAAAAGGCAACATGGCCCTTGGCCATAGCCTTAGTTTGCATTGTTTTCCAATTTTAACGAAATCCTCTTTTATTGAAAGATCGTTTATTTTCCTAATTTGCTTATTTTACTTTCCTAACTTTGTTTGTTTATGATTTTAGTTTTACTTTAAAATCTTCCAGTGTCATGCTATGTAATGATTTAAACGAACAAAATGAGGTAGGTGATGACGAGGATGAAGAATACGAAAAGAAAAATGAGGTATCGGAATATGTTGGTGAGGAATTTCGGCACTTATAAAATCAGCATAAGCAGAATTTTGAAGAAACTGCGAGTGTGAATCTGGGAGACCAAGAGTGTGTCAAAGAGGTCAAAATCAGTGTCCACTTGAATAAAGCTCAAAGAAAGAATTTAATTCATTTTCTTACTAAATACATTGATGTGTTCTTCTGGGAAGTTAGCGACATTCTAGGGCTGAGTACCAATGTGGTGTCTCACAAGTTGCTGATCAATCCGGGGTTTAGTCCAGTGAAACAGAAGGCTCGGAAGTTCAATCCTGAATTAAGTTTGAAGATTAAAGAAGAGATCACCAAACAAATCAAATCTCGATTAGTGAAAGTGACGCAACACCCGACTTTGTTGTCCAATGTTGTTCTGGTCGCCAATAAAGATCATAAGATTAGAATTTGTGTCGATTACAGAGATCTCAAAAAAGCCAGCCCAAAGGATAATTTTTTGTTACCGAACATTCACAAATGGATCGATAACTGTGCTAACCATGAAATGCAGTCATTTGTCGATGGTTACGCAAGTTATCATCATATTTAGATGGACGAAGAAGATACAGAAAGACAACTTTTATTATGCCTTGGGGTGTATATCATTACAGGGTGATGTCATTTGGTCTCAAAAATGATGGTGCTACTTATATAATGTCTATGACGACCATCGTCTGTGACATGATCCACAAATATATTGAAGTTTATGTAGATGATGTCATAATCAAGTCCCATGAGAGTTCGGACCACTTGATGCATTCAAAGAAGTTTTTTGATCGTCTGCACCGTTATAACTTGAAGTTGAATCCCGCCAAATGTGCTTTTGGAGAACCGGCCAGCAAGTTGTTGGGATTTATAGTCAGCAGAAGGGTATTGAGCTCGACCCTTCCAAGATTAAGGCAATTAAAGAATTACCTCCTCCAAAGATGAAAAAGGAAGTGATTAGTTTCTTAGGGAGGCTGAACTACATCAATCGATTCATATCTCAATAAATTGTGGTGTGTGAGCCTATCTTCAAGCTGTTGAAGAAAGATGCTTTGACAAAATTGACTGAAGAATGCTAGGACGCTTTTGATGCTATTAAGGACTATTTATCCAGTCCACGGTGTAGGTGCCTCCCCGAGAAGGAATCCCACTGTTGCTATATTTGTCTGTCTCAGATAATGCATTTGGATGCGTGCTTGGTCAGCATGACGAGTCAGGGAAGAAGGAACAAACTATTTTTTACATAAGCAAGAAGTTCATTCCATACGAGTCTCGTTATACTCTTTAGGAAATAATGTATTGTGCTTTGACTTGGATAGAAATTGAGACATTATTTGTCTTCTTATTCTACGTATCTCATTTACAATAAGGACCCATTGAAGTATATTTTCAAAAAGGTGATGGCGACCGAAAGTTGGCTAAATGGAAAATGCTTTTGAGTGAATTTGATATTATGTATGTGACTCAAAAGGCTATAAAATCCCAAGCCTTGGATGATCATCTTGCAGAGTATGAGCCGCTCAAGACTTATTTTCCTGATGAGGAAGTATCATTTGTAGGTGAAGATATTTCTGAAGTATATCCGGTTTGGAGGTTATTCTTCGATGGAGCGGCAAATCAACATGGAAGAGGTATTGGAGTTGTTTTAGTGTAAGAATCTGGTAAACAGTATCCAATGGCATCTAAACTCTGATTTAATTGCACGAACAACATGGCTGAATATGAAACTTGTGTCCTATGTTTGAAAATGTCCATTGACATAAATGTCCACGAGTTACTGGTCATTGGAGATTAAGATTTGTTGATTCATCATGTTCAAGGAGAATGGGCTGTGAAGAACCCAAAGATTACACCATGCGTGCAGTATATACAGAAGTTGTGTAGAGGATTTCGTAAGATAGAGTTCAGACATACTCCCAGAACACAGAATGAGAGGATTTCGTAAGATAGAGTTCAGACATACTCCCAGAACACAGAATGAGTTGGTTGATGCTCTTTCCACCGTCGCCTCAATGATTAAACATCCAGATACTGATTATATTGATCCTCTAGATATAGAGTTGAAAGAGCATCCGACCCATTGTTCACATGTTGAAACAGAACCATACGGTTTACCATGTTATTTTAATATAAAGCAGTACTTATAGACCGGGATATATCGTGAAGATGCCACATTCAACCAGAAAAAGTTGATACGTCGTATGACCATCAACTCTTTCTAAATGGATACGTCCTTTATAGGAGGACTCCATATTTAGGTCTTCTTAGATGTGTCGATGTTGTTGAAGCTGCGAAACTTATTGAACAAACACATGTTGGAGTGTGTGGTACGCACAGGAATGGAATCACTTTGTCAAGGAAGATCCTTCGAGCCAGTTATTTTTGGATGACTATGGAGCATGATTGTTGCAAGTTTGTGCAGAAATGTCACAAATGTCAAGTGCACGGTGATTTAATCCGAGTGCCACCTCACGAACTCAATGCTATGAATTCACCTTGGCTGTTTGTAGCTTGGGGCATGGATGTCATCGTTCCAATTGAGCAAGCCTCTTCCAACGGACAGAAATTTATTTGGTTGCCATTGACTACTTCACCAAGTGGGTGGAAGCAACTTCGTACAAGTCGGTAACCAAGAAAGGCGTAGTTGATTTTGTTCCTAACAATTAGATATGTAGGTTTGGAGTACCAGAATCCATCATCGCTGATAATGGTGCAAATCTCAATAGACACTTGATGAGAGATATATGTGAGGAGTTTAAGATTACTCACCGAAACTCAACCGCTTATCGTCCACAAATGAATAGAGCTGTAGACGCCGCCAATAAGAACATCAAGAAGATTTTGAGAAAAATGATTGACAATTATCGAGGTTGGCACGAGATGTGGCGATATGCTTTGTTGGGATACGAAACGACCATCAGAACGTTGTTTTGAGCTACTCCATACTTGCTAGTATATGGGACAGAAGCAGTCATACATGTTAAAGTTGAAATACCGTCTTTGAGAATCATCCAGGAAGTTGAGTTGAGTAATGTTGAATGGTTCAGTGAGAGAATTGATCAATTAACACTGATTGACGAGAATAGAATGGTTGTTGTTTGTCATGATCAAATATATCGATAAAGAATGATTTGCGCTTTTCAAAAGAGAGTAAGGGCCAGAATGTTTGAAATCGGTCAGTTGGTCCTTAAATGCATCTTTCCTCACCAAGATGAGTATAAAGGAAAATTTGCACCGAATAGACAAGGGCCTTACATGGCCGAAATCTATCAACTTAGACGTTGTCAAGAGATAGTATGTGTTAAGATTCAGTTCATTTCCTTGTAATCGATCTATTTGCTTGTATTTTCTTAGTTTAAAATGTTATCCATTTTGTAATGAACTACGTTTGACCTGAATCTCAAGCATGAGATACGTACACGGCCCATGTCGGCGTTGGTCACCCCATTCGCCCCTTTTTAAAATTTCTTTTGTAATGAACTACCTCTGACCTGAATTCTCAAGAATGAGATACATAGGTGGCCCACGTCGGCCTCGGTCACCCCACTAACCCCTTTTTAGTATTTTATTGTATTTGAACTACGTTCTACCTGAATTCTCAAGAATGAAATACGTAGGTGTCCGATGTCGGCCTCGATCGGTTTCTTTGTAAAATTTCTTAATGATGTTAATATTTGAGGGGGAACTACGTTTGACCTAATTCCTGCCTCAATGGGATACGTAGGCGCCACAAGGGTTTGGTAATATCTCCCGTAAGATTTCTATTTCTTTTTATAATAGAAACTGGGACAAGAATTTTTGAGAGGATCTCAAAAATTCTTGAGATGAATATTTATCTCAACAAGTGAAGACTGAAGTTTCTTTGAATTTTGAAATTGGGACAAAATTTTTGTGAGAATCTCAAAAATTCCGTGATTTGCTCACTGGTAGTTAAAGAGAAATCAAGATAGTTACCTGGGACAGAAATTTTGAGAATGGCCTCAAAATTTCAACTGGGGTTTCTCGACAGTCTAGAGTGACTTTGAATACTCCCCAGCGAATAATTAGATAAACCTCCAGGCATCAAATTCAAATAAGTTCGCTAGGCCTGACGTGACATGATACTTGGTAGTAACCTTTTTCAAAATACTACTTTTCGAAAACTTGTTTTTTTCTTAAATTATTCCATTTATGTTTTATTTGTTTTGGCATACAATATTTTGGCTTATCTATCAAGAATCGGGAGATCAAAAAATCAACCGGAAATAGAAGGATCAGGAGCAGACAACTGAAGAAGTCGACACAGATCAGTTTGTTTTAAAACACAATTTCTCTGTGGATGCAGGTTTATAGGTTTGCTCTGAAATCAAGAAATTCCTCCGATCATGAATATGGAGAAGTCAAAGGGTGAAGAGCTCTCCAAATTAACAATTTTTCAGCGGATGCATCTTATAATTTATATTTCTTGTATCGAAGACTTGGGAGTGTGAACATTATTGTTTCATTCAAATTCCCAACAACATGAAGTCTATAATGAAGATACAATTGTGTTCAAAGATGAATCAAATGAAAATCTCGAGAAAGACGTTTTATAGCTTTTCGTCAAGGACGTCGTTTGCATCATATTATAAGACATGATAGTATTACTACACCAAGAAGGCACTCAGAAGATCACTATGTTGCTTGATTTAAGCACTATCTTCATTTGGTACCAAGGATGGTTGCAGGAGAAAGTATTCATTTATCGCGGAGAATCATGCATCGTGAGTAAATATTCATGCATCGCAAGTTAATATTTATACATTGCGAAAAGTCATGCATCGCGGGAATATATTCATGCCTCACAGAAAATCATGTATCGTGAGAAGATATTCATGCCTCGCAGAAAATCATGCATCCGGGAAGATATTCATGCCTCGCGGAAAATATCATGCATCGCGAGAAGATATTCATGCCTCGCAGAAAATCATGTATCAACGGAAGATATTTATGCCTCGCGGAAATGTCATTAAGTGGAAGAAGATATTCATGCATCGCGTAAAATCATGCATCTCGAGTTAATAATCATGATTTTTGGAAAATCATGCATCGCGAGAAGATATTCATGCTTCGCGAAGCAGTCATGCATTGTGAGAGGAGAACTCATGCATCGCGGAAAATGATGCATCGCGAGAAGATATTCATGCATGGTGGAGTAGTCATGCGTTGCAAGAGGAGAAGTCATGCATCGCGGAAAGAAGTCATGCATTGCAAGAGAAAAATTCATGCATTGCGGAAAGAAGTCATGCATTGCAAGAGAAAATCCATGCATCGCGGAAAAGTCATGCATTGCAAGCGAAAAACTTCACGTATTGTAGAAATGTCATGCATCGCAGAAGAGAAATCATGCACTACCAGAGAAAGAAATCGTACATCCAAAGAGAAATAGTTACTCATCCTAAGAAATCAGATCAATCGCATCCTTTTTATTTTTGACAAGATTAAACATCAAGAAAATCATCCAAGACGAGGTCAATAGAAATATGAGCACACTACATCAGCCTTTATTTATTTTGACGTCAAATGAAGAGTACATTGAAGATTATATTGCAAACATAAGACATAAGGTTTATTTGCTTTACGTCAAACTGATCGAGTTGATGTTAAATATCGAAGGAGAGCAACTAAGCGTCAACACGGTAAAAGACACTATCTCCCTTTTGAATTGCATTTTTATGCTAATGAGTTTATCTTAGTCTTGGTGGAGAGCATCCAAAAGGATGAATTCTCTAAAACAAACCACAGGTGCGGATGACATCAAAAAGGTTGCAGCACAACGTGAAACTTTTTCATAGCAGCAAACTGGGACATAGTCCAAAGAGGAGTGTCAAACTCTTAGGACGCGAGCAGAGGAGTGACTTCTACCACAATCAAACCACACCCTACCAGAGGGTATGTGGGTTTTTCATTACTTTCCTCGATTTAAGTTTTTCATCCAAAAATTTTGGTATCTGTCTAAAGGAAGTTTCCAATCGAAGTGACATACACCAAGAGTTTTGGAAGTTATGTCGATGTAAGTTCTTACTTATGGGTATGAAGCATGCCACACTCATGGCTAAGAGGTTACAAGTCTCCTTTTCTTACTCGACTTAATTTGTCACTCATCTATCCAAAGGTTATCTTGCGTAATCGATTTTCTTTTCAACCGATTCAGTCGAACTACAAGCAGCCTGATTCCTAAGGTATAAAGATATGTAGGTGGGCTCAATGCTGAAAACTTGGGTGTATTTCAAACATTACTCTTAAATCTTATTCTTGGGCAAGTCGGTCCCTTCATAATTCGGTGTCGAGATGACTTTTGAATTCTTTCAAAATCGTGCGTTAAATTGAGCATATCAAACTACAAGTGGCCTGAATTCTCATATAGCCTGAGATATGTGGGAAATCCATTCCTACTGTTCGGCCATAATCCCAAATCCGTACCGAATCCTTCTTTCCAAAAAATGAGTATATGGTCGGTCAAAATTGGATTGGTCAACTTCATTTTCCTCGAATTTGTTACATCAATCAAAGAAAAATGAGGGACATTTGTTGACATTTAATTTTGACCCCTCCATAATATAAATTAATCATCGAGCTTCTTAATTTCCAAACGATTTAGAATAATTAGTTTTATAAAATTCAAAATATTTTGCAAGTTTATTTTAAATAGTTTTGTCATTATGTTTATAATTTTTAGATAATACATATGTTTTGCGTAATTATATTTACGATTAGTACATTTTATGATTATTCGAAAATCGCCTCAAAAAGTTTTTACCTTCCTCAAATATTTTACTAATTAGTTTTGCTTGAATTCGTTATTTTATAATTAAATAGATTAGTTTATTTCGTTAAAATTGAAAATATTATTAATTAATTTATCTTTACTTCGTCTTATTTATTTATTTTAGCGGAATTCGCAAAGTAATTTAATTTGGCTAATCCAAAAGTTTTAATCCCAATACCTTGGGCCTTTTCTTTCCAAATTAAATCAGCCCATTCTCCCTTTACAAATATAACCGGCCCAACTCCTTCTTCCCCAAGACCAGGCGTAATCCTTGCTCCAGCCCAAACAAAAGAAAGCGGTCCCGACCCAAATCTGTTTTCACCCCATGACCCGACCCAGTTTGTTTTCTTCCCCAAAAAGGAAGTTTAGAAGCATGTGGCAGCAAGGAGAAAATGATTAAAGAGAAAAAAGATCTGATTTCACGGCGTAACAACGGAAAAGACGCGTTAAAGTCTCTGCACAACGCTTTACGCGTCTAGAATCCTTCATGCTAGAGAGAGTTAACAAAGGTGACGCGACGGCGATAGACAGAAAAAGCTCTCAATGTCTCCTTCTATCCTTCCTGTCTCAAAAAACCTTTTGTTTTCTTTTTGCAGCTTTGGCTGCGTTTCCAGGGCCTCTACAACTCATCCTTGCTTGTGTGTATGGATGCCACGTCGAGCACAAGGACGAGCAAATCAAATCCGAGTCATTCCTAGCCCTGCCGCATCCAGATTTCGCAGGATTTGATTCAAAATTTGTACAAACCCAGATGCCCTGATTCCTGGATGAAGATATTTTGAATTTTCAAACAAAAGGAGATTTTTCTTTTGTGCCCTCGGTTCTCTTCCGAAATATTGATCTTTCCCCCAAAAAAGTCGACCTAATTCCTTCCTATATATACCCCCTCTCTGTTCACTGTGAAGGGTTGGCCTCTGGGGGATTAAATTTTTTGGGTTCAAACTTTGGATTTAGGAAGGAAATAACTAACTATTATTCTTAAGATACTTACAAAACAGATCCGAAAGGAGGAAGATGAGCTTTTGTAGTTTGAAAAAGGGGGGAAAATAATTTTTTTTTTGTTTGAATTAGAATGTTCTTGAAGATTTTAGTTGAGATTTTAAGCAGAAAAGTAGGAAAAATACTGCAAAGAATAGTAAAAAAAGGAGGGGGAAAAGAAGACTAAGGTTTCACATTAAAGAAAGGTCGACTACGGCTGTCTGGTTCAAAAATTTGTGAAGGCAGTTTGTGTTCGAAGTCGGTTCGGATAGTGGTTTGAAGTTCATTAAACTCTTTTCCGTGGTTGAGAAAGCTCCCTTTCTCTGCCCGTTTGTCCTAGAAAGCTGCTCAAAAAGACGTAACACAACATTTGACCCTTCTGATTTCCTTTATTTTGTTCTTGCTCCATCGGATGTTGGATTATCTATTAATTTTCGAGATGAGACCTACTTTGGTATTGAGTCTAGGTTGTTTTGATCATTTTATTTATTCAAAGATCGGCAGTGTATGGTTTCATTTTGAAGATGTTATCGTCTGTTTAACCATGTTATTTGTGTTTCATAATCTTTTCCCAAAGTTTATTGAGTGTTATGCTTGTTCTCGTCTTGGTGCGACCTCTTGTTAAAGGCGTCAATATTGTCCTTCCATCTTTATCGAAATGAGGTTCGTTGTTTACCACCCTTTGAAGATTTCAAAGGATCTGTTCCCTCTTGTTTCACTCTATCTCCGAGTTTAGATCAATGATTTTGTTTAGGTCAACAGAGATCTGGTTTAAGGTTGTGATTTACGTGGACATGATTCAGGTAGATATGTGGTTGTCCGAAGGTCGATTTCTTTCTTATTGTTTCTGAAATTAATTTTTTATTTCTATAACATTATTGTGGTTTGGTTCGAAATCATTTCCAAGGTCTTAGTTTATTTTTTCTGTAAATCTGCATTATTGGCTTGCATTCAACGTCATAGTCTACATCGGGCTAAATGGATTGGTTGTTTTCGTAATCATGGGCATTTGTCTAAAATATGATTCCATGACTAGTTGCACAAACGTGTTCACTTCGAATAGTTTCAGTTTGGCTACTTGAAGATTTATTTAAGGAAGCATAAGTGTGATTAACTTTCGTTTTATATGCTTACTGTAAAAAATTCCTCATAAACCCCCTTTCTTATCTCTTTAAACTTGATTTAAGCATTTTGACAACAAAATTGTTGGCAGTATTGCTTGATGGAATTTTTATTTTTTTATTTTTATTTTTTTTCTGTTTCTTCTTTTGGTTGAACAGTTTGTCAAGAGAATGGGTTATCGTTGTATTAAATTATTTGTGGACTTACCATTGCATATAATGTTGCATCATCTTGTTCAAAACTTCTTGCGACTTTATAACTTATGTATTTTATTTGCTGTTTTGCATGTGACACTTGTCTGGGTCCCATGGACCTTATCTCCGCACGGAGTCCCAATTTCATTTCACCTCAAGTCTTAGCCTAAAACAAGAAGAAAGATAGTGATAAGTTGGTTCGGAAGAGAATCAATTCAAAGAAAAGAAGAAATTGAAGGAATTGGGCTAACGAGCCCAAATATTTTTAGTGTTGTAATATGTTGTTTTTGGGCCTAAGCCTTTGTCCTTTACTATTTATTACTATTAGAATTTTAGGACAGGTACAAATCAAATGGGTCAAAACCCAAAGCCAAATGGGTCCAAAAACCGGTCCAGGCGGACAGAAACCACATTTGGACCCAAAACTCTCCCTCTCTTTAATTTATCGTCTATTTGCTCGACATTATCTGTTGTTAGTTTTAGGGTCAAAAATATTCAAATCCACCGCAAGACACTGTATGTTTTAATTATCTTGAACTAATTGATCGCCTTTAAATAGAACTAAAAATGATAACAAATTAATTTTTCGAGTTAAATAAAACACTTAACTAGTAAATTAATTTTTCACTTTCAACAATCTCTAAATAATTTTCTATCTCAAAATTAAGTTACGCATTTTTTCCAAATTAGTTAGTTGTCGGATAATTGCGAGTTAGTGAGTATTTTAGGTGCCGTATAAACCTTCCTAAAATATAAATAAGAATCCCCGAATTCCTTTAAACTTTTCTCAAACGGTTTCCTATTTTAATCGATTGAAAAAATAGTTTTCTTGATTTTTCTCAGAAAAATAAGTGGCGACTCTAAAAAAATGAAAAACTTATAAAACATATAAAATATTTTTTTCGAATTAAAACAAATAGATTGATAGATTCTTTTATTCAGAATAAAAGTAAATAACGGGTTAATTCTTGTTTCCAAAACTCCAATTTTGAATTTGGATTTTCACCCTACTAATCGATGTTACCTTATTCCTTCTTGTATACATCCATATAAGTAGTTTTACCATTGTTGGTCTGTTAACAGAGATTTGGAAGCAAAATAATATTAACAGAGATCAGGGACGCCTCAACGTGATTGGGGGCCTAAAGCGAAATTTCAATTTGAGGCCTAAAATATAAACAAACTTCATATACGTATTTATTCAAATTTTATTTTTCTTACATTATTTAGAAAAAAATTATTAGTAATTTAATATTATTTATTCAGTTATTAGTTTTATGTAAGATTTCATCAACTCAACACTGAAAAACATTCTTTCCGTAAGGTAATTATTATATGAATTGTTAACATAATTCTATAGGTAATAAAATGACAAATATTAAATAAAGATAAGATTTAGAACCATATAATTTGACGCAAGAAGTTGATGATTTTTTATACCCATTTTAATATGTTTGTAGTAATGCATGAAACTAAAATTTAAAAAGAAATAAAAAAGAATTTATAACTCACTTTGTTCAATAGTTTCACTATTAATTCTTCTTTTTAAAAAAGTAAAAAAAATGTTAAAGTGGATAAAATAATATATATATTTTAAAAAATTATACTTCTTATCATAATTAATCATTTATTTATATAAATATTTTAACACATAATTTATTCATTCTTGATAAATATTTGGGGGGTCCAAATTAGGCAAAAGCCTTATTCTCAAAGGCATAGAGTCGACACTGACAGAGATTCATTTCCAGATATGAGATAAGAATGCGGAAGAAAACAAAAAGAATTTATATTGTTTTTAAAAATAAAGAAAATGTCCTTCAATGGAGGAAAGAGATGAAGAATAGAGAGTTGTATTTGTGGATTTAATTTGGTAAGAATATATTTGGTATAGTGGGCCGTGTCAAGTTTAGTTTAAAAGAGGAAATCAGGTAATTTAAGAAAATTGGATTACTTTCTTTATTTGAGGTTTTTCACCTAATCGAGGGATACTTGCGACATATTTCTATTCAAACCGAAAAAATCCTACCGAACTTATTTGTTTTTTAATTTTGATTTGGGTTTTTTTGACTTGCTGATAACGAGGCTGCCCTTTCTTTGACTTTGTACAACTGTTATGGCTAATGTTTTAATGTCCTATCTCATTAAGCTAGCTTCCTAAAGTTTGCTCCCAAATTATTACAAAATGTCTAATGCTTCATTGTCAAGTTATATTAATCTCAAGACTAGGCATACATGTGCAATTCACGTTTGAAGAATAATCACCCAAAGTTTTATGAGTTTCAAGACTAGGCATACAAGTGCAAGTACGTGCGGTGAATCATCATATCATCGACACAAAATTCTATGCTGAACTAATAAGAAACTTTGTAAAAGATGATCGACAATGAACGCCAACAGGAAATAAAACAACCAATTCGTCGGGCAAAATGAACTACTATTAAGAAAATTATATTTGGTCAATCGGAATCAATTGTTTTCAACTATTCCTTTGATGCATATTCAAAAGATTGAACAAATAGAGCATGGATAAAATTTTGCAGTTAAGTTACGCAAAATGAAGTATGCAGACTATTTTAGCGATATATGAAGAGAAATATAATATGGTTATGGCTTCACAGTTATAGGCATCTCAAAGGTAAACACGTATATCAAAGAAAACTTGAATTAAATAGTTATATATAGTTGAATGACAAAAAAATAACTACAAAAAAAATAAAATGTGGTAATTTCAAATTAATTATACATTTTTTTGAATTCAATGTACATTAATTGAAATAATGAATATCACTAGACCATCTCCTACACTACTCTATTTTACTCTCTATTCTCTATATTTAAAGAATAAAATAGAGTATGAGTTCTCCAGACCCTCTTCATTTTACTCTCTATCCTCTATTTATAGAGAGGTGAATAGTAGTTCTCTAAATTTGAAGAACTACTATTCACCTCTCTATTTCACTTTTTGATTATTTTAATTTTATTTCCACTGTATCATTAATTAAGTTTTATTATTTGTAATTCATTGTCTAACATAATATAACATCTAAAAACATATTATTGACAAGTTACTATTTTATCCGAATTAATAATTTTCTATTTTTAAAAAAAAAATCTTCAATTTAAAATATGTAATTTCAAATTATTCTAATATTATTTATATTATATGAGACTATTAATTAAGTTTTAATAGTTGAATTATTATCTAAGTGATATAACATCCAAAAGAACATACTATAGATAAGTATACTATTTTCATCCCGAATTGATAATTTTTTTATATTTTAAAAAAATTGTTACTTTAAATATTTAATTCAAAATTATGATTATTTTTCACTATGAAGAATATACAAAATGTACATGATAATTCAAACAATCTACTTTTATGTTATAGTGATAAATTATTAAACTACACTTATTAATGAGCATGAAAATACATTTTGCAATAGTTCAAAATGGAATAGGAGAATTAAATTAGTACCCGAAATAATTGGATACAAGATGAAATTTAAGCAATTTTTAGCTACACATAAAAAAAAGGACAAAAGTTTACTCATTTTAAACTCCGTAATGCATAAATAGAGCATTATGGAAACAAAATAATAGTCTTGAAAGTGAAGTATTTATGTAAACAATAATGCATTATTTATTATGTAATTGTATTTATCAATGATTTCACTTTTATTTGAATTGTTTGTTAGTATGTATTATACATAATATTTGTTGTGATTTCTTTTATTTAGAAATTTAGAATAAAATATAATTTTATATTTAATAAAAAAATTGAAAAGAATAAAATTTATATTACACAAAAATTATAAAGATTATAGAGTAATTATTTACGAAAAGAAGAAATGATTTATATTATGAAATAAGAAAATAAAAATGAAATACAAATAATAATATAATATTAAGGAGAGAGAAAAAAGATTTTATTTTAGAGAGTATAATAGAGAATTGGGTTGGAGTTCGTTATCTGAAAAAATAGAGAACTTTATATTTAGAGAGTAAAATAAAGGGTAGTGTTGGAGATGCCCAATAATATTAATACATATTTGATGATATAGTCAAACACTCCTAGTATCTTATAAATGTTAAGTTTTAGCAAGATGTGAATGGTAAATAAGAATAAATGAGAAATTGAAAATTTGGGGGAACCAATTTAGAAGGAAAATGAAAAGTCTTTGAAAGTGAAAAGTCATTTCTCTCATATTGATACAAGAAAGAAAAAAGATTGTTCTTATATTAGAAAACACTTCTTTAAGCTCTTAAAGAGTTAAGTAGAAGGTACTTCATCGCGTTGCCGTCGCTCGGCCTCTGCTTCGCCTTATAATTAATTGATAATTTTTAGGCAAACTTTTTAATTAATTTCCTTTTTCTTGAAATTAATTCAGAATTATTTGAAAATTTGTGTGTAATGGTAAAGTTACTCAGAAGGGACCTATTTGAACAAACACTTCTTTTTCCAAAAGACACAAACATTCTGAAAAGAAATGCTTAACCAGATGTGTTCACACTCTTCTCTGAACAGACGTGTTCCTTGTTACAATTGATAATAAATAGAGAGATTTCTATCATTTTTCGAACATCGGAAATTTTCTCTCTTGCATACATTTTCTTACAAAATAGTTTGTCGATAGATCGAGTCTCACTACAAATAGATCGAACCTCACTACAAAAAAATTGTAAATTACATGGGAATTTTCATGAGGATTAGTATGAAAATTCGCAAGAAATTTATTTTCCTATAAATTTTCATACTATTTGCCAGGAAAATCCCCATGTAATTCACGGTTTTCTTGTAGTGTATGTGTGAGCTCTTGTTTTTGTTCTTTGAATTTGCTGAAATTATTAAAATTCGAGGTACCGTTACTTCTTTAATAGTTAATCCATTTTATTTTGGGAGGAATTAATTTATAACCTCAAGTACTTGTGGGAATTAAATTTCTTAAGGATATACAATGAGTTTTGTGGATTTGGATTATTTATCTTTTGCTTATTTCATCTTTTTTGTTTCTACTTTTACTAGCTTGAATACAGGAGATAACAATAAAAGCATAATGGAACAAAGCCAACCTTGCAAAATAAAATGCATATATTATTTACGGAAAATGCATAAGTATCCCTCCAATCTATGTCCGAAATTGAGATTCACTCATACCATACTAAGGTCCTATTACCTCCCCTGAACTTATTTTAAAAATAATTTTCAATCCCTTTTCGTCTTACGTGACACTAGTTTGAAAAAAAATGTCAACATGTGTTGGGCCCACAAGATAGTGTCACGTAGACAGAAAAGGGGTAAAAAATTATTTATAAAATAAGGTCAGGGGGATAAAAGGACCTTAGTATAATATAAGTGTGTCTCTGAGATTTTGGACATAGACTGACAGAACACTTGTGCATTTTCCTTATTATTCAAATATTAGTTGACCCTTTTTTTACATGTCAATGGTCATATGCCTAGAAATTAGTATGATATAATATTTATTTGTTTTCTATAAGAGTTCTGAAATTTTAGACTTAAAAGTTAGGTTCTACAGAATGGATCTACATGTCTTAAAATGAACAATGACCCATAGAAATGTTTTGTGGGAGTTGAATGGATTTTAGGCCCAGTAAGTGTTTCTACGTTTGAGCGGTACATAGAGTTGAAACCGTAGGTCACTCTAATAATTTTTAATTAAGAGCGTGTTGGTATTTTTCTACCCAACTAACTCCTAAATTATGTTGTATTGAACCTATAACTACTCTTATAACTGATTTTTAATTCCTAAAACTACTCAAATTCTCTCAAAACCCCCCAAATCCCGTCCAATTCTCTCTCAAGTAGCAAGGAGAAACTAGAGTTTCAAGTTTCAAGGTCATAATATTAATTTATTTGCTTAGGCTTTTATTATCAAAGTATGTGAAAAATCACCAATGAATGTCTTCCATCCAGTGGATCCCAAAAGAACTTAAAACTCCAATGTCAATTTCACCCAGTTTTTATGGGGTTTCATGTTAATCTTCTTTGGTCCAACTTATTATGATTGAATTTCTGATTTTGTACCTTAGTATGTATGATTTTACTTTGAATACATAATTTGTAGTTGATGTCATATGGACGCATGCTTATACGTTGATTTCTACTTAAGAGATTTATGCATGTTTTAGAAAAAATATGAGTTATGACTTTAGGATACTTTTTATGTTGAGTATTAATGATTTATGAAAGGTGTTTTCACAATTTGAAAGGAAATCGTGATTTATATGCTTAGAGAGGTAAGTCTCTATATGAACTACTTTATGAATTCATGATTTTGAAAGGATATGAATTTATGATTTGGGTTGGTATTTGATTATTTTTATTCTTTAATAATTGACTTTGTTTATTCTGTTGAGATTTTGTGTAGAATCTAAAGAAATTCGAGGTGGGGGCTCAAATAGTGTAGCCTCTAGTAGAAATCTACTAGTTCCAAATTATGTGTCCTCGTAAGATTGTCTTAAGTGATTTAGCTAGTGGATTCACATAGCATTACTGATATGATAAGAAGTTCTACATTGACAAGTAAAATCTTACTTTTCGATGTGGGAGTTATACCGAATTTCATGTTATAGCTCACATAGCTTTTGTTATGACTTTTACTTATGCTTGTCCGTGTCTCATGGTTTTAGTAACTTTACTTACTAAGCCATTCAACGTTCTACTTGGATCATGCATTATATATTTTGTGCCTATTATGATTTCATGTCTACATTTATGTATTTTTCCTATACTTAGTATATTTTCTGTGCTAACGCTTACTTGTGCATATATTACAAAGGAAATGGTCAAAAGCTTCCAAACGTATAGTCGGATTCTCAACCACACACCAATACTTCACAAGTATCTTATTACCCTCTTAAACTATTTAAAAATAAAATTAATGTCACCCTATATGCTGAGTTGGCAAAAAGTGTATTCACTCTCTCAAAGAGAACGAGAGACAATTTTTTTTTGTTAAAACATTAACTTTGCAAATAATTTACCCTTTTCATATTAAGTTTCTCATTCATTTTGTAAAATTATGTTATCTTTTACTTCTATTACTTTTTCCTTTTAATTTTTTTCATCTTCTTTTTTTTCTCTTCATCCCTTCTCCGGATTTGAGTCACCGGAAAATTTCATAAACTTACTTCACTGTTCAGTTCTCACTAATGCTATCTTGTTCCTCTTTTTTCTTTTTTTTTTTCACGAGAAATTGACTACCCTTCTTTTAATCATAATCTTCAATTTTTCATTCTCACACCACCAAATTTACCGCTGCCATGTCGCCATTTCTACCTTTCTTTTCCAGATTTAAAAACCCTCCGACTATCATATAACGTGTTGTGTTGAATTCTGTGTAATAGTAGACTAAGAAGTATTTAAAAGTGAGACAAATAAATTAATTTCTTCTAAAATAATGAAATATACCTTTCGTAGAGAGGGACATGACAACGAAATTAAAAATAGCAAATACTTCAAATTACAAATCCACTTTGAATTTTCCTATCATCTCCAACTCCAATATGTCATCCACTTTTCGAATACTAAATGATCACCCAAATTTATCAATCTTGTCATCTAATTCTTCGATTGGCCAACTTACTTTGATTAAACGAGGTTATCAAACTTCAATAAATTTATGGAAAAAAATAAAACATGAAGAAAGAATATACAGTAGAAGAAAGAAGAAGAAGAAGAATGTAATGTGCTTGTGATCTAATATCAATTGAGAAAAAATGTCAAAGAAAAGTCAAAAGGGGGATTAAAAACAAAAGAGAAAAAGAAAAAGTAAAATATGCAATAAAGATAAAGAATAATAACATTTTTACTAAAAAATAATATTATATTATGTGGCAGGCGAGTGTATCTCACTACTCAACATAAATTTGGGTATGACTTTTTAAGGGATATATATTTCCTTTTAAAATGTTCAGGGGTATAATAGGACACCCGTGAAGTTTGAGTGTGTAATTGGGATTTCAGGTATAGATTAGAGAGGTTTTAGACCATTTCTCTATATTCTATTATACTATTGGATCTGATGCTCCTCCTTCCGCTCGTGGATGACTTGGATTGATATATAATAGCTATTGGATTGGTAAATCTTCATACTCCTAGGACAAAGCTATGAAGATCATTTATTGCTTTTATTGTTTACCATTGAGACTTTGTAAGTCGTGTATAGGTTATGTCCTAACTACTCTTATGTTCTTTTAGAATGTCTTGTTAAGACATAGTTATGATTATACGCTTATGTTCAAACTCTATTTTATGATATGAGATGTCTTACTTGAACCTTCTTATTGTATGTTCTATTATGTTACATGTATGTCAAGTGTCTTGTGTAGGGTTTCTCGGGTCTTATACGCCATGAAACGTCTAGCGATATTCTTTTGATCATGACATGTCAAGTTTGTTTATGAGTTAGTACTGACTTAGCATCAGTACGTCCATTATTCCATGTCTCTTTGTTGAAAAAAGTGTGTTAAAGATCCGATGTTTATATTTTCATTGAAAAGTTTGAAAGTTAAAGGAAAATCTTTCTTATGAAGAGGTTCCAGTAGAGAATTTAGACCGTCTAGTTCAGAAGTTGCAAAAACAATGAAGTTTCTTCCATGAAAGTTCTTTAAAGGAATCAATTAGTTAAGGGTGCTACTAGGGAATTTGAGGCCAATATGTTGTCCATGTCCTACCTCTTTTCCTCCACTCATATTCTAGCTTGAGGTATTAGTTTTTGACAGTTCATTCTTTTGGATTCGTGCGTTTAAATCATTCTCATGTTTTCATGAAATAAATTGATTCTTGATGTTATGATTTAGTTTAGAATATCTTTCCCTTGTGTATGTACATTTTGATGAGATTTGTATTTTTGTTGGGTTGTTAGTTTCTCTCCTTACGCTATTATGTGATTTATGATGAGAGTATACTGTGATTTTTTTTTTGTAGAGTGACTAGGGTGTCTCAATTATTATAATTGTTTATTCTACTTTAAAATATCAGCGAGAGAAAGAAAAATGGATGGAATAACCTAGAGAAACTCTATCTTGTCCAAAATATAAAAGATCCAAATAAAATCTCAAATGTTTGCTCTGTTTTTATTTAATAATTCTTTTAATTGTGATTGTCACTCTTCATAAGCTTTGATGGGTGAAATCTGCTTGTTCTAGACGGGGCGGACCTACATAGGGTCCACCATGTGCTCCAACATTCATTAACCTCGTCTCGAAATATATAGAGAGAAAAATTAAGAGGTTTTTATATAAAATTATCATAGACACCCAATGAACAAATATCTTAATTGGTCCATTGACTTTTGGATGAGAGGTTAAGACTCTTTTAGTGTTGTTGAGCCCGAGTTTGCATCTCACTGTTTACATATCTTTTTATGTTGTTGCCTCCGCCACTTTCAGAACATCCACAACCTTACTAATTTTAGATCAATTACCATTTTTTTAAATTTGGCGCTTACCATAAAGATAGACTTAAGAGTCTTGCTATTTAGACATAAGAACCTTGCTAAAAAGTTAGACTAATTTAAGAGCCTTCAAATCTATGTCTCTTTTTGACAACTATTTTGATATAGTTGGATAGAATTATGGGTGTTTTGACCATTTATTTGTTAAAAGAGTGTAATATCAAAGAAGTTGTCCATTTAGAATAATTTTTTATGCTTAATCTCCAACCCTATTCTCTATTTTACGATTCAAATATAGAATTTTTTATTTTTTCAAACAATCAGCTCTAACCAAATTTTCATTTTACTCTTTATAAAAGAATCTTTTACTTTCTCCTCAATATTAGATTATTATTTCTATTTCATTCTTATTCACTTATTTCATAATATAAATCATTTCTTCTTTTATCCAAATAATTTCTCTATAATATTTATATAATACAAGTTTTATTTTTTTCAAATTCTTCATTTAATATAAACTTATATTTTATTCTAAGAAAACATAAATTGCGATAGATATTATATGTAATACATATTAACGAACAATTCAAATAAAAGTGAAATTATTGATGAAATATAATTCATCATCAAGACTATTACATTACTCGCATAAATGTTCTATTAATGTATTATGGAGTTCAAATGAGTACTTTTTTGTCCTTATTTTAATGTGTAGCTAAAAAAAAAGTTTAAATTAACAATTTTATCTTGTATCCAATTATTTTGTGTGCTAATTTACTTTCCATATTTCATTTTGAACTATTGCATCAAATATTTTCAAGCTTTTTAAAAAGTGTAGTTTAATAATTTATCACTATAACATACCAAATAGATTGTATAAGTTGTCATGTAAATTTTGTGCATACTTTATAATGAAAAATAATTATAATCTAAATTACATATTTAAAATGACAAAAAATTAAAAAAATTAAATTAGAAAAATAGTTAAATCGGAAGGGAAGTAGTATACTTATCAATAATATGTTTTAGATGTTATATTACTTGAAAAATAATGAAAAATATTATAGACTTAATTAATAATCTTATATGATTAAATAATATTAAAACGACCTTAAGTTACATATTTTAGTTGACCATTTCTTTAAAACAAAATAGAAAAACTATTAATTTGGGCGGAAGTAGAAACTTGTTAAATGTTATTTTACATTAGAAAATAATTACAAATGATAAAGACTCAATTAATAAGATGAAAGAAATAATATTATAATAATCAAAAAGTAAAATAGAGAGGTGAATAGTAGTTTTCTAAGTTTGGAAAACTACTATTCACCTCTGTATAATTGAAGAATAGGGAGTGAAATGGAGAGTGGTCTCATTCTCTATTTTACTCTCCAAATATAGAAAATGGAGAGAAATAGAGATGGGTTGGAAATGGTCTTAAAGTAAAGAAAAAATATCTAGTTTATAATATAACAATCTTATTGTCTTTATTCCATTAATTCTTTTATTTTGTGCTCCTACATTTTGATTAGTTCTAGTATATTCAACTTACTTGGTATGTGGTTCATAGTTCTATAATTTGTGTTTCTTCATTCATCATAATGATACCATTTCTTTTACCATGTTTGTTGGTTAATATTCTGAAGGAAAAGGTGCATTTTTTGCACCAAGGCAATGTCCTACAGAAACCATTTAAGGATAGTAGGAAGTCCAACCAGTCGGATGAGGGCAATTATAGGAACTAAGTTGAGTTTTTGGAAAATGTCAAGTCCGATAAGTTGACCTATAAATGAATAGAATGAACTGTAGGGTGGTGTACGGGCCATGAGAAGTCCCCTTAGATTTGACTCAAAGAAGCGATTTGAGACATCTGGTCTACGAAAATATTTGAGGGGTCGTAGTAGGAGTCTACGGGTTAGGAGTGATCCGTAGAAGTGATCCAAACTTAGTGAATTTTTGGGATTGAACTTGGGTTCTATGGAAGGGTATACGGACCATAAAATGAACGACGGAATGAAGGAAGGTCTCGTGGAATTGAGCAAAAATATTGAGCCCAGTAACAAGTTCTATTAACCATGACGGCCTGTAGAAAGACCTATGGACCATAGGTCCAAACCGTAGACTTGCCTGAAAAATTTTAATCAAGGGTGTGTTGGTTATTTTCTATCCAACTAAATCCTAAACTACGTCGCTTTAGCCCTATAATTACCTCTATAATTGTTCATACCCTTCAAAATAAGACTAATTATCTCGTTCTCTCAAAATCTCTCCCTAAAATTTTCTGAAGAGTTAGAGTTTGAAGCTTCAAAGTTTCATTCTCTTTGCATTCTTAGAGATTTGATTATCAAGGTATGTGAGAATTCATCAATGGATCGTTTATATCCATTGGATCCCTAAAGAATTACAATCTCGTAAGTTGATTTCACCCAATTCTATTGGGATTTTATTCAAATCTTCTTAAGTTCAATTTATTATGATTCAGTTGATGTTATTTGATCCAATTTGCATGATTAATTTCAATTATATGTTTTCTAATTGATTTCATATGGACTCGTGTTTCATACTTGATTTTGACTATGAACTCATGAACAAAGCTTATGAACTTATGAATTATGATCATAAAAGCTATGCATGCTTCATAAAAACAATGATTTACGACTAAAGGACATCTTTAAGATAACATGTAAATGATTTGTGAAAGGTTTTCTCACAATTGAAAGAAATCTTGATTTAGATGCTAAAAAAGGTAAGTGTCTATTATGAAAAAGTTTCTAAGATCATGATTTGAAAGGATCTACTCTAGTATGAATTGATGATTGGGTTAGCAATCTTTATTATGTCTTTCCAAGTATATTGATATGATTATGATTATGTCTATTCGATTGTGATTTGATTAGCAATGAGAGCACTTTGAGATGGAAGCTCTCCTGTCAATAGAGGTTGGATTTCTAGAAGCAATCTCCTTGTCCTTTAACTACGAGCCTCCCTAGGATTGTCTTAAATGACCTAAGTTAGTGGATCTACTTTACCAAAGAATAAATATGATAAAGTTTTACCTTGGCAAATAGATTTTCCTTTTCGGTGTGAGGATCATACCAGATTCCATGTATTAGCTCACATGGTCTTATTGTTGGTTAATGATAAATATCCCACAAATAAACAATGTTTTCTTCAAAGGTTTCAAGAAAGCTTCTCAAATGGTTTTAAGTATGCATTGACCTCATATATGATTTATGATTTCTTTAAAAAGGCATTTATCACATGTTATTTGGTCTTGCATATTATGTTTAAATTCATCATGGTATCATGTTTTACATCTTTATGCATTTCTTCATACTTAGTACATTCTCCATACTAATGCATATTTGTTCCTTTATTGTCTCAACAAATAGGATCTGGCGCTCCTCCTCCAATTTGTGGTTAGCTTGGATTGCTTTGCTAGTACATTCTTCATACTAATGAATATTTGTGCCTTTATTGTCTCATCATTTAGGAAACTTCACTTTTTCACTATTCTAAAACTGTCTCATCAAGTTTATCTCTGTAAATAGGTCTTTCCCCCAACTCTTTTCTAATGATTTTTGGGATATGTCTCCTCAAAGAGCTAAGAGAAGAAGAAATGTGACTAATAATGTGGAGCTCAAGGCTCCACAAGTGTCTGCCAATCCTTTGGCCAAGCAAGTAACTCGTACTCAATTCCAAGCCATTTTTCAAGTAGTGGATCAATCTATGACAACCCAAGTTAATAGAGAAGTTGTTGCTCTCGTGAACCCAATTTTGGGCATGGCGGTGATACAGGTTAGAGAGTTCACTAAAATGAATCCCATTTAGTTCCATGGGTCAAAAGTTCATGAAAATCCTCAAGAGTTATGTTTATGAAATTCATAAGATAGTACAAATTATGGGAGTGTCAGCCGTGAAAAAGCAGAGTAATTTGTTTATCAACTTAAGGGTGTTACTCAAGTTTAGTTCATTCAATGGAAGGAGAAAAGGGTTATTCGTATGGTTCCTCTTGATTGTGAGACATTTAAAGAGATTTTTCTTGATATATCTTTTTCTTGAGGTGAGACACAAGGTGTTTGAGTTCATTAATCTTAGTCAAAGAATTATAAGTGTGAAGGAGTACGCTTTGAAGTTTTTCAATTAGTTGCAAGCATGAGTAAGTTGTATCATGTATGTCTGAAATGGTGGTCAAAGAGTGTCTAATGACCATGTTGATTAAAGAGATGGGAATCTCTCGTTTGATTATACATGCCCTAAAAATTGAAGAGGATAAGTAAAAGAGAAGTCTAGAGAGTATAACAGGGAAAGAATCGATGATGGTGACTTTTCTCATTCTAAGTCCGGTGGACATGGTCATTCTCAATTTCAAAAAAAACTTCTCCGGACAATGTTCTTCATGTGTAATGGCTCCAAAGTTTAAAATGGATAGTGTGTCTAACCCTAAGCCTAGAGGAAGTGGTGGAAATGAATCTTCTATTTCTGTTTGCCAAAAGTTTGGCAAGAGTAACTCGAGAAAATGTTCAACTAGTACGGAAAACTGTTTCGATAGTGGGATGAGTCTCCACAAGGTGAGAGATAGTATGTTGCTTACTACTAACGGAAGGGATGTAGGAAAGCTCAGTCTAGTGATTCTGGTTTGGATGCTCCTCGTTAGAATAAATTTTATGCTCTTAAGACTTGACATGATCATGATTCTCGGATGTTGTAATTGTTATGTTCATAGTCTTTCCTTTTGATGTATGTATTTTTCTTGATTCGGGTGCTACACCTTATGTGGTATGAGATTTGTTATTTGTCTCGATATTTTTTTAAAACCTTTTTCTGTCTCGATGCGTGTTGCTGATTCTATTGTTGCTAAACAAGTATATAGAAATTGTATATTTCAATTTCTCATAGAGCCATTCACATTGATCTTGTAGAGTTTGATATGTCAAATTTTGATGTTATTCTTGGGATGGATTGACTTCACTCTTATAATGCTTCCATAGATTGTAGAACCTGATTGGTCATATTTCAGGTTCTGAATGAACCTATCTTAGAATTGAAAGGGGGGATTTTCTTCTAAGGGTCAGTTTGGATCTTGCTTGAAGGCTGCGAAAATGAATTATATGGTTTGGATATTGTTGCATCCGATTGCACACGCAAGTGTACGTGGTTGCACAAGTAATATATTGGCTCTAAAAGAGCCGAATTATATCGAAACCTAAGAACTTGTCAACTAACTATTTACTAAATTATATTGATTCTAATTATTTATTTAAGGAAGGATTTCAAAAGATAAATATATAAATCAAACTAAAAATAAAAATAACTAAAAGGCAATTAACTAAGAAAAAGATAGATGTTTACGCAATCAATGAATGAATCGATCCAGGATTATAATTTAACTAACAATCATGTTTAGTATCAATTTCATCAACTTATTTGATTATTTAGTTAGTGATTCACAGGGTTAAATGTATGATCATGGTCTCCCAACCTCTAATCGCCTACAATAAATAACAACCTAACTACATCATTGAGCGGGGATACGATGGATTAAATACCGAGCATTACGATTTCTAGATGTATAATGACCAAGCATAGTTTCTAGGTATATCTCTATCCTAGATATAAATTAAGCCTAATCATTAAGAGAAAATCATACTCCTTATATTCCACGTTATATTCTCTTATTTTTCTCCCGAGTTCAATTCGTACAATATGTTTATTTCAATGGTGATCAAGCATCAAAATAGTAATCACAAGAATATAAGAACAACTAATATGATAAATAAATCATGCCGAATCAAAACCACTAGAACATCATATTGCAAGTAAATATAATCCAAGAACAAGAAGTTTAACTCCACATAGACATAGAGCAATTACAACGAATCATTCAACGAACAAAAGAGAAAGAAAAAGATAAAACCCTAAATTAAGTTATTTTCTACAATGTATCCTCCCCTCTCAATAATTGTTTTTACAGACTATTTATAAATGTAGGAAACCCTGAATAAAATAATTGAGTCCAAACAAATTAGGAACCCAAAACCTAAAAGGACTCCGTGTGAAAGTTTTGCTCGACCGTCCCAGAATTGGACTCCTTGAGATGCTGCCGCGTGGCACAACTTTGATGCGCATTATTCACCAATTTCGGCAACTTTGCATCTATATAAATATAAATATAATATTTGATTTAATCCATTAAGCTGACTTCTTTATTTTCTTCTTCAACCTTTCATCTTTAATTCTTTTTAGCTCCAAACTTCTTCATTTTTCCATCAATTTAATCCTACAAGTAAAATATACTATTTAGCACAATCCATAGAATTCATGCTTGAAAAGGACAAATATAAATAATAAATGTAAGGCAAATAATGATTAAAATATGTATGTTGCCTCACATCATATATATTATCTTGTTTAGGTTAGAGATATATATTCAAAAACCCTACTCTTGAGTCAGTTTCAATTGTAAATGAGTTTTCGGAAGTATTTTTTAATGATCTTCCAAATATTTCTCCTGAAAGGGGAATAGACTTCGACATTGACCTATTCCCAAATGCATAGCCTATCTCTATTACTCTTTACCATATGACCGTTGCAAAATTTAAGAAACTAAAGGAACAATTGAAGGATTTGTTCGGTAAGGATTTTATTAGACCAGGTATCTTTCCATGGAGTGCTCCAGTATTATTTTTCCGAAAGAAGAATGATTCCTTCCAAATGTGCATTGGCTATAAGCAATTAAATAATGTTACCACAAAGAATCAGTATCTTATTCCAAGGACAGATGACATATTTGATCAACTTCAAGGTGCGAGTTTTTTGTTAAAGATAAACCTTCTGCGGGGTTATCACCAATTGAGGGTAAAGAAAAATTGCATTATGAAGATGGTTTTTCAAACTCAGTTCGGTCACTATGTGCTTATCGTGATGTTATTTAGTTTGACTAATGTCCCTGCGACGTTCATAGACTTGATGAATAGGGTCTTCAAACAATATTTTGATATATTCATGATTTTTCTTATTAATGATATTTTGATTTACTCACCGAGTGAGATGACCATGTTGAGCATTTGAAGATTGTGTTGCAAATTCTTAAGAATCAAGAATTAATTATGTTAAGTTTAGTAAGTGTGAGTTTTTGTTAAGGTATGTTGATTTCCTTGGTCATATTGCATTGTCTCCAATGAAGGTATTCAAGTTGACAGTAAGAAGACTAAGGTAGGTAAGAATTGTCTTAATTCATTGTCCAATTCGAAAAAATGGAAAAGTAGATTCCTGTAACACTCCAGAAAATTTTTCGAACTGAGAATCGAATCTTCCTTCATTGTGAGTGGGATTTTATCAAAAAAAAATTTAAAAATAAGGTCAGGTCACTAAATGTATCACCATTGGTTCTAAACAAACTAAAAAATAGCAAAATTTTAAATTTTGCAAGTTAAGCTAAGTAAGAGTTTCGGGTCAACTTCAAACGCTCATAATACCTATCTCAGGATGAATTAGGTATTCTAGCATATATTGTAGAAAAGATCTTTGAATTATATTTCCAACTCTGTCGAGTTTGCTCATTTTTTATTTTGTATGAGCGAGATATGTCCATTCAAAGTTGGGTTGTCTACATAAGGAAAGTCAAAACCGGATTTTAGAGAGGTATTTTTGTATTTTCCTTACCCAACCAGATATAATTCGTTTTTAGTAATGTTTTAAGGGTCTAATCTGATTATGTTCAGTTTTATAATCCTAATATACGCCTACGATTTTAGTTAAGAGTTCAAGAAGAGAAGAGGAGAAAATAGGGGGAAAATAGGAGAGGATCAAGCGTTCGTCGAGATTCTTGCGTGTTGTTGCGGATTTTCGCCATGGGTTTAATCCCTAAGAGGTATTTAAGCTTTCACAGTGTTGGGTTTGTTGACCCACACGCCAAACATGTTATTTTCAGTGTGACTTCACTCTAAATAATTGAAGGATTTAAATTTTAGAAGTTTTCTTGAAGTTCATTCTAAATCTTATTTTGCTGGGGTTTTGATGATTTCTTGAGATGAAAGTGATTGTTTTTTAGGTAACTGAATCTAAGAAAAACATGAGAAAATAAATCGATTAAAATCAATTTAGGATAAAAAAACGAGAGACAAAATTCATCGAACTTGGCCTGGGGAGAGGCTGGTCGGGCGCGTCTCAGATGCGCCCAAGGGGCTGGCGCGACGCCCCTGCAGTGCGCCCATATGCAGTCTCTAATGTTAGGAGTTGGCACCCAGTGCCCGATACGCGTCAGGGTCGCCTTCCCCCACTCTTTTTCCATCATTTGTTCCGTTTGAGCTCATTTAAAGTCTATTTTCACTATCCGTATTCTAATCCCTCTAAACTACTTTCAAACACCTAGAAATCATTCATAACATGATCATAACATTGAATTCATAATTCAAATTCAAGGTAAAGTTAATACTTAAGTCTTGAGAGTTTCTCGGATCATTTTAAGAAAGTTTCTTTTAGTCCGTTAGTGGAGTCTTCTACAATTTCTGATAATATATCTCTAGACTTGAGAAAGTGAGTATGAGAGTCAGGAGAATGTATTCATGAGTCTACTTTATCATCACGATATGATTCATATCATGAACCATAAATCTTGAATTCATAATTTATATTCAAGAGAGAGTTAAGAGTAGAGTTCAAGGAAGCCTTTGAGTTCAATTGTGGATCCCTTGATATCCATCATCTCTTTGAGTTATGTTTTGAGTAAGTAGGTATGAGAGTGAGAAGAGTCATGTACATGAGTTCCTTATTGATATTTACCCTTGAGTCGAATTGTTCATTCTCATAACTTTTGTATGAATTCATAAAATTAGTATCATTGAGAGGATTAGTATCTCTAAGTTCTAAGTCTTGAGTATTGAGTTTCTAATCCCTTTTGAGATTATATTTCTAATCATGGGACTAATACATTACACATGAACCCTATAAGTCAAGCAGCCTTGAGATGAGAAGTATATTTGAGTCCTTGAGTTGAGTAATTCATGCTCATAATTATGTATGAACCCTCTGAGTTGAGCATTCTTGAAATGAGTAGTATCATTGAAGTTCTTGAGTTCCAAGTATTGTGTTCTATCTATGGTTATTGAAAACCTTGCATTGAGTCGTTCACTTTCATAGTGCGGCATTAACCATATTTTAAAAAGTCTTTTACAAATATTTTGACTTTGTTTTAAGACTTGAGCATTGAGTAGAGTAAGAGTAAAAGTGAAGTTCAATTTTTTTCAAAAGATTATATGGGAACTAAGTAAAGAGAATGTTTTCACATTTAAACAAGAAAAAAAGTCTTGATTTCCAAAGAGCCTTTGAGCTAGTTTTTCACTAAAGAGTAAATATTTTTACATTTAAATAAGAAAGGAAACTGAGATTTCCAAAGAACCTTTGATCGAGTTTTCAGTTAAAGAGTAGGCGCTTTAATGAAAAAGCAAGAGAGAAAACTTTGATTTCCAAGCTAGCCTTTGAGCTAAGTTTTGAGAAATTATCTCAAATCACAAAAAGAAGTATGTTTTTAAACATAAGAGCTAGTATCATATTTGGGAGTAGTATTGAGCACCGATAAGGGGGAGAGTTCAGACAACTCACAACCCCCATAAACCATGTAGTCACCATGAGTGTCATACTTTTTAGATGATTTCTAAGTGCTTTTTAGCATAGACTAGTGGATCCACTTAGTAGTTCATGTTCTATACTCATGGCAAGGTATAGGACGATCCTGGCAGTGTGAAGCAAAACGTTGTGTCATCGCGATAGTTCTGAAGTGATGATTGTCGGTTAGAGAAACTCCCACAATATTATTTTATATTTTTATATACAACAGAGATATTTGTATTTTCATATACAAATAGAGTTTATATTGTATCATTGCATACAAACTGAGTATAATGTACTCTTAAATACACCAAGTTGCTTTCTACTGTTTTTAAAAGCTTTCCATATATTCTCTTATTGTTTCTTTATACTGAGTTGAATATCTTATTATTGAGATAAGTCTTATTTCACTGAGTTGAATATTTTATCCTTGAGTTGAGTATCTTATTCCCGAATTGAGTTGAGTATCTTATTTTCAGGTTGAGTTGAGTTGAGAAGAGTAAGTATGTTTCCTTTTTATCAAGTTCAAGCTTATGTTATTCTTCGAAATTCCCTTACATGCTTGTAAATTCCACGTACTGAACCATTTGGCCTGCATCTTTTCATGACGCAGATGCAGGTTTTCATGATCATCAATAGGAGCTTCATTGATGTCACATGGAGTTCGAGTTATCTATAGGAACCAACAATGGTTCTCGAGTGTCAGCCACGTCTAGGATATAGTTTCGTGTCGTGAAAATTCCCCTTTTCGGTGTGAGTATCATATCGAATTTCATGTTATAGCTCACATGGTTTTATTATTGGTTAATGGTAATATACCACAAATAAACTATATTTTCTTCAAAGGTTTCATGAAAGTTTTTCAAATGGTTTAAAAAATGCATTGACCTCGTATACGATATATGATTTCTTTATAAAGGCTTTTTATCACGTTTTACTCGATCTTGCATATCATGTTTATATTTATCATGTTTTATATTTTACGCTTTTTTCTACATATAGTACATTCACTTACTAATGCATATTTGCATCTGTATTGTCTCATAAAATAGGGTCTGACGCTCCTCCTCATGATTTTGGTTAGCTTGAATTGCTTTTCTAGTACCTTTGATAGGTGAATGCTCATGCATGCATTGAAGACGAGCATTGCTGCTTTATTTCTTTTATTATCCTTTTGTTTCAGACATGTTTGTAGTGTATGAGTTACGTCTCGATCACTCTTATGATGTTAGAAAGGTTATGTCCATGGGAAAAACTACCCTATAGTGATTGGACACCCTTCGTCGAAAAGCAATACCGTATTTATAAGTTAAATGATATACAAAGTGATTAATAACAAATTTTAGTCACCCTGTACAGAATAAGGTTTTGTAGCCCAGTGATATTAGATGCCTTGAAAGAACCCTAAATGCTCATGTGTTTGAATCTCAATAGCAACAATTTTTGCCTTTTTTTTGGACACCCTTCGTGAAATTCCTAACTCCTCCACTGGTTATATCATACGCGGTTCAACATTTCACACTGAAGTTAAGATTCATTTTATGATATGAGACTCATATTGCCTATCATCTCTCTCGTTGTATTTATTTTATGTTATGCTTATGTAAAGTGACTTGTTTAGGACCTCTTGGGGTTCTATTCATCATGTCATACCTCGGCCTCTTGGGGTTCTATTCATCATGTCATACCTCGGCCTCTTGGGGTTCTATTCATCATGTCACGCCTAGAGGATACTTTTAGTTTAGATTAGCTAAGTTGCAAGCTATTGATAAACCACTCGACAATTTTAAGACAAAATTAAGAATACAATAAAATAAAAACAAAAAAAAATAATTGAAAAATTAAAAATACTTGAATTTAAATTTTTCATGTTTTTATAAAGAGAAAAAAAGGAATTTTATTAGCTTAGCTAAAATTAAGAACCCACGGTTAAAAAGTTCGAAACGAACTCTTACTACTTCAATACCATTTCCGATGTTATAAATTTATTTTAACACATTTGATTTCAATATTAAACAAAAGATGACATTAAAAAAAATAGTAATAATAACCATAGTAATAGTAGTAGGAGCAACAATAACAAGCAAGAAGAAAAAGAAAAATTGAAAGAACTATTATTTTTATCCTCCAACTATGGATAAGAAAATTCAACAAAGTATTTAAAATTGATAAACTATTTATTTAATTTATTTAATTTTTCTTTTTTTTAAAAAAAAAAAACCCATAGTAATAGTAGTAGGAGCAACAAGAAGTAAAAGAAATAATATTTTTGTCTTCCAACTGGATAAAAAATAGACAAAGGTATTTAGAATTGGTAAACTATTTAGTTAAATTAAATAATATAGTTATAGATTGGAGCTGTAATGATATAAAATTACATTTAAAAGATAAAAGTTTATTATAACTAGGTTACAAATAAAGATAAGGTTTTCTACGGATATTTAGTTCTAATCATTTTGTTAAGTTCTAAATTGAAACGATAAAAGGAAAATAAAAATATTGTAAAAGATAAATATTTTTAAAATTATTTTTTAGTAAAGATGTAACTTGCTGAAAAATAATCAGTCGTAAATTTGTATTAAATTTTTGAATTTTCATTAAGAAAAATATGAAATATAATAGTTTTTTTTTGACAATACATGATTGTCTCATCTAGAAACAATATCAAAGTGAAATTATTTTTAAGAAAAATAATATTATTTAATATAATCGATCGATATCAAAACCTGAAATAATAAGAAATAATATTTTAGCATTATCCACACATCACACGGATAAATATACTAGTCAGAAATAGAGGGACAAAAATGCATTATTTATATATTTCATAATAGTTGTGGGTACTCTCTCCATCCTTATTTACTTGTCATATATTTTTTAATTAATTTTTTTATTTATTTATCATTTTTAACAAATTAAGGAAAGATATTTTTTGTCTTTCATGTTATATCATCAACAATTAGTAACATCGAATTAATATTTTTTAAAATATAATAAGTAAATATATTTAAAATTTAATTAATAGAAACAAAATGATAACGATAGTTAGTAGTAGAGTTATCAAAATGAGCTGGCTCAATCCAATCCTAACGGGCTAGAGAGTTAAATGGATAGGGATACGTTGATACTTTTAATTAAAGGGCTTGTAAAATAGCAGTCCAATCCAGCTCTAAGCAGATCACAAATTGGGACTGGTTGACCCTTCAATCAAAAAACGAACAATATTTTCTTTTTTTGAAAGAATACGAGTGTTGATGAATTACACTTTCTTTAGTGAGTATTAAAAACAAATACATAATAGCCAAGATATAATATTCATAAGTTTCATCCGAGCAAAAAATATTGCATGATCACTATTTTCATATACATGACAATAAATGAGAAGTGAAAAATTAGACATAAAAATGAAAGCAAAAGAGGTCAAAGATTCATAGTTATAATTGAGTAATGGACTAGGGCTAATTCGAAAATTTAGTGGGCTAGTGACCCTAAAATGTAAAAGATATGTAAAAAAATATAGTCTTAATTTTATATTGATATTTTAAAAATATTCATTGACAAAATCTTCACAAGTAAAACACTACTTAAAATATATAAATTAAAAATTTTAAAAATTTATAGCCCGCGGACTGGTCTCTGAGGCTTATGGGTTGAGCTTACGAGGCCAACGAGCCAAATAAGGCTCACTAAAAAGCCTCGTTACTAAATGGGCTGAAAAAATTGAATCCGACCCCATTTATTGACGGGCAAAGAACAGAAATCACATACTTTTAATGAAAATTATCATTTGTCCCTTATAAGTTAATAATTACAGAAATTCCTCAAACTGATACAATAATATAAGCACTGATACATTAATTTGATGCACGGGATACATTTCGTTAAGTAAGAATACGTTACATTTTATACATGATATACTAATTTGATGCGCGAGATACATTAATTTGATATGCTGATACATTAATCTAATGTGTGAAAATGAAAAATTTAAAAGATTTATAAAATTAATAAAAGATAATAATAATAAAAAAATTAAAAATAAAATTTCTATTATTTTTTTAATTTAACAATTAAATTAAATTAACCTAACCGATCAAACTCATTTTGACATCTCTAATTGGCAGAGGGAAAGGGGAGAATAGAATGCATGGTGAGCCCCTAATCTTAGGGCGGATCGCCGCATCCGTAAATTCTCAAAAGGAAATGTTTCATTGCACGCGTAATCTACTTTTCTTCCTCATGGGAATGCCACTACATGTCTTTACTTTAGGTACACAATTCCATTAATTTTTAATTTACACTGTTTGTTATTCTGTTTAATTACCATTTTCCATTATATCATTTTAAAATATTTAATAATTTTTTTTATCTTATAAAATTAATAAATAATTTTATATTTTATTTTAATTTATAATTATTATTAGTTGTAGTCTTTTTTCTATTATATTTTTTAAAATATTATATTTAAATTATGAATTTACCTTTTTATTTATAAATTTTTAAAAAGTGTGTGAACTCAATATTTAACGACTATTGTGAGATGTAGCATTTCCTTCGTTTCGTATTAATTGATCATCATATAAAAATAATTATACATATTTATTATTCATCTTATTAAATTAAAAAAATATATTAATTATATTTTTTTTCTATACTATCCTTGTAATTAATTTTTCTAAGTATTTACATTTTTTATTTATAATTTTTAATATGAGTCTAAAAAATATTAAAGAGGTACTACTTGTTGCTCTAGTATTAATTTCTTATTTCTCCCATACTCATTCCTGTCAGCTTGCCTATGCCATGGTGTAGTGGTGACACATATAATGACTAAGTTAGAAAGAAGTTAGATTAAATTGAAAGAGTATAACTAGTCTCACCTCTAATCTAAAAATAATTATGACTACTCTCACCTATTTAATTAAAATAATAATATTTATAAAAGCACGTACTATAAAATATTAATTTCTATTATTTTAAAATTTAATTCACTATATAATTAGACTTTTGTGATCAAACAATAACTTGTAATTTTATTATACTTATATTATGACAAAACTCAAAAAGGACATATCATTATAATATATTGCGAAATTAGTAATTGTATGATTACTATTCTAGTAAGTACATAAATTTCAATTTTGAGGTGACTTATAAATATATTTTTTTTCAACCAATGTGAAACGTAAATCCATTTTGCAGTTGAACAAGATTACAAGGATTTCCCATAAACTGCAATTTCAATGAAGTTTGGTTTACTTATAATATTATTATTTTTTTTGGAAAACTTAAATCCCATTTAGAATGGGTACGTTTTTGTACGTACGTATGCAACAAAGTACCAAACTCTCTTTATGATTTTACTTGCATGTATACAATATATAAATATAAGTACTAAATATGTATCACATATATATTTAATATTAATCAAGAGATATAATTTACTTTACTATTCCAAATAAAGAACTTCAAATAATTCACAATATTAGTTATAGTTTTTGTGCTATACGAATAATATAATAAATTTCGGTTAGACTAATAATTTATTTATTTGATTAATTAAAATCTCTAATTTAATTATCAACCAATAAAATAATTAATTTGTTGACAAAGGTCGAAACATTCGTTAGTGTGCAACCTCATAGGTCATAGGTTCATTACAAGATTGACGAAATGGTATGGTGGATCTTTATACTTGTATCAGTTTGTATTCTAATTTTTTTCTACTTAGTCATTTGTCATATAGACTCTTAAACTCAATAAAACACAATTTAACAAATTCCTCTAACTATTGACCAAGTCTATGTGTCTTTAAGATAACTGAGTTGGCGAAAATGTGTGACTTCACACGCCTTAAGGCGAGTGAATAACTTTTTTAGGTTTAAAAAAGGGAAAAGGATCAAAAATGCCCTTAAGGTATTAGAAATAGCTCAAAAATGTCCTTCTTCCATCTATTGGATTAAAAATGCCCTCCCATCCACCTATTTGGATCAAAAATGCCCTTAGAGTAAAATTTCAACCTAAAATACCCCTCCCTTTAACAGAAGCTGATGTGGCAAAAATAATATTTAAAATTTCATGTGTTGGCATTATGATTATTGGTCCACATGTAATTAGACCCAATTTCATTCTCAATCATATCCATCAATCCAAACCCATTTCTAAAAGATCCTACTTTTTCTTTCTTCATCTTTCTTCTATAAAATTATTTGGAGGATTAATAAAACAAAAATAATATTTAAAATTTCATGTGTTGGCATTATGATTATTGGTCCACATGTAATTAGACTCGATTTCATTCTCAATCATATCCATCAATCCAAACCCATTTATAAAAGATCCTACTTTTTCTTTCTTCATCTTTCTTCTATAAAATTATTTGGAGGATTAATAAAATACTATCAAATTCTTTCGGTAAATTCAAATCTTTAAAAAAAGGTTATAAAAAATTCTATATATCATCATTCTCTCGAAAAAAATATTAATTGACCTACTAATTTTATGGTAGTGAAGATAAGTGCAATTTAATTTGTATCCCAAAACGTATCAAAAGAATGAGTGGATTTGATGAAATGGGAACAAAAAAAATCATACATTCAATCTCCCATGGAAGCAAGACACTCATCAAATCAAGCCATGTTGTTTATCACATTTTTTTTAAAAAAATGGAGCCTCTAACAGTTGAGGAGGAGTTCAATCTCCAATTAGCTCACGAAAGACTTTGAATTTTTTAGAGAAATGCTTGGAACATCATGTTCTTGTATTGATTGTTTTGATATATTTTATTAATATTTCAAATAATTTTTTTAGAAGAAAGATGAAGAAAGTGGGGGAAATGGGTTTGGATTTGGGTTTGGGTTAATGGGTATGATTATGAATGAAAGTGGGTCTAATATATGTGGACCAATAAAATAATGTCACACATTTAACTAAAAAATATATATTTGCCACATTAGCTTCTGTTAAAGGTAAGGGTAATTTTAGGCTTAAATTTGACTCTAAGGGCATTTTTGATCCAAATAGGTGGATGAGAGGGCATTTTTGATCCAATAGATGGAAGAAGGGCATTTTTGAGCCATTTTCAATACGTTAAGGGCATTTTTGACCCTTTTCCCTTTAAAAAACATTAACCTTAAAAAAGAGGTATTTTTTTTAAAAAAAACAATTTAATTAAAAAGTCATTTCTTCTTCCCCACTGAACCCTCCTTTTTGGCCATTTTCATGCTTGACCAATTTTTTTTTCTTCTCCACAATTTACAAACACCTATTTAGTAGATCTTGGTGACTCGCTCGCAGGAGACGACTGAATCGCAATTGCGTGGGAGAGAGGCGGCATTGGTGGTGCATGCCACCAATGTATCGCAGTAAAGTGTGAGAGAGAGGCAACACTGACAAGTGGAGAGGAGAACGAGTTGGGTGAGGGTGCGGTCATGGCGGTAAAAAGATTTTTCGGTCAGATCTGATGGTGCGGTGGCTTAGGTTGTTGTTTTTGTGGGTGTTGGAGGAGGAAAGATTAAAAGTAATAGTGTGCGGCGGAGATAAAGATGGATGAGGGAGAATATGTATTTTGCAAACAAAAATGGCGACAACAGCGGTGATGACTTTGTCCGATCGATGATCGTGAAACAGTGAAAATATGCAGAATTGGATGTATGAAATTTCACTTTAGAAAATGTCAAACATATCACAGAAATACGAGCACAAGTCATCAAGCACAAGAATAACATAAGATATAAAGCAGACCCACAAAATCAAAGAAATCTCCCAACTGTTCATACAAGATGAATAATGATTTATCAACAATTTAAGGGTTTATCAACGGAACTCGTGAAATTTGTAAAGATCTAACCTACCTCATACAAAAATAAGGTAAATCAAAGATCGCAACTTTATTTTGATGGAAAAGCTAACTCGCAACATTCCTTAACAATGGGATAACACAATGTTCGTGTTTGTATATTAGAAATAAAAATAATATGTGCTAGGAGAAAGTGGTATCATATTTTTTTTTGCAATTCATTGTTAGATAATAAAGATTCCTTATTTGCAATGATATATGAATCCTCCGTAGATATTAACAAGTATTATATGTAAACTGCAAGTTCTTTATTTTTTATACTTATGTTAGTTTATGTTTCGTATTCATGTCTACATTTTTAGCATATATATAAATCATACATTGGCAGCCTTTGTCGTTGTAGAGACTAGCAGTTGACATCTTTATTTATTCTAACTAATTTGGTATCAAGAGCTAAATATTTTTTTCACCACTAATATGGACAGCTCCAACTCGTCCATCGATGTTGCGGTCAACCACATTCCTCTCCTTTTACACATTCTTCCATAATTGATTTCGATCTCCCAAACAATTGCTCTTTCTGGTGTTTCAATAAAACTTGACCAGAAAATTATTATCTTTGGTGATCCGCGGTATGCTCTGATTGAAGCCTTTGATTTGGAGTCTCATCCGGATGGATCTAATGTCTCACCTGCCACTGTCCTAACCACTACTTAGGTCATATTTGAATCTACTCCAAATATGGCCTTCACGACTTGGAAAAAAAGGACAAAATCCTTTCTCTTTGGCTTAAAACTACATGAGTCATTCTATCTACCCTACATAATGCACATATGTACCACTCGTGAAGTTTGGTCATATCTTTTCAACCTCTTTCAATCTCACTCAAGAGCCCAAGTCAAGAAACTTCACCACCAACTTCACACCACCGCAAAGGATTCTTCCACCATTATAGACTTGAACTATCTTTTATAAAAAAAAATATGTGTATTTTTTCATGTTATTTGCATAACAGAATGTTGTAATATGATGAGGCATAAGAAAAATTGTGTTTATAGTCTTAAATACATTATATTATACACAAAGAAATTAATTTTAGTTTTGGTTACATATTCAGTTTGTAGGTGATGATTGAAAACTTAAGTGTCCTTTGAATTTTACACTAAACTTGGAGCCTTTATAAGAAGTGATTTGTCTATATGTGTAAGTGTATAATGTCACATGTGTATTAATGATGAACTTACATTATTGTCTCTCTAAAGCCTTAAAGAGAAGTGATTTGTCTATATGTGTAAGTGTATAATGTCATTAATGATGAACTTACATTATTGTCTCTCTAATATTTACATGACATCAAAAGGTATTATTGTTGATTTAAACAAAGGTGTAAAACTGAACAGTAATAATTACGATATCTAGATTCTTCAAATATGGTATATACTAAATGAATAAAATTCTCTTGAAGGTATAAATTATATTTTGAATCAATTGGAAGAGGGAAACATTGCACAACACAGAAGAGACCCCTAAGATTACAAATCTTGACAAAAGGATAATTTCATTGCACGTGATATAATGGTTAGTCCTGTGGTTGTTGACCTCATACATAAATATGAGAAATTTTCTATTGCTCGTGGTATGTGGGCACATCTGCGAGGAACATGTGGGGGTACATTTGTGACCCGATTTGATAGTTGACTACCAAAATTGACACTTAAAAGAAACGTCACAAACAAAATGTCAAACAACACCTTAAGGTGATGTCAAATATGATAGCTCAACTCAAGAGTGATGATTATGTTCTTTTAAATGAACAACGAATTTAGACAATGATCTCATCTCTTCCAAATATTTGAAAACATTTGAAGGTTAACTTGATCCATAATGATAGTATCAAAAACTTTTATTGATATTGTCCGCCATGCTGAACTTCAAGATTAGCGATTTGGTGGTGCTAGAGTTGTTACTAGTGCCTTTGTTGCGGAGTCAAGTGGCACAAAGGCTTCACGCTTCAAGCGCAAGAAGAATTGAAAAATGAACGGTAAAAACAAAGAGACCGGAGAAGGACCCTCTAAGAAATAGAAGAATTCAAATTCCAAAAGGGAAAACGATTTTTTAAGACGAGAAACAAGAGCAAAATGAAGTGCTATAATTGTCAAGGGCTAAGACATTTTGCTCGTGATTGTACAAAACCAAAATATATAGCATTTCTAAAAACATCTCTAAGTGTTTTGTATGTTTCTAGCACTTATTTACGGATTGAATCTTATCATATAGGGTTGTAGACTCAGAATCCATTGACTACGTGAGTCAAGATCTAGAAGAGTTTGTAGAATTTTATCGAATTTCATCCAAATAAAGGTGGATCTAAGTAGAAAATAACGGTAATTGGAAGACAAAGGAATACACATTTGCAAAGTGGACTAGTATGGTGGTTGTTCTTTTTATGTTGCATGACGTCATATATGCTCTTGAGATTCGACGAAATTTAGTATTTATGTATGTTCTTTTAGACATTGGTTTTAATTTATTTTTTAGTCACACTAAAATAAGTAAAAGAAATATTTTATATGATTTTGTACTTCGTTGTAATCATTTTATTATTTAGATTGTAAGTCTTCAACTTATAACTATTTCATTGAATGTTCTTTAATGACATGATATTCAAGTAACAATGATATTGATATTATTACATGGCATGCAAGATAAGGTCAAATGAGCAAGATCGAACGAATAGGAGAAAAGATATTTAGGTTCTTTTCCCAAAATTGATATGTCAACTTGTGAAAATTGTCTTCCTAAAATGATTACGCATAAACTATTTAGAGAGGTTAAAAGAATTGAGTTTTCACTTCAATCAATTTATTTTGACATTTTTGGTCCAATAAGTGTGAGAAAAAAGGCCTGATGCTACATATTTCATTACATTTGTTGATAATTTCACGCGATTTGACTATGTCTATTTGATTCCTCATAATGTGAAGCACTTGGGTGCTTTAAAAGATATATGAATGAAGTTGAAAATCAATTAGATAAAAGCATAAAGATTTTAAGAACAAATCGATGATATGAATATTTATCAAAACAATTTTTAAAATTATGTACGAAAAAGAGTGTCATAAGATAATTAATTGTTCCTTATACACCCCCAATAAAATGGGTAGCTAAAAGAAGGACATGACAAGATCAATGATGACACCAATAAATTTGTCTATTTTTTCTAAGAAGATGAATTATTGACTGCAAGCTACGTACTGAATAAAGTTCCTTCTAAATTAGTATCTTTCACTCCTTATAAATTTTGAACTAATCATATATAAAATAAACTTGAATGATGTACGACCTTGAGGTCTTGCTGCATATATTAAAAATTGTTTTAGTAAGTTTGATCAACTAAGTCCAAAACAAAAGAAATATATCTTTGTAAGATACTCAGAATGCTCCAAAGTGTATTTGTCCATTGATGAATTGAAGAATGACAGTATTGCTGAAAAATTGTATCGTGGGATGTCAAATTTGAAAAAGAATTTTCTCAAAAAGGGTGAAATAGAAGAAAGTGAGTCTCTCCAAAAAAATGTTGAATTCAGAAGATCAACTAATGTCATCAGACATACTTGATAACTCAAAAGATCCAGAAATAATTTCTGGTCCAAGTAGGAGTTAGGAATCTCAAAATCCTATAGAGGAATCTGAACTTCAAATACGTAAGCTTACAAGAAAAGATTAACCTGAACGATCTTATGAGATTGAGAATTAAGCTTTTTTAGTACCTCTTACGAAATTGGATGAATCTAATTTTGTAACTAAGACTTTATTGAGTCCTAAAAAATGAATGGTTAAAAGCGATGAAGAAGAATTAGAGTCCATAAATATTTTTAAAAAAAATAGGATTTAGTTGACTTTCCTAAGGAACTTAAAGCTATTTGAAATAAATAAATTTTCAAAGTTAAACACAAATTGGATGAGTCAATAGAAAGACAGAAAGCACGATTGGTGACAAAAGGTTTTGCTCAAGAAGTTGGAATATACTATGAGGAATTTTTTTTTGTCAATTGTGAAGTTTATTACCTTCATACGATTATTTTTAGTTATTGTTGTGTGTTTACATCTAAAATTACACCAAATGAATGTGTGAAGATGTTTTTTCTCAATAGGTAATTAAATGAATAAATCTACATGGAACAATCAGTAGGTCTCATTATAAAGTCCAACGAATAAAAAAAAATGAAGAATGCCTCGAGTTCCATATTCTAATGTTGTTGGGAGTCTGATGTACGTTATAATGTGTACTGATTCTGATATTTGTTATGTCGTGAGTCTAGTTAGTAGTTATCAATCAATTATTAAAAAGCAATAAATACCTGAAGAAAATAATGGATCATTCACTTTGTTATAATGGGTCTGATTTATTCATAAGAGGTTATACATATGTTGATTGGGTTGGTGACCAGCGCGATAGAAAATTAACTTCCGATTATGTGTTCTTACTTAATAGTGGTGTTATTTCATGAAAAGTTAAAAAATAAACTTACACAACTCTTTCAAACATGGAATTTGAATTTTTTACTTGTGCTCTGCAATACAAGAAGTTGTTTGGCTAAAGAGTTTCTTTGAGCATTTGAATATTGCAAATAATTATAAGGGTCCTGTGATTTTATATTATGACAATCAATGACTACCACATACAAGAAGGGTCCTAAGTATCACAGTAAAACTAAACACAGTAACATCAAGTATAACTTTGTAAGAGACATAGTAGCAAGTGGAGAAATAGTTTACAATACATTCCTACTCGTGAAATGATAGTTGATCCTTCTAAAAAGACGATATCTAGAGACTTCTTTGAGAAACATATTAAGGCTCTAGGTTTTTGTAGGTGATGTACCGTGGTTTCATGGTACTTTCAATGCTTTTTCCTTTAGTTTAGTGTGTATCTAAGGCCTTTTTGTATTGGTTTTAATGTAGTTTTCTCTTTGTTTGCAGTAAATCTGTGGAGAACGTGGGAGAATTATGCTGAAAATTACAGAAGTGACGACCTACAGAGCCATTAATGGTCCTCGTGACCTCGACGGTCCGTAGGTGGCCAACATCGTACGAAGAAAAAGGCTGCTAAAGGAAGTTGGGGAATTCTGACTAAGTGTGCGACTATGGAGGCTCTCGACGGACCGTCATAGCAACGATGGACCGTCCTGCACATCCGACAATGTTAACAGAAAGTAGCCCCAGTACCCATTTTCAAAAGATTCTAAGTATGGAGGAACGGAAGTCATTGATGGACCGTTGTTTATGCAACGTACCGTCATCCATGTCCGTCGATGATAACACAAAGTTGGTGAAGAAAGCAGCAGAAAAAGAAGTTAAGTATGGAACGACGGGGGGCCTCGACGATCCGTCGCGACCTTGACGGTCCGTCGCTCCAGTCATCGACTCAGACACGTTTTTGGGAAGATTTTTCTTAAATAGATCTCCCTCTTTTGTTAGGACTCTATTATTATAAATACTTGTAAAAACCTCAGTTTTGGAGTTAGACTCTTGGATATTTTTCAGATTTTATTGTTCTAGTTGTGAACTTGTGATTTTGGGAAATTATTCTATTTTCCAAAATCGTTTATTGCAAGCTTATTGATTAACTCAAGTAATTTTCTGGATTTTTTTCAATCTCATCAAAGTAAGTACATGAATTCTTATCAAACTAATATGAATTGTGTGATTATTAACATGGGTATCTAAATCCATAGCTAGGGTTGTGGGAACCATAGGCAATTAACAAGGTAAAACCTTGCTAAAATAACAATTCTCGAATAGTGTCTTGCATGTATTGATAATTCTTTCGTTTAGAAGTTTTTTTAACGAGTGCACGCGTTAGAACTCGCCTTGTTGCTACTTGCCGCACCAAGGAGGTAACTAATACGAAAAGAATTATCAACGTAGATTTAGTATACACTATCTAATAGGATAGTGCCGGTTGGTGCGAAGTAACAACTAAGCCAAACATCGATTATGATGCTTAATATGAGGTAAAGGTAAAGTTTAGTAAAGCATATATACGTATCTAGACCAAGGTGCGAAGTGAAACTTTCTAGTTGCCGGACCAAAGAATTAGGGATACATAACTTACCACTTTGCATGCAAGATAATAGGAAATGATTGTTATAGCTAGAATTACTGTTTTATAAACATGTGAGGAACACTTAAGTCCTAGTTACTCTCATTACTTGATAAAATTCAAATCTTTAAACCTGTCACTTGTTTATTTAGAAATAGCTAAGTACATTTATTGCTTAACAACCCCCCTGTTTGTTACTTGTTTTTCGGAAAGGACTTGACCAAATAGAAGTAATAATATGTTAAAGTTAAGTCTAAATCATTTTCCTCGTGGGAACGACCCCAACCTCATAGTTGAGTTTTATACTTGATACGACCGCTTATATTTCTTTTCGAGAAGTAAATTTGAGTGTATCAAATTTTGGCGCCGCTGCCGGGGAAAGTAGCTTTTAGATTAACTTTAAGCTTATTACCAAAGTTTAGTCAACATTTTCCTAATTTTACTTTTTCTTTTTGTTTTTGTCTCTTGCAGATCTAAATTCCATGTATGCCAAGTACGCGGAGTAGAGGAAAACCCATACTCTCACCTGACCCCGAGCTGGAGAGTACACTGCACAGAATGAACCAAAATTTGGGTATTCTTGATGATGATCAGAACCTGGAAATTCCACCACCGGTTGATGCTCATGATCAATTATTACCTGAAAATCGTGGGAAAGGTGAAATACATAGGCAACCTCCCGCTCCACGCCCTCAAGAGTATTATAGGGGATATGATAATATTACTGACTCTGACGGCCCACTTGTCTTGCCTCCCCTGCCACACTGTCATACTTTCGTGGTAACCAGTAGTCTGATGCAAATGCTCATCGCCAGAGATTTGTGTGTGGGGCTACCTTTTGAGGATCCAAATGCTCAAATCGCCAAGGTGAAATCGGTGTGTAAGAGTTGTGTAAGGAGGCCTAATTTGAATATGGACGTAATTGGGTTGAGAGTGTTTCCTCTTTCACTGATGGGAGAGGCCGCTATATGGTTTACCGAGATCCCCTATAACTCAATATACACTTGGAATCAATTGAGGGATGTGTTCTTAGCACGTTGCTACCTGGTGTCTAAGAAGCTAAACCACAAAGATAGGGTGAACAACTTTGTGGCACCACGGGAGAATCAGTCAGTAGTTCTTGGGATAGGTTCACCTTGTTCTTGAGAAGTGTCCCCAATCACCGCATCGATGAAGAGTCACTGAAAGAGTACTTCTATCGAGGACAAGATGATAATAATAAAGTAGTACTGGATACGATAGCGTGTGGTTCTTATGGGGAGTGTCCTTATGCTGAGATCGCTGAGAAGTTAGAGAAAATCTCCCGAAATAATAAATCTTGGAGCACTAGAAAGTCCGATACTAGGAGAAACACTTTTGCAGTGTGATTCGCACACAATCCAGCTGCAAATGAGATTCGTGAGGAAATGGCTAACTGAGCTTGGATTGGTGTTGAAACATGTCACTAGGGGTGCATAAAAGGTAAATGTGGTGAACTACTTGTCTAAATAACCACCGCCAACTGATGAGTATTACTATAAGGAGGACTCTTATGTGGTAAATGAGCAAACGGGGGGTTTCCGACCAAACGCCCAAGGCTCCAATCAGGAAAATTAGCGTCAAGGTCAAGAAAACCAAGGTCGGAACTATGGTAATTACAACCGAGAGGGTCATTATGTCCGAGATGGGAATTACAACCGTGACAAAAACTTCAACCGGGGTAATTATGGTAACAGAAATTACAGGAGTGGGCCCTATGTTCCACCACAAAATCGTGAAGTTGCTCCTAGGGATAGTGGAGGTAGTATGGCGAGAGTTGAGGATATGTTGCAGAAAATGATAAGGAGGTTCGATTCTAGTGATGAGCACACTAAAGAGTTGAGGAGTGACTAAGCGAGTATTGGGCAAAAATTTGATGCATATGCAATCTCGATCAAGCATCTTGAGTTGCAAATGGCCCAATTGTCTTCGACTGTGAACCCATGCCAACCGGGTATGCCAACCGGGTACTCTTCCTAGCAACACTGTCCAAAATCCAAAAAATTATGGACACTGTATGGCAATCACAACTCGAGGTGGTAAGCAAAACATTGACCCACCAATGCCGTCTAGTGAGGAAAATGTGATAAGGGGTGATGATGAGGTAGTGGAGGTTAGTGGTGATTCGGGAGACAAAACGGTGAAAGAAGTTGAGGTACCCCAAAAGGTGACCCCCATGCCTAGACCACCACCTCAATTTCCACATAGGTTAGTGAAAAAGACCTAGGATGGTAAATACCGACGTTTTATTACTATGTTGAAACAACTTTCCATCAATGTCCCTTTGATCGAAGCTCTTGAACAAATGCCCGGTTATGTCAAGTTCATGAAGGATATCGTTACTAAGAAAAGATCGGTCAGTTTTGAGGATGATGATAGAATGCGACATTGTAGTGCTATTGCTACGAGGTCTCTAGTGCAAAAGAAAGAAGATCCAGGTGCCTTCACTATTCCATTTACAATCGGGTTATTACACTTTTCAAAAGCATTATGTGACCTTGGGGCAAGCATAAATCTCATGCCTCTTTCTATTCATAAGAAGTTGGGTTTGGGTGACCCAAAGCCCACTGCGATGCGGCTACTGATGGCCGATCGAACGGTGAAGAGGCCTATTGGGATACTCCACGATGTGTTATTAAAGGTGGAGTCATTCATATTTTCGGTCGATTTTGTGATTCTGGATTGTGAGGTTAATTTTGAGGTGCCTATTATTCTTGGGAGGCCATTCATTGCTACGGGTAGAGCCTTGGTTGATATGGAGAAAAGGCAAATGAAATTTCGGTTAAGCAATGAAGAAGTGACTTTCAATATTGTAGGTCCACGAGGCAGAATGGTGAGATCCAATCGGTATCTGCCATATATACAGGGTTGAAAAGTCATATGAGGTACAAATAGAAGAGTGTCTGGGTGTATAAGCACTAGCGGCAGTGATCATGAATTTTGATAGTGATTGTATTGAAGAGTATGGGTCATTTGTCGCGGCACTTGATCAAGGTGATGTTCGGTTTAAACCAAAAAAGTTGGAGTTAGATATGAAGCATTGCGAGTCTCCACCCGTGAAATCATCTATAGAGGAGGCTCTAAAAGTAGAACTTAAGTCTCTACTACCTCATCTGAGGCATGTATTTTTGGGAAAAGGTGACACTTTGCCAGTAATTATTGCATCAGATTTGAATGTGCATCAAGTTGAGAGTTCGTTGAAGGTGTTTAAAAGGTTCAAAAGAGCTATTGGGTGGACTATTACGGATATTATTGGGATCCCTCTCGAGATTTGTTCACATAAAATCCAACTCATGCCCGATCATAAGCCAATTATTGAGCACCAAAGACGTTTAAATCCACCTACGCAAGAGGTGGTGAAGAATGAAATCATTAAGTGGTTGGATACTGTAGTGATATATCCAATCGCCTATATTAGTTGGGTTTGCCCTATTCATTGTATACCTAAGAAAGGGGGAATAACTGTGGTCCCCAAATGAGAAAAATGAGCTTGTTTCGATGAGGCCGGTGACTGGATGGAGGGTACGTATGGATTACCAGAAATTAAATGCATGGACCGAGAAGGACCATTTTCCTATGCCCTTCATGGATTAGATGTTGGATAGACTTGCAGGAAAGGGGTGGAACTGTTTTCTTGATGGCTATTCGGGTTATAATCAGATTTATATTGCACCGGAAGATCAAGAGAAAACCACATTTACTTGTCCTTATGAGACCATCGCGTTCAAGAGAATGTTGTTTGGGTTATGCAATGCACCGGCCATGTTTCAGAGATGTATGATGTCTATATTCTTCGATATGGTGGAGGACAATATTGAGGTATTTATGGATGATTTTTCAGTGGTTGGTGACTCCTTTGAGCGGTGTTTGAGTCATTTGTCTGAGGTTCTTAAGAGGTGTGAAGATGGCAACCTTGTGCTAAATTGGGGAAAATGTCTATTCATGGTGAAAGAAGGTATTGTATTAAGTCATCGCATTTCAGAGAAGGGTATAGAGGTTGATCGAGCCAAAGTTGAGGTGATAGAGCGACTTCCTTCACCTATCTCTGTAAAAGGTGTGAGAAGTTTTCTTGGGCATGCAGGCTTTTATCGGAGGTTCATCAAGGATTTTTCAAATATTGCACATCCTTTGTGCAAGTTGCTTGAGAAAGAGTGTAAGTTTCATTTTGATGAATCTTGTCTTAAGGCATTTGGTGAGTTGAAGGAAAAGTGGTGTCTGCACCTATCATCATTTCTCCGGATTGGAGCAAGCCTTTTAAGGAGATGTGTGATGCGAGTGGGGTTGCTCTAGGTGTGGTATTGGAATAAAGAAGGGACAAAATCCTTCATCCCATTTACTATGCTAGTAAAGCCCTTAACGAAGCCCAAAAGAACTAGACCATGACTGAACAAGATCTCATTGTTGTAGTCTTTGCTTTCGAGAAATTTCGCTCCCATTTGCTTAGCACTAGAGTTATAGTGCATACTGATCATTCTGCTTTGATATATTTGATGTCAAAGAAGGATGCAAAACCGAGGTTGATTCGTTGGGTATTATTATTGCAAGAATTTGACTTTGAGGTGAAAGATATGAAAGGGAACGAAAATCAAGTTGCTGATCACTTGTCCCGATTAGAAGATGAAACAATGAGAGAGTTGGGTGACAAGGCTGAGATTGATGATACTTTCCCTGATGAGCATGTATTGGCTGCCTCCTAAGATTTGATTCCATGGTTCGCAGATTTTGCGAATTATCTGGCTGGTGATATCGTCCCACCGGACTTGTCCTTTCATCAAAGGAAAAAGTTTATGCATGATATGAAAAATTCTTTTGGGATGAGCTATTCTTATATAGGAGTTGTGCTGATGGGATTATTCGACGTTGTGTGCCGGAAGTTGAGATGTTGAGTGTTTTGGAGGCATGTCATTCTTCGCCTGTAAGAGGGCATCATAGTGGTATTCGGACTGCTCACAATATCTTGCAATGTGGATACTATTGGCCAACCATACACCAAGATGCTCATGAGTTCGCCAAGGCATGTGATAGATAACAAAGAGATGGTGGCATTTCGCGAAAGCAAGAGCTCCCTCTAAATCTCATTCTTGTGATTGAGTTGTTTGATGTGTGGGGCATTGACTTTATGGGCCCTTTTGTGAGTTCTCATGGGATGAAGTACATTCTTGTGGCAGTCGATTATGTGTCTAAATGGTAGAAAGCTATCACACTTGCGAATAATGAAGGGAAAAGTGTAACTGCGTTCTTGAAAAAGAACAAATATCCTAGATTTGGCACCCCAAGAGCTATTAACAGTAATGGGGGATCCCACTTTTGCAACAAGCTATTTAAGGGATTATTGGAAAAATATGGGTTTCGCCATTATGTGTCCACGCCTTACCATCCTCAAACTAGTGGGAAAGTTGAGGTGTCAAACAGGGAGATTAAGCAAATTTTGGCAAAAACGGTGAATGCTAGTAGAACGGATTGGTCAAGGACGCTCGATGATTCTCTTTGGGCCTATCGGACAACATACAAGACTCCCATAGGTATGTCCCCATACCAACTTGTATATGGGAAGTCTTGTCACTTACAGGTTGAATTAGAGCATAAGGCCATTTGGGCAATGAAGAAGTTGAAAATTGATTGGAATGAGGCTGCGGAACAGAGATTAAACGGGTTGAATGAGCTTGATGAATTTTGCTTGAAGCCATATGAAAGTTCAGCACTCTACAAATAAAAGATGAAGAAGTACCATGACCAAAAGATTGAGAAGTGCGATCTTTTGGTTGGGGATTTGGTGCTTTTGTTCAATTCTAGGTTGCGTTTGTTTTCGGGCAAACTCAAGTCCAAATGGACTGGTGCCTATTTGATCACCCAACTATTCTCTCATGGTGCGGTTGAGTTGGAGAACAAGGAAGATGTGAGGTTCAAGGTGAACGGGCAGCGAATCAAAATATATCTAGGGCATGCTGAAACGGCGAAGGAAGTGATCGACGCATACCATCTTGATGAAGTCTGAGTAATCAAGAGTCCTCCGCCGTGCCGCGACGTTAAATCAAGCGCTAAGTGGCAGGCAACCCAATATGTATCCTCTAGCCAACTATAGGTTTTTCATGCTTTTATTTATTTAATATTCCATCTGACTACTCTTTTCATTTTTGTTAGCAGTGTTCATAGATTAGGGTCTGTGTTTAAAAACTGTCCAAAAGATACAAAAAAATTATCTTAATGGGTGTTAAATGTACAGGTATCAAATCACCAGAAATCTGCAGAAAATTGGTCTGCTGCACCCATCGACGGACTGTGTTTCATTGACGGACTGTCAGTGGGATCCGTCATGCCCAGGTATGTCTTTCAAAATTTCCAAGTTAGGGCACCCTCGATGGACCCCCATGACGGACCATCGACCCTGTTACGGTCCGTCGACGGGGAATCGTCGCGTCTTTATCCACCGACCCGACCCGACCTGTCCGGCTGAATATTAAAAGTTTTAAACTTTTAAAGTTCCCACCTCTTCACATAACTCCTCATAACCGTTTCTCTCCTCATTTCCTACCATTTCTTGCCACTTCATTACTATTAACTCCCATTCCCTCTCTATCTTCTAATTTCCCACATTTCCCCCAAATTCCCATAGTCCCTTTCTCTCCCAATTCTCCATGTTTCTTCAGTCCATTGTCGGTCGGTGTTCGTGGTGTTTGTGATGTTGTTCAACTACCAGTGTCTTGCTTCTTCTTCCTCTACTCCAGTTATCAGATATGTTCTTCTGATCTGTGAAATAACTTTCGTTAATTTTTTATTTTCTGCTTAAACTTGTTTTCTTACTGTGTGGGTCTCCAATTTTGGACCCTTATTGCATGCTAGAACTCACCCCCGTAGTCCTAAGTTCCCATAGAACACTGATATTGAAAAGAAATGGGAGTGTTTTGTTAAAAAATGGCATGTGTTTCCTGATTCTTTTGCTGACCTAGGGTTGATAGGTTCGAAAAAATTATTGCCTGGGGATGATGGGATGTTGGGTAGTTTCTTGGGAATCTTGGGTTGTTAAGGATACTCCGCATTAGTTAGATAGGAGAACTAATTTGGCTAAAATAAAATAAAAAAAATATTTGTCCCTTATGGACAGTACGAGACCCCGTCGACAGACCGTCATGCCCTCGACGGACCATCGTGGGGGTCTGTCACTCCCCACTTCTCATTCTTTGGCCAAGTGTCCCTCGACTGATCACTGTGATGGACCGTCGTGCCTTCGACGGTCCGTCCTGCACAACCGTCGACACTGTCAGAACCTTTGTTTCTGATGTTTTCAAATTTTAGTCTAAGTGTCCTTCGACGGACCCCTGTGACGGACCATCGTTCCTGCGACAGTCTGTCCTGCACAATCGTTTCCATTATCAGAACGTTTGCTTCTGATGTTATACAAAAATTTCACTAAGTGTTCCTCGACGGACCCTCATGACGGACTGTTGTGCCTCTGACGGACCGTCTATGGGTCTTTCATGCAGTGTTGCAACTGCTGCACTGCTATTCCATTTCTGTTTCTACTTTGTTGCTTTCTTCTGTTGCATATACTGGTGCTAATTGCTTTTCTTTGCAGGTACTAATGGCACCAAAAAAAGACCGCGTCTACTCACGATGGCGTTCCAAGTCCGTCGCCCCGTCCGTATAGATGGTCATAGGCTCAGACGATGAGCGTGACCCGGAGTACGTTCCACCAGGCGATCTCACTCCCACCTTTGCTGCACGCACCACCAGAGCCACGCCCACGAAGGTGGCGCCCGGCGGAGTCACTGCCTCCCAGTCTGAAGAGGAGCGCATACTGATTGGCACACCTTCTGGGTCTGCTGCACAGTCTGAGGGAGCATCTGGTTCCGAGGATGCTTCCGGTTTTGAGGAAGCTTTCGGTTTTGAGGAGGTCTTCGGGTCTGAGGAGGCCTCTTCTCCCTCCACCGCATCCCAATCTGCCTCGTCTGATGAGGTTGATAGTGCTTACTCTACTCCAGCACCCCAGACTGGCGTCCCCGCCCCGATTGCTGATCAGCCCACACGGTGGTGTTGAGGGGCAATATCAAGTATACACCGACGCCAACCTACCAAATGACAAGGGGGTCATGACCCGGACCCTAACACTAGAGCGGCGGGTTCTTACGGGGAGTCTCCCCACCATGCCAGCTATTCATGAAATATTCACCAGGCATCGGCTGGAGTGGACGGCTCGGGATGTAGGCCACTACAGTGAGGAGATGGTCCGAGAGTTCTACGCCTCTTTGTGGAGACTCTCCGATCTCATCTAGACAGGCGGGCATCCCCGGCCAAACATGCTACTTTGGATTACGTCCGAGTCCGCAGCAAGCGGGTTGAAATTTCCTTGCCGCCCATCCGCAGGTATCTCTATGGCGCGGATGTTGATGCCACCTAGACACCTCTCACTGCCGAGTTCGACTATCAGTGGAAGTTGATTAAAGATGGCCGATTCCAGTGTGAGCCAGAGTTGAGAGAGACCACTAAGCGGTGGATTGCACAGTACCTTTTCGTCGATGGTGAGGCTGCCGATTGGGTGCGGGAGCCCAAGGAAAGTATCAAGAAGGCTAACCTCACCTTCACAACCAAGTTTTTGTTGTTACTACTTCGACACTGCCTTTCCCCCACTGCAGCTGATTGCGAGGTTTGAGGTGGACTTCGCATGGCTACTACGGGCGGTGATGCACGAGAGGGCCTTCAAGGACACTACTACTTACCCTTTCGCGTGCATGGTTTTTTCTTTGTGCAGGTTAGAAAGAGTGCCCGTGTTTCACATTGATGTGCTCAAGACCCCGTTTGGCACAGTAGATATTGGCCTCATTCAGGATGAGGCCAATGAGTTGTCTCCCAAAAGAGGGCCCCGTATAGAGGTATAGCCTCTAGGTGAGAACTTGGCAGCCACGGTAGAGCAGGCCCAAGGGGATAGTTCGGCTACATCTGAGCCTACCGATACCACTCCGATCGAGTCTATCCCGAGTGGTAGCACTGCTCCGAGATCCTCTCGCTCTATCCCATCTACTACATTGTTCCCGCTAGCTAGGGTCCAGAAACTAGAGGCCCAAATGGCCACACTTCTGCATCACATCTATCCTTGGATGCAGAGGTCCATTGCTAAGGCAGAAGTGCACACAGAGAGGAAGATGGCCTAGCACACTGAGCGGAAGATCATGGAGGTCCACCAGCGTTAGGACGCATTTGAGCTGCGGGTTCTCACTCGAACAGCCCCTACAGTGGATGTCACGACTCTCCAGGCTATTGTGGAGAGTCTGAGAGCCGACTTAGATACTATACTAGAGGCTCGGGTGCCTGAGTCTGAGGCCCCTTCTGCAGAGCCTGCTGAGGACACAGTGTTGGCTTCCCTCTTCTCCACCACTAATGTTCTACCACCTACACCACGAGAGTGTGCCAAGAGGCATCGAACTAGAGATGATAATAAGTCCCGAGCTTGAAAGAAGGAGCGCCATGAGTTGGAGACTGCAAGGAGAGCCTCACTCATGGATGAGGAGGCCCGCCAGTTGAGGACTATAGAGTTGGTTGTTGGGGCGTCTAGCTCCAAAAATATTGAGGATGAGAGGATCACTACTGATGGTGTTGTTGCTGCTGAGGACACTAATGAGGGTGTCTCGACTACAGAGGGAGCGGGTTCCGGGCAACTAGAGCCTCCACCTTGTTGATCGTGCGGCGCTTTGCACCTCAGGTTTGCTTCACCTATCACCCTATTTTATATACTTTTATGCATTGGGGACAATTGCATGTCTTTTTTGGGGGGTGGGGTAAATGGAAAGTGAGTGCTAAGGTGAAGTTTGAGTAGCCCAACTCAGATCCTCTCTTGGGGTTTTCTTGCCTGTGTTCTTTTTCTCCAAGAGACTGGTTATTTTATTGTTGAACCGGCATGTTGGTATCTTTTGTACATAGTATAGAAATGGAATCTGAAGCATGATGGCTAACCAAAATGATATCATAATTTAAAGAAAATGCTACATGAATAGGCATAGTAACTGATAAATGTGTGGCTCTAAGCATGACATAGAGATACACCACTGCATGACCCTAAATCTAAGACTCGAACTAGGTGTCTGATAATCTGGTAGAGTAATGAGATGTCAAGTGAGTGTGAGAAAAATTTGAATCGTCCACTATTTGTACTGAGTTAGAACTTGCCTGGTTAGTCCTGCTAAAAGTAAGTTGTAATAGACAATAGGAAAGGATCATAGGCCCTTGTTCAATATAGTCAATCTTTATCCTATATAACAGAAAACCGAATGAAATTAATCCCTTCTTGATCCAAATGATTTGAGCTTAAAATAGACCTTTCTTTTTCACCCCAACTGATCTTTTCTGGGAACAATGTGTTGGCCCTGGTCCCTCCTTGGACATGTGCACCTCAACTTATGCCAAAAGCATAAGTTGGGGATGGCTAATGCAGAAAACAACCTTGTCGTGGTCCTGACCCAACTTTGGGTATTGTGTAATTTGACTCATGGCAAAGCCATGAGTTGAGGGTGACTATTATGAGGAATGCTCCGGAAAGTGGGGTTGAAAGAACAAAGAGAGAGAAAGAACAAAAGAAAAGTTACTCAAAAAAAGTTGAAAGAATAGTGAAATAAAAAAAAGTATTTGAAAATGTGAAAATACAAGCAAGAAAAGAAAAGAGTCACTTACACAAAAGAAGAAAGAAGGGAGAATAGCAAGGTGAAAGAATACAAGAAAATTAAGAAATAGGGCTGAATAAAACAATGAAAATGTAGGACACTTAGCCGTTATTCCAAGGAGGGCAATAAGTCACTAAAATACATCCAAATGTACCCTACCTGACCCTGAGCTTAAGTTACAAGCTAAGAAAGTCCTATCGTGATCCTAAGAGTCTATTATGGTGAACTTGAAGCAGTGAAAATAAGGGCAAGCCTATGGCAATAAGTATAAATGAGGTGTGAAGTTGTTATGTGAGCGAGTTTTGAAAAATAATCCTTATACACAAACTGAAATCATTGTGTGAAAAATGAGGATGTTGTTTTGAAGCAAGGGCACTAGTTGCAATACCGGAAAATTAGCACCTTGATGAGAGATCGAAGAGGATAGGTGTCGGTGTGTGGTGAGTTTGTGTCATGGTTGGATTCACATGATCAAGACTAATAGTGATAGCATGCATAAATCAATTTGAAAATAATCGGGATTGATAGTCAGATGATTGCAAAAAGCTAAAGTAAGGATACTTTTGTACAAAGATTTTGTGGTGAGTCATAGCGCGTCGCTTGAGAACAAACAACGAATTTAAGTTGAGGGTGTTGATGTACCGTGGTTTTTCACGGCACTTTCGATGCTTTTTCCTTAAGTTTAGTGTGTGTCTAAGGCCTTTTTGTATTGGTTTTAATGTAGTTTTCTCTTTGTTTGCAGGAAATCTGTCTAGAAGGAGAATGTGGGAGAATTTGTGCTGAAAATTGCAGAAGTGACGACCTACGGAGCCATCGACGGTCCGTAGGTGGCCACCTTCGTACGAAGAAAAAGGCTGCTAAAGGAAGTCGGGAAATTCTGTCTAAGTGTAGAGCTACGGAGGCTCTCGATGGACCGTCATAGCCACGATGGACCGTCCTGCACATCCGTCAATGTTAACAAAAAGTATTCCCAGTACCCATCTTCAAAAGATTCTAAGTATGGAGGAACGGAAGTCGTCGACGGACTGTTGTTGACGCAACAAACCGTCATCCATGTCCGTATATGGTAACAGAAAGTTGGTGAAGAAAGCAGCAGAAAAAGAAGTTAAGTATGGAACGATGGAGGGCCTCGATGGTCCGTCGCTCCAGTCGTCGACTCAGACGCGTTTTTGGGCAGATTTTCCTTAAATAGATTTCCCTCTTTTGTTAGGACTCGATTTTTATAAATACTTGTAAAAAAACCTCATTTTGGGGTTAGACTCTTGGATATTTTCAGATTTTATTATTCTAGTTGTGAACTTGTGATTTTGGGAAATTATTTAATTTTCCGGTAGTCGTTTATTGCAAGCTTATTGATTAATTCAAGTAATTTTTTGGATTTTCTTCAATCTCATCAACGTAAGTACATGAATTCTTATCAAACTAATATAAATTGTGTGATTATTAACATGGATAACTAAATTCATAGCTAGGATTGTGGGAACCATGGACAATTAACAAGGTAAAACCTAGCCAAAAAAACAATTTTTGAATAGTGTCTTGCATGTATTGATAATTCTTTCATTTAGAAGTCTTTTTAACGAGTGCATGCGTTAGAACTCGCCTTGTTGCTACTTGCCGGACTAAGGAGGTAGATAATAAGAAAAGAATTATCAACGTAGATTTAGTATACACTATTTAATAGGCTAGTGTCAGTTGGTGCGAAGTAACAACTAAGCCAAACATCGATTATGATGTTTAATATGAGGTAAATATAAGGTTTAGTAAAGCATACACACGTAGACGGACCAAGGTGCGGAGTGAAATTTCTTATTTGCCAGACCAAGGAATTAGGGATACCTAACTTACCACTTTGCATGCAAGATACTAGGAAAGGATTGTTATAGCTAGAATTACTGTGTTATGAACCTGTGGGGAACACTTAAGCCCTAGTTACTCTCATTACTTGATAAAAATCAAATCTTTAAACATGTCACTTGTTTATTTACAAATAGCTAAGTACATTTATTGCTTAACAACCCCCCCCCCCTGTTTTTTACTTGTTTTCGGAAAGGACTTGACTATATAGAAGTAATAATAGGTTAAAATTAAGTCTAAATCATTTTCCTCATGGGATCGACCCCAAACTCATAGTTGAGTTCTTTACTTGATACAACCGCTTATACTTCTTTTCGAGAAGTAAATTTGAGCGAATCAGTATGATAATATTTTGTATTGTAAAATAACTTGGTTGTTTACGTTTTTCATCTATATTAGACGATTGAATTTATTCATATCTCATATGCATGTAACAGTGTTTTAGAAACAAAGAGTGTCGAACAAGTCGAGAGATTGACTCTCTCAGATGATAAATTCCCTCTTACGTTAGAGGATGTAGAAAGATGATTTTCACTACCATGTTATGACTTCTTTTATAGGCTAGACAAGAGTCTCTCTTAGAAAGTGAGTTTGAGGATTATTAAAGAGAGAAACTCTGGTTAAACACCTAGAGGTACTTTGACCAAGACTTGTACAATGTTGGATAACTGAAAGGCATAATACATATATTAGATCCTAAACTTGGCTTTAAATTTTAATTTGAGAAAAGACATAAAGACACCATCGAAGTTGTCCCATATTTGCATAAAGACACCTAAACTTTTGAAGTGTCCTATCACACCATTAAACAACTATGTATTGTTGTAAATTGGCCATTTTTACCCATTAACTCATCTGGGTTGTTTACACGCACGTTAGGCGCGTCATGGGCCATTTTTCCTTTTTATTTACTAGTTTAAAACAGCCACATGTCATTTTCTTTCTTTAATATTAATTATTTAATCAATTTTTGTATCTTCCCCAATTTAAACTCAAAAATAGCCGTTGGTAGCCCTAAAATTTTGATTTCCATGGCAAGAACAATATTGGTGCTCTCTTTTTGACGACTTCATATCTTCCTCAAGAAAATAAGGTAGGAATTCATATTTTCTCTTTTAATTTCAAGTAGAAATGTTAATTTGAAGTTTTTTTATGGTTGAATTTCTTCTCAATTTTGTGGTTAGTTTTTGATTGAAAATGTCAAATGCAATGTTGAATCGTATTTGTAATGATGAGAATGATCCGATGTTGCGAGTGAAACTGCGATGCAATCATGGTGACTTACTATCAATGCAAACTTCATGGTTGGAGCATAACCCAGCTCGAAGATTTTGGTCTTGTCCACGCTATCGTGTATGTTTACTAATTTTTTTATGGAGATCTTTTGTTTATGTATTTTTCTTTAATTTGTGTTTTGCGTATTTTAGGAGGATGCGTGCAACTCTTTAGATGGAGGGATCGAGAAGAAGTTGATATACGATCCGAGTATGTTATTCCGAGATTAGAAAAGAGAATTAAGGAGTTGGAAGAAATATTGACATCTTATGAAAGTCGTGTTGAAAGTAACCAAGTCATGATGAAGGAGAAAAAGAAGGGCAAATGTTGTAACTTGAAGCTAATCGTCTTGATCATTATTGTGTGTTTTCTATGTTTAAGTCTAACCAAGAATGTGAAGGATGGAAGTTGTAGGTGTGTGCAACCAAAATTTCCATAGACATGTTTAGTTACTTTCAAATTTTTGAAATTGTAGGTGTGTGTACCTAGAAGCTAATTGTCTTGATCTTGCTAGTTGTAGGTGTGTGTAACTTGAAAGATAGAATTTGTTGAATGTTCAAGTTATTTTGTTCTTTGTTGTCGAAATTGTTATGATTTGAAAAATTAGTTAATGTATTTGGTTCTCTAATCTATATTATCGTGGCAACCATTTGAGAAGCTTCACAAATATGTCAATTACAATTAAAAAGGCAATAACAAAACTGACAAAAAAGAAGACTTCATAATCGAGTTTGATTCCAACCATTCAAGTTTGTTTGGTTACACCCAAAATTGAGTTTGTTTCCAATAAAAAACAACACAAATATATGCATAGTTAAATTTTGTTTGTCAAAATGAACAAGACAACATCAAAATGCCCTACTTCCATGGCACAAAAGTTTTTATACTTGAAGTTGTTTGGCCTTGGCTATTAGCAGCATTAGCAGCAGCTACAGACCTAGTTTGGATAACCTTTTCATCCCTCATTCTTTCCAGGTTGCTACTGGTAATAGTTGTCTTCCCCTTCCATTTGAATCCACGTACTGGTGTGTAGCCAATATCACCAGTGACAACATCAGCCCTCTTTGTAACTTTTGTACCAGTATTGATGACTCTTCTACTTGGCAATCCAGGTTGCTTAGTCAAATAAATACACACTCAAATATTTGACAATTAGGTTTGCAATGACAATTGTAAACTTTCATTGATAGTTGTAAACTTACATTGAGAGTTGTAAATCCATCTTTAGCTTGGTATATGCCAACACCTACCATTCTTGGCCTTTTAAAAGGTCTTGTTTGTCCTCCACTAGTGTCCTCATGTTCTACTGGTCTCTTCCCTCTTCCTAGGCCTCCTCTACTGCAGTTTGCTTCTGAACTAGTTTGACTATGTTGAGTCATTCCTCTTCCTCTACTTAGTCCTTCATTCACATTTCTTTCTTGAGCCATTTCTCTTCCTGATCCTGCTCCTCTACCTATACCTCTACCTCTACCTCTACCATTTACAGTCTGTACTTTGAAATCAAATATTAAATCATATCTATATTATCTAACAATGATATAATAATTAGATATATTACCTCTGTGTTTGTAACATTTTCATGTGACTGAGCTGGAACACCTCTGCCACTTGCTCTTTCTCTTGTTGCTCTTCCTCTTGTTGCTCCTGTGCCTTTTCCTCTACCACTTTCAGTAGCCTGTATATTAATATATCAATATATGTACATCTACATATAACATACATTTGAGAGTAACAAATAAAAGTACCTGTGTATGAGAAGATGGTTCAGATGACTGACTTGGACCAGTACTTCTTGCCTGAGAACATGGTTCAGTTGATTGACTTGGATCAGCTTGGTTTCTTGTAGGACATCCTCTTTTATTGTGTCCTTGTGTGCCACATTTGCTACAATTCATTACAACACCTCTTTTGCTCAACTTTCCAGTTTTTCTGCTTTCATCTGCTTCCTTTCTTCTAACCTTAGCTGGTTTTCCAGGCAACTTTCTAATCTTTGGTGGCTTTACAATTGGATTATTTGAGGTTGACCACATTTTCATGTTATTCATTGGCTGAATAAAATGGGCATATGTGCTGAGGTAGGTTTCCTTGCTATAACAGCTAGCCACATAATGGATTGGTTCCAAGTTTTTGTAATGAAGGGCAGCAACACCATGAGGACAAGGAATTCCCCTAAGTTGCCAGGATCTGCAACTACACCTCCTATTAACAATGTCCACAGTGTGTGTAAACCCATGGTGTTTAATCTCAAAACCTCTTTCTCCATTCCAAGTCAAGTTACATTGCATAGACTTTTGAATGTTTTCTTGCAAAATCTTTAAAGACATAGGAGATATATCAGTGATCAAAGTGTTTGAGAACTCTCTCAAATCACCAATTCTTTTCATCATCTTCACCCTTATCTCCTCAAGCATTGTATTGATGGTTTTATACCTTGCAGACACTATCCAAGCATTAAAGCTTTCTGCCATATTGTTGTCCACAACATCACATTTGTTATATTCTTCAAAATACTTCTTGCACCATGTATTCAAATTGTACCATAAAAGATTATCCAAACCTTCTTGTCCTAATTTCCTCATTGTCTCTATATTGTCCTTCATCTCAGCTTCAAATGTGGATTTAGCAATCCTCCAAAACACTCTTCTTCTTTTAACTCCTTTCCAATTTTTTGACCAATTGGCAAGAACATGTCTTGCACATTTTCTATGTTCAACAAGTGGCAATAAAGTATCCACAGCAATTTCTAGTCCCTAACAAACCAACATAACAGAAAAAGAATCAATTAAAGTGCAAAACTCAACAACAATAAAATAGTAAGATGGATATCAGTAATTACCTTTTGCATATCACTAATGATGGATAGTTGATGCCCTTCTCCAAGTTCAAGATCATTCTTCACTAGTTCAAGAAACCATGTCCAGGTATACTGATTCTCAACCTCAACAACTGCCCAAGCAATAGGGAGCATTTGGTTGTTTCCATCTCTACAAACTGCCACTAACAACTGGCCTTTACACACACCTTTGAGAAAACACCCATCAAAACCAATCAACCTTCTAGCACCTCCAAAAAATGCTTTCTTTAAAGCATTGAAGCAAACATAAAATCCTTCAAAAATTTTCTGCCCAGTTTCAGAATCTTCTCCAACCTTCACTACACAAGTACTACCTGGATTACTCCTTAATATTTCATCTCTATAATCAAAAATCCTACCATACTCCACAATGTGATCACCCATGATCTCTTGTAACACTCTAGTCCTAGCTCTTCTCACTGTTGTCCTACCAACATTAATATCCAACTCCTTTCTAATAATGTCCTGCAACAAGACAATGCTGATGTTTGGCTGTTGAGTTATTCTTTCTTTGTATTTGGTGGCCAAAAACTTTGAGTTGCACAGGTAGTTATGAGTTGATGTCAAACATTTATGGATAGGGTTGTATGTTTTAACAATGAAATCTCCACTAGTTTTATCCTTACTTGCACACAACAACCAAGGACAACTCTCTTTACAACATCTCACTCTAACTCTGCAAGGCTCATTTACATATTTTTCAATTTGAATATGTTCTTGGATTGCATATCTTGTCACTGCCACTCTAAATTCTTCAACAGTTCCAAAAACCAGTCCTAATTCCCAAACAATCTTTTCAGCAGTTGTATCAAACACAACTCTATTTGGGGTTTTCTTCCTCCTAACAGGTTTATGCACTACTTGATCAACCTCTTCACCATCTATTTCAAAGCTAGGAACTTCATCACTTAGATAATAAGGTTCATCACCTCCTAGCTTACCAACTAAGCTTTCCCTAATACCATTATTTGTCTCATCATACCCTATATCTGGACCTTTCTCATTAACATTAATCTGATCTGAAGTAGTTCCCCTACTTCTCCTTTGTGACCTTTTGAAATGCCTCTTGGTTGCCCTTATATCTACATACTCTTGATGAACATCACTGTCAACCTCAGTATCTTCACTAGTATCCCCTTCAGATCCTGATTCATCTTCCACTTCATCATCAGTTGGATCATCATCTATTATAGGATAATCAGATGAAGGAGGAGGCACAATAGAAGGAGATGGTGGAGGCACAGTAGAAGACTGAGCTTCAAATGGAGTGCTGGAAGTTTCAGAAGGACCAGTTGTAGGGATGGAAGGAAAAGTAGAAGTAGGAGGCTGATTATTAGGGTTAGAAGTCTCATTAAAAGATTCCTCACCTACCCCACTTTCAGTCACATGGGGGACAAACTCCAATTCAAGTGGGGCCTGATTAGCTTCACTAACCCCATGAAAAACATACACCTTCACTGTATCCCCATCATTCACCATATTGAAAAGGTCAAATATAACCTTATCATTATCAACAAGGACCAATAACCCATCCCACTTGATGAAAAAATCACAATCTATTGTATATCCTAGTTCCTTTATGTAGTCCCTCAACTCAAAATAAGACATCCTATCAACATCTACATCTAAGAATTCTGTCACATGCCCCCCAATATATTTAGGTGGTGGACCAAAATCTATTTCCCCCCCATGATACCATCTTAAAGTTATAAGAGTAAAAGCCATCCTGAAAAATCATGTAACAACAACAAACACAATTCAAACACACATTTCAATAACTAACTCTAACAAGTTGTACACAACAAACATAATCACTAACAAACAACAACAACAGAAACACTAACTAACAAAAGTAGAATAAAGCACTAACATTAAGCTTTAACAGTACTAACAGAACAAAAACACTAACAATAGCAGTTGTTAGTGTACAAATTGAAGTCTACAAATGTATAAGAGACAAATAATAAGATTCGAACTAAGTGGATAACATCTAACCCTAACCTAAAACACAATCACAAAACCCTAATCACTAACAGTTGCACTAAGTCAATAACACAATACCCTACACTAACTAAGTCGATTACCCAACATACTCAAAAATATCCTAACAATGGCAACTGTAGGAGGTCGATTCTAACACTTCTACACTATAATAATCCATAAAATCAGAATAATCGGAAAAAAAAGTGCAGATTTTAGAACCCTAACCTGTTAGACCTTCAATCTCCAAGAATCTTCACAAATACACATCAACAACGATCAACAATGATCAACAACGAGAATGTCAACAACAACACTATCGTCAACAACAAGAACACAGTGTATTTCGTTTGATTTTTTAGGGAAAAGTTGAGAAATGAAATGAAAAGGAGTTCACGAATTTTGTTCAAAAAAAAGGGTCGGGTCGGGTTACCTAGAGAGTGAGCAACACGCGCATTACATAGACGATGGAATGACTAAAAATGGCCAATTTACAACGATATATAGTTGTTTAGTGGTGTGATAGGACACTTCAAAAGTTTAGGTGTCTTTATGCAAATATGGGACAACTTCGATGGTGTCTTTATGTCTTTTCTCTTTTAATTTTGACATCCAATTTTCATAATTCACAAACAACCACTTTAACTATCTAACTTTTAAATAAATAAACACATGAGTCCTACATGGCAAAATACACGTAGGACACCACGTATGACAAAAAATGACATGTAAAATGACATGTAGGACATGTGTGTCTATTTGTTCAACTTTATATAAGTTTAAGTGTCTATTTGTGCACATCCAAAGTTGAAGGGCATAAATGTGATTTAAAGCCAAATTAAAGGGCACATTTATATATTATGCCTAACTGAAAGCATGAGATGCATGCACCAATATAATGTATAAACATCGTAGTGCGTGTTACATAACACATGTGTTAAGTAATCAATGAGTTAATGAATGAATGATTATCTAATTTTTTACTGTGAGAGACCCTGAAAAGTAGAGTCGAACCCAAGATTTGAAAATTTTGAATGCACCAATATTAAGCTGAAAAATTTAAATGCGCCAATATTAAGCTAAAAAAAATTCTACTTGAGATTGAACTTTGGTCGTTTGGGTGGATTTGATAGCTTCACTACACCATTTTAGGGCTACGGCTACACTAAATATGAGCAACGCTTGAAAAGTGTTGCCTAATATATTTTTGGGAACACTTTTTAAATGTAGCCTAATTTTTTAACTTTTCACAACGATAATATTGGGAACGCTTAAAAAGTGTACCCTTTAATGATATAGACTACACTTTATAAGCGTTGTCATAGTATGAAATAAATGGCAACAATTATGTATATTTATGGCCACACTTTTAAAGGGTCCTATTTTTATAATTGTAAAAACAACACTTTAGAAGTGTGGCCTAAACTTTTTCACTAAAATATTAGATTCCCTCCAACATTTTCAACTCCCCCTCCCATTATTTTTGGCCAAAAAAAATTATAAAACATTATTAAAAACTTTTTTATCTGGGAATTGGAAAAAAAATTGGGGCTTAGAACACAACGCTCAAGAGTAGAACACAACGCAGTTCTTTCCTAGACGAAAAAGCACATAATTTCTCTTCTCCAAAACTTCAAATCGAAAAGCAGAAGCTGAAGATCGAAGAGAGGAAGTTGAAGACTGAAGAGAAGAGCTGAAAATCAAAAGAGATGAGTTGATTCTCTTCTCCAAAATCGGAATAGCTGAGTTGAGTTGAGCAAACGCTGACGAACTAGGGATCGATCGAGGAACTGAAGATCGAAGATTTGAAGCTTAAAACCATTTTCATCAAGCGTAAGTATCAATTTCATACATCTAAAATTCCTTTTCACTCTCTTCTAATCATCTAGTACTAAAAATAGCCAATTAATTGAATTTTTGTTTTGTGTTTAGAAGTAATTTATTAGTTTGGGATTGTTATTGCTGAAATTTCAATCTAGTGGAAGAAATTGAAAATAATTTGAACGTCAAAATTAGCCCTAGGAATATTGAGCTTAACAAAAAAAAATTTCTTTAGAGATACAAGTAAATGAAGACATTATTGTAAACATAAGTAAACCTAGGGAGAATTGAAGAGAACTTCTAAACATACCTTTCTTTGCTAATGTGTTTTATTCTATGATTATTTTATAAAAATTATTTAGATAGTGGTAGTCTGGTTAATTGATTATCTGTCCTTTTTCTGCGTAATTTTTGACTTGTTGCTGCTGGTTTACGAAGATGGTGAAAGCTATAAGCCTCAAAGAGATAAAAATGATACTCTTGATCTGGAGAAAATCCCCATTGAATAAGTGTTTGAACATCTGAGATGTTTGCGAGAGGGTCTGACTTCAGATGAGGGACCTAACAGATTTCAAATCTTTGGACCGTACAAGTTGGAAGAGAAAAAAGAAAGAAAAATACTAAAGTTCCTTGGGCTTATGTGGAATCATCTGTCATGGGTTATGGAGATGGCGGCTATCATGGCCATTGCACTGGCTAATAGAGATGGAAAGCCCCCAGATTGGAAAGATTTTGTTAGTATTGTTTGCTTGCTGGTGATCAATTCAACTATCATATTTATTGGAGAAAACAATGCTGGAAATGCCTCTGCAACTCTTATGGCTGGACTTGCTCCAAAATGAAGGTTCTTAGAGATAGGCGCTGGAGTGATCAGCAAGTTGCTATTCTAGTGCCTGGTGATATTATAAGTTTCAAGTTGGGAGAGATTGTTCCTGCTGATGCTTGTCTTATTGAAGGTGATCCTTTAAAGATTGATCAATCTGCCTTACATGAGAATTTCTTCCCGTGAAAAAGAATCCTGGAGACAANGAAAGCTATAAGCCTCAAAGAGATAAAAATGATACTCTTGATCTGGAGAAAATCCCCATTGAATAAGTGTTTGAACATCTGAGATGTTTGCGAGAGGGTCTGACTTCAGATGAGGGACCTAACAGATTTCAAATCTTTGGACCGTACAAGTTGGAAGAGAAAAAAGAAAGAAAAATACTAAAGTTCCTTGGGCTTATGTGGAATCATCTGTCATGGGTTATGGAGATGGCGGCTATCATGGCCATTGCACTGGCTAATAGAGATGGAAAGCCCCCAGATTGGAAAGATTTTGTTAGTATTGTTTGCTTGCTGGTGATCAATTCAACTATCATATTTATTGGAGAAAACAATGCTGGAAATGCCTCTGCAACTCTTATGGCTGGACTTGCTCCAAAATGAAGGTTCTTAGAGATAGGCGCTGGAGTGATCAGCAAGTTGCTATTCTAGTGCCTGGTGATATTATAAGTTTCAAGTTGGGAGAGATTGTTCCTGCTGATGCTTGTCTTATTGAAGGTGATCCTTTAAAGATTGATCAATCTGCCTTACATGAGAATTTCTTCCCGTGAAAAAGAATCCTGGAGACAATGTTTTCTCTGCATCAACCTGCAAACAAGTTTACCTTTAAGTTGTTGTCATTGCCACACGAGTTCACACTTTCTTTGACAATACAAACAATGTTGGTCATTTCCAGAATGTGCTAACAGCCATAGGAAACTTTTGCTTCTGCTCCATTGCTATAGTTATGCTGGTTGAGATTACTGTCATGTATCCAATCCAGCAGAAGAAGTACAGGGATGGAATTTACAATCTCTTGGTGCTACTTATTGGTGGTATTCCAATTGCTATGCCTAATGTGTTGTCATAAACTATGGCCATTGGATCCCATAGGCTCTCCCAGCAGGATGCCATCACCAAGAGAATGAGTGTTATTGAAGAAATGGCTGGAATGGATGTGTTGTGCAGTGACAAGACAGGTACCTTGACTCTTACAAGTTGAGTGTCGACAGAAGCTTTGTCGAGGAGTTTGTTAAGGGACTAGATAAAGAATATGTGCTCCCCCTCTTTAGTTTTTACACTGTCTTGGTTTGTACTATCACTGCATACTGCTTACAAGTATTTGTTGCTCGTATAATTCCTCCACAACGACTGTTTAGGATAATGGTTGTTGTTGCATTATTACTGGTTTTCCTTGTAGGTTGAAGGGACTGGTGGCTATTCTTAAGGTTCAGCGATGACTATACATTACCATATGGAAGAACAATCCCATAAAGAAATCTCTTTTTTGCAGTTTTACATGGATCCAAGTAAATTTGTAGGTAATAAAAATTCCTTCATATCCCTTTACAAATAGGTATCTCATGTACTTATATCATAGTGTGATTTTTGGTTCACTATTTATCTTTCATAGCTTTGCATGTATGGAAATACAAAGACCAGTACTTCTTTTTACTTTAAAAGCAAATATATGCTACAATATGTAAGTCTATGTTATAGCATTAGGTTTCTAGCTATTGAAGTTGTCAAAGGGAAAAAAAAGTAGTATTGAAGTGTTGTTGTTACTCTACCCCTAAAATACTAAATGTTTCTATCATAGCTTGTGGAACTCCATGCATATTTTAATGTAGCTCTACCTTTAGTTATCTCCATCTATTCAAGCTAATAGTCATTTAAAAGGGGTTGTGATTTCATAGTTCTATATATCTGATCTATGTAACATTTTTTGATATTCTTCAGTTCAATCAGATATCTTCAGGTTTTACTTTATTACTCTTTAATTCTAAAGCCAAGTTAGTTTTTTTCACGTGTATCTGTTATCTTTTCTGTTCTGTTAACATACTGTATAACTCTTGATTATTTATGAGTAAAGGACAATAATATATCTGCAAGTTATATGACTTTGACTTTAGATATTACATCTATGAGATTTAAAAGTGATAATATTATACTATTTTTTCTATTAACAGGCGTATCAATTGATCAATTTTTATGGAAATAAAGGGAGCACCGATCAACATACATAAGTTTAAATTGTACTTTTCACTCATACCTAAAGAAAAAGTAAACAAGAAAATGCAAATATAGAGGCTGGTATAGGTTCCTTTGAAGCTCGTGTAAGTATATGTTGAAACTTCATTGTGAATAATTCCTTTTGGGGATGTGAGTTTGTTTGTTTTTACCATTATTATTGTTCTGATAGCTTAAATGAAATGATTATAGAATTTGAGCTGGAGAAGATTCATCTATGTTGTATTTACTTCAATGTTAATCTCTTTGAAGCTCATTGTGAAATCATTTTTTGTGTGTATTAGAATGTTAACTCTATTATGACAATTTCTTTTTGGGATGTGGGTCGTTTTTATTATAAAATTCTTTGTTGTTCTGTTAGTTTTAGTCGCATAGGTATAGAATTTGAGCTAGAATGAGTTCATGTATCTAATATTCACTTCAGTGCTAATCTCTTCAAAGTTTATTGTGACAATTCATTTTTCGGATTCGGTTTTTTCTATTCTTTTTTTTTGTCCTTCTCTTAGTTTAAATTACATGGGTTTAGAATTTGAGCATGAAAAGTTCTTTTTTGCCTTTACCATTTTTGATGTTCTGATAACTTAAACGACATACTTCTATAATTTGAGTAGGAAAGTGTTCGTCCATTCAACATTACCTTTAATTTTAATCTCTTCAAAGTTCAGTGTGAAAATCCAGTTTGGGATGTGGGTCTTTTGGATTTTACTATTCTTTGCTTTTTTGTTAGCTCAAGTGGCATAAGTATAAAATTTGAGCTCAAATAAGTTCATGTTATGATGTAGTAATTCAATTGACAGTGGATGTCTTTAGTAAAGTATTGAACTTTGTCTTCTTTTTAATATCTATGATTTGATTCCTTTTATTTGCTTATTAATGTATTTTTTTCAGTTTAAATCACTTCAAACTTCACTATGAAAATCTCTTTAGGGATGTGGCATTTTTCTTGCTTCTTATTTCTTGCTATTCTATTAACATAAATGACATATGTATAAAATTTAGTTGAAATAGGTTGATACATTCACTTTAGTGTTAATCTGTTCTACATTCACCGTGAAATTCCCTTTAGGGATGTAGTTTTTAAATATTTTCTCCCATGTCTTTCCATTCCACAAACTTAAACAACATAGCATAGAATTTGAGTTGGAATAGATTCATGTGTCAGTATTCACTTCATTGTAAATCCATTTGAACTTCCTTGTGAAGATTCCTTTTCCATATATATTTTTATTGATCTTTTCTCTTTCTGGTTGTTCTGTTAGGTTAAACTACATGATATATTGTTCATGACTTGTTAAAGTTCTCCTTTACAACCTTACTACCAGACTTTCTCATGTATTTTTTTCTTTGCCTATGTTTGTGTGTTAATAAGTTAAAACAAGAATAAGTTTATTTAGAAACTAATCCTATTTGGTTTAAGAGCTCTTGGTTGTATTTATCTTGTCGTCTTTATCTTGAATCCTTAGTTTGTGATTAGTCGCTGCTCTATTTAGTTCTTCTTGTTGATTCTTTAGTCTCTACATGATTTGCTCGAACTTTGTTTTCTTCCTCAATAATGATGACGTCAAAAAGAGAAGTTTGTTGATGCTAAATGTGATCCTCTTCCACACACTGATGTGTCTACTGAGGTATTTAAGGCACTGCTGCTAGAGTCAATTGAGTCTAATTTGGGTCGGATACAACATTTTTCTGAAAGTACACATTAAGACAATTTATTTTTGCAAGTTTTTTAAATGCCCCTTTTATATATCCATCTTCTGTTTCGTCTGTTTGCTACTCTTTAGGTAATCAATAAAACTCGCAGTTTTCTTTATGCTCTTGCTCTTTCCTTCTTGTTTTCCTGTTACTAGAAAGCAACCTCAATCCATTATTCTCGTACTAATGGGTTGTTGCTTCGATTTGTCTAATGTTGGTTATCGTATTTTATTCAGAATGTTGGTGTATATGTTGTTCTCTCTTGTTCTCTAATAGGTCTAGCAAGGATTTGGATGTGTCCGTCACCATGCTCTTGGCTGATTTCTGGTATGAACCTCCATCTTTTTAACCTTTTTTTCTAATTTACATGCATCTTTGGCTTACTCGAGTACTTTTTGCTTCACTCATGCTAATTTTAGTTGATTAATAGTGTGTTTTAATTTAAAAAAAATTACTAGAAGTGTATCATAATTGGTATTTACTATTTTAAGCGGCTTTTGAACTGCGAACAACAAAATCATAAAGCTATATAAAGATTTAGTTCGTGATTAGTCACAGCAAACAATCATTTTCGAAGGACAACTTTAAATGATCTCCTCTCTGATTCCATCAACATTACTATAGTGTTGTTATTCCAAGAGAGAATCTTGAAGACCTCCCCTCCATTAGCATTTGTTATTTTCTTTGACGTTTAAATATGGGAGGAGGGAAACCTTCGACATCATTAGAACGACAATCACAATTGTCTTCAAACCATAATCATAACACTGCAACCTTGAACTTACCCTCATCTCCCCAGTCAGTGACTTTCTTTCATTGATAAGATTGCTTCTTATTTGTCTTGATGTTTTGGCTTATAATTCCATTCCTAACTCTTCAAATACAAAGCAGGCTACCATCACCTGGAGAATCATAGTTTCATACATATGATAACATCAGCTAAGAATGCACCGTAGATGATGAGAAGCAGACGAATTTTTTGTTAAGAAAAAGTCACCTTCACAATCCATAGGTTTGTCTTGCCTAATTTTGATAATTTCATTTCTTAGTACTCTACTTCTGTCATTTACCATCCAAAAGATTAACTAGCACAGTCTTCACTCATTTTTTCTAGCCTGTTATTTGAAGCAGAAGCTATATTTCCCTAGATATAATGTGGGCAAGATAGCTATATAAAGTTTGACTCTTCTGAGAGAGATATAAGCTTATAAATTTAATTGTAGATGGAGAACTACTTTAATATCTTGGAACTTAGTTTGATAAACAAGGTTTTTGAACACCTGCTGGCTGTTACATCTTTACCTTGTTCAAGATTTTGTTTGTGTCTTTTTATAGCATTCCTTCTCTTCTTACTAAACATTTCTCTTGTCTGTATTTTTTGTTTGTGTCTTTTTTGTTCACTGTCTGATGATGAACCTTTCCCTAGAGATGCAGTCTGATGATGTTTGTGTCTTTTTTGTATGCACTAGAGATGCAGTCTGATGATGAACCTTGCCCTATGCTGCAGTTCTTTGAAAATATCATGTTCATGTTGTTATGTATTGATTTTTGTGGTCATTCTAAACTATGTTATGAACCTTGTTTCCAGTGGTCATCTCTGGTTTGTTTGAACTACTTGTGTGTAATTTTTACATTGAAGTTTACAACAGTAGACTGCACAAATTAAACTTTTGAAGTTTAATTTTGAGAACCAACAACAGAAGACTGCACAAATGTTGTAGTCCTTATAATGTGTAATTTTTACATTGAAATTGTATTTAGATTTGGATTGGTTGTCTTACAGTGAATTCTCTCTGATTATGCACTTCCACAATTAATTCACAAACTTATAATTTTATTTTAAATGTGCAGGAAAATGCAGGTAATTGAATTTGAATTTGGCCAGAAGTAAACTCGATCTATTGTGGCAAAAGATGAAGAAATTTTTGTATTGTTGTCATATACGTTTGAATGACACTTTTGGGTTTTTGGAACTTGTTGATATTAGAGATCTTTAAGCAATCACATTCTATGTTTTGGTTGTACATGAAATATTTCTCGAAGTTTATTTGAAATATATAGCTTCAATTTAATGATTAATTAGTTCATTTTGTGTTTTAGGTCACTTGTATGTATGTAAATATATTATATATATTTGTGCTACATGTAGGCTTATAAATGTTGAAGTTACACTTTGTAAGTGTTGCTCTAGGTAAATAAAAAGTTACACTTTGAAAGTGTTGCAATAGATGAGATATAAAGTTACACTTTATAAATGTTGCAATAGATGACCAATAAAAGGCAACACTTTTTAAGTGTGACCAATAAATCTGAAAAGGCAACGCTTTTAAGTGTAGTCTAACAAAAAATAGGTGTTGCTAATGCACGTCTTCAAAGCGTGCCCTTATACCTATTTGGCTACGCTTTATAAGTGTAGCCAAAGATGGCAACATTTAAAAAGTGTTGCCTAATGTCAAAGGTTACGCTTCTTTTGGGCAGCCCCTAAAAAGTGTTGCTGAATGTCCAAAAGTGTAGCCTTTTATCAAAGGCCACACTTTTTGCTAGTTTAGGCTACACTTACGTGGTGTTGCTGTAGGCCGAAAATGGTGTAGTGCTTATACCACTGGTACAAAGCACAATTCATATTTTTTGTGGTGGCTCCGTCAGTTTATCAAGATAGATATACAAATTTTTTTGAAAGTTAACGGGTATACGTGAACCCCCACAATAGCATGTGGATTCGCCTCTACAGAGAAGTTAAATTAACTTTTTACTGAAATATCTTTTGACCTTATGTTGTTTCTTGATGCTTCAATTAATGTTGCTACTTTAGCATGTTACTAGCTGATATGGAACATATAGATTCGAGTAGAAATGAAAGATGATTAAAATGAACAATTTAACTTGTATACACAAGTGAGCTATTACACTTGTGTATATAAAGTTAAACATGAACTCGAGTTCACCTCTTAACAAGATGGGTGATCGAATAAGTAATTACTGAAAATGTGAATGAAATCTGGGGTATTCTGAGTAACAATATCCTTATATAAGTAGTGAGTTATTTCCACATGTCATTGAATTCCTATTTAGGGCTTGAAATACCTTGAAGCCAAGTCTTGTTGCTCACAGGTTGCACATATTATTTATCCTATGATTTGTTTATCTAATCGATGTCATATTGACTTGGGTCTTGTCCACAATGTGCGAAGTGGGAAATATAAATTTTTTTTGAATCGTGGATCGCCCATATTGACTGACCCGATTCTATTTTATTTAATTTTTGAAAAAAAATTAATTAAATTTTTAAAAAGAAGATGGAACAGTTAAGAGTTAGTAACTGTTCAACCTCTCTTTTTTATGAGGAGACTTCTTCTTTGGTTGGAGAAAAACGTAAGACTAGAGAGAGGAAAAGCATAAAAATGCAAAACTTAATCTTTTTTCAGAATTCAATCAACACACTAAGAAGACACTTAGTTTGTGATAATTGCACTTCGTTTTCTTGAAAGATGAAATCGACCTTGAGATTATTTTAAGTAGTTTAAGGTATACATACCATTGTCTTTGCTCCAAATTCTTTCAAATAATAAGTATTTTAGGAAAAATCTTTTTGATCAGAAAATTTGGCAAGAATGAGATTTTTTTTATGTAATTTTATTTTTTTAAAACATTCTTTAATATCTTATACTAAAATGAAAAAAAAAACATCAATTTATTTTAAATTTAAAAAAATATTATAATTTTTTAAAATTTTCTGACTAAATTTTCTTGCGATTTAACACTTTTCAATATTTTATATATCTACTGCCAACATATAAGACAATCTGTATAAATGAAAGGAGGAAAGGAAGTAGTTAATTGGGTGGTTGGATGAAGAGTAAGTTACAAAATCCAAAGACCGTTTATGATGAAGCAACCTGCGATACATCATGTCGGACTTAGCATTAAAAGAATAGAGAATCATAATATATTTTATTATATGAGAAATGGTGGTGTAATAAATAAATGAGCATTAAAAGTAGCTAGGAGCATCAAATATATTAAATTTATTAGGGTAAAATTTAATGTCTTACCCGACAACAAGGACGCAACCAGCCGTTTACTATACTATCCAATTCTATTTGGATATCCCTAAAACAAAAGCATGTACTACTTGTCTCCTTGTGTTGTAAGTAGAGTTAAATGTAGTATGAGCCATGTATTAAGGGTGTTAAATAGAAATAATATTCAGTAACGTCAGTATTAGTTATATATGTATTATTTTATTTGGTATATTAAAAATAATATTTATTTATAAAAGTATTCTCAATAATTATGGTAGAAATATTGTAAAAATGTTTTTAATAGGAATTAGATCTTTAATCATGGTAATGCATGTATTGAATTATTTTGTGTTACTAATATCTAGAAATTCATGATATTAACAATACACTCCTCAATACACAAGAATGTTATACATAGCATAAAAAAGTTTACGAAATAAAGGACTACTAATTAAAACAAAAAACTAATGCATGAATTATTTTTGCTAATACCCTCTACCAAACGATCCCTTATATACTATCCGCTATACATCACTTTATCTAAATTCTTACTAAAAATAGATGATTTAAAATAATTACTATTATTATTTTAAAAGTAAGATATTATTAAATATTTTATTTTATTCTAAGTACTCTATTCGTCCCATTTTATATAAATTAGTCTAACTTGACACAAAATTCAAGGAAAAAAAGACTTTTGAAGTCCAAAATAAGCGATAAATATTTTTGTGACTATAAATCATTTCATTAAAGATAAAATAAATATTTTAAAATTAAATTATTACTAAACATATAAATAAGTCATTCTTTTTAATGAGTCATATCAATCAATAAAATAAAAGATAATTATTTGAAATTAATAAATTTAACTAATTTACATAAAAAACTTTAATCTCAGAGACGAACTCATATGCACCATTCGAATGCTCGAACAGCTTCTAATTTCTATGGATCAATAAAGATTGCGAGAGTAAAGTGTTTTATTGTGTTGCAGACACATTAAACATCATAGCCGCCTCTCTCCGCTGACACATTTGCCTCTTCCCTTAAATTCTCGCACTTATGTTTTTTTATAAAAAGCATTACAAATGCTTACATCTCATTAAAGGAACATTTACTTCTATATTTATTCCTACTACACCTTAGTTTTAAATTCCAACGCACACTTTAACGAATATAACTAGACAAATACCTTTTTGTTTTATTTTTTTTATTTGGTGTTTTAGATCGCGCTCTGTAGGGTCTATTTGGGGATGACGCTTCCAACAGGATTTCTCCATATCTAAGGCTCGTATTCGAAACCTCTAGTTAATAGTGAAACACTCCCACCAGTACACTTTATATTGGTAAAATTCCCTCCGTCCATAATTGTTTGTCATGTTAAGGTCATGCACACCGTCAAAAAAAAGTTATTACAAGGTGTAATTTGAGTAATATAACCCTACTATATCAAAAATATTAAAAGTCTACATAACTTTTCAATTGAACTACACTATCATTACGGACAAATTTAAAAATTATTTCTTAATTATTTAAATTAACAATTAATTTTAGACATCTATTTTTGGCATGCCTGTAAAGTAATTGTGGACGAGGAAATACCCCTTTAATACATGGCCCCACACACCTCTATATATATACCCCTCATCAACTTCACAATTCCATCATCTAACATTCTACCTCTACTTCTTCTTGAAAAAACATATTATCTATAACAATGTATCAAGCAGCAGAGTCATCATCTTGGGGTGGAAACTACCACAACATAGAAACAAGGTGTGCATCATCGTCGTCGGATCCATTAGAGAGAGTAATAAGGCTTGCTTCAGGAAGTGCTGTGGTGATATTCAGTATGAGTACATGTTGTATGTGTCATGCAGTGAAAAGGTTGTTTTGTGGAATGGGTGTACATCCAACTGTTTATGAATTGGATCAAGATCCTAAAGGTAAAGATATGGAAAGAGCACTTTCAAGGCTATTAGGAAACTCACCAGCAGTGCCTGTTGTATTCATTGGTGGAAAATTAATTGGAGCAATGGATAGAGTTATGGCTTCTCATATTAATGGTACTTTGGTTCCACTTCTTAAGGAAGCTGGAGCATTATGGCTTTAATTTGTTTTAACTTTAGAATTAGGTTAATGGATGGATGAATGGAGTGCTGCTCCATTTTTAATTTTGGTTTCTTTCAAGTAATGTGGTTTTAAGTTTTTTTTTTTTTTAGCTAATTATTAAGTATGTTAGAGTTGGTATAATGTGTCAATGTTAGTTAGTAGTTTGATCTCATGAGTTATGGTAATCCTTGTTTTGTAGATATAATCAAGAAATTAAAACCATCTCTAATTAATGTTGATCCTTTTTATTTATATTTCTACATTTTGTTAATTGCAACATCCTTTCTTATGTTGCTATTTATTCATATCTTGAATCCACCTTACTATTCTTATATTTATCTTCTTCTTTTTTTAATTTTTCCTTCAATTTTTATTTTCTCATTAGTGAATATTCTAAAGTTCACCAAAAGGTAAAACCTTTTGCATTATGAAAAATCTATATACTATTATATATTTATAAAAGCTTTTTAACTTTATAAGGTCTACAAGCGTATATCTATCTATCCTTTTGAGACTTCAATTATAAGATGACATTAAGTATGATATAGTTATTCAATTTACATATAATAACTAGAAAATAATAAGTTTCTTATGAAATTTGATTTTGAGTGTTCAAACTTATTAAGACGGCCTTGGACTCGATTGCACATTTTCCTTTTCTTTATACTTTTTGTTGTCTACTGTACGAGTGTTATACAAGAATTATATTGTTAATTATGGAAGGTAAGGGACAGGAAGAGCGGAAATTAGGACACATGATCTCAGAGAATGTTGGGGTATTGATGTGGTGTCCTGTCAAAGAAACAGTATGTTTTTAATTGGAGAAGCAGCATAAGTGTGCTATAGCATGCCCCTATATATATTTGTACTTTGTATATATATATTTACTAATCTACAATAACTCTGCCATTTAATGAGCATCTTATTAGATTTTAAATAATACACATGCATATAAACTATATTGGGGAAAAGGACAAATATAACTCTGAACTATCGTAAATGATATGTAGATATTTTTCGTCATATTTTTGGGACATTGATATTCCTGCTGTCCAAAAACTATATCACATATGCCCTTCAATCTAATGGAAAACTAAATAAAGACACGTGGCGCAATCTTATTCGTCGATAAATGTCGGATCGGTGGATAAGATTTATGAAAAGTGTATGTCCATTAATATAAAGGGTATATATGCTCTAGTTTTTGACCGCAGGGTATTTGCATACCATTTATGATAGTTCGGAGGTATATTTGTCCTTTTTCCCAACTATATATATATATATATATATATATA